>NC_083431.1:7507638-7842957 GCF_020745735.1 Hemiscyllium ocellatum | reverse complement strand
GCTATTGTGAAAATGCACATCCAGGCAAGTGAAAACAACCTGTGTAGCTCATCAGACATACTTGGAATTTAACTCATTTTGAAGTCAACTGGACTGTATACTTGCCCTTAAAATGAGACATTTAGACCTGAGCAGGGTGTTGGTTTGTAAACAGAGCCCTTTTAACATGGGTGGAAATTTCAGTTTTGGTTATTTCAGCTACTAAACAATGTGTTGAATGCAAACCAGGGAATGATTGTCAATAACAGTAGATTGTGTCTGAAAAACCTAGAAGAAAATACTGGAGATGATCTTGTTAGAACTTCAGTTAATTATATTTACAACATTGCTACCTCCATTTGAATGGTCTATTGATTTACCTCTGGAAAACATTTCTCGGTTCAACTCCAAGTCTCTCTTTATTTGGTTAATAATTAGAAGGGAATGTGTGTGACAGTTACTAAAGGATTGGCCAAACGAAAGCTCTATTCTGGAAAGAACATGCTCATAGAGAATCTTGTTAATCTGCCACTTTAGATAGTTTCATACATGGGATTTCTCCTGAATTTAAAACCAATGCTGTAAACTTAGCTGATGGAATTGTATGGCTAGGTAACTGTAAGGCTCTCACTTTCCAAACAAACCGGAAGACCTCAAAGAGGTGGTGTCACACTTTAGAGGTTTACCTCCTGAAATGTTATTAATGCAGAAAATTTGAACCTCTTCTAATGTATGTGTGATTGTATACACTGTACTTTGTGACAGGTGTCTCGAAATGCAGAGCAATGAGATTGACTCTTAATTGCCCACTGCGCTAATAGGTATGGTCAATAAAAGTTGGCCGAGCCATGAATTAGTAATTTTTTAAAAAGCTACATAAAACTGCAAGTCTTATGATGTTCCAAAGTGGATTAAATGTTGACAGTATTCTTTTGGAATAATAGGTGAAGCAATAGGAAATATTCTATAACAAACACATGCCCCTGTTTCCAGCAGTTGATGGGTTAAAGTAATTTGTTATATTGTGTAATCATTCAGCCATTTTTGAAATATGCAAACATGTTGAGGCTCACTAAATTCTAGCAACTTTCTTGCTAATCTCTCTAAATATTACAGAGTACTCCCACACAATAAATCTCGCTTAATTCATTGCACACTTTTGTTTTCAGTTTAGTAAGGGAGGTATAATTTACTGATTATATGATCTGTCCAGCAAAATAACTCTTATCAGAAAGAACTCAATCTCAATCCCCAGTCTAACAAGTTGGCTTATATTAGCTTGGGTAAATGTTGAGTTGTCACAATGCAGGCTCAAACATCCTAAACAGGTTTGTGATCTCACCTATATATTTAATCTGTGAATATTGAACCAGGACTAGACTGGGAAAATCTACATTGCTGCCCCACCCAACAACATTCTACTGTATTTAAGCTTACACATTAACAGAGATACTAAGGAACTCCTAAAAGCAATGGAAAGATATCTAGCATGGTGAATGTAACTTTAAAGGAAGTTGAAAAGATAATTGTGGGGGGGGGCGCAGTGAAATAAGTTGTGCCTGGTCCCAATCTTAACAGTGCTTTAGATATACTCCGTTTTGTAGATCACATGTGATGCTAGAATTATAGCCCAGTTAACCTAATATCAGTCGTAGGGAAAATGCTGGAGTCTGTCCTAAAGAATAGGATAACAAGACGCTTAGAAATTACTAGTAGTCTATTTTGGAATAAGATCGAGAAATTTCTTCATTCAGAATGGCAAACCTGTGGGATTTTCTACCACAGACGTCTGGGGAAGTAAAGTCACTGCAAATATTTAACCAAGCAATGCTAGATTTCTAGACGCTAAAGGTGTCAAGGGGTATGGGGTCAGAATAAGAGAATGGTGTTGCATTAGATGATCAGCCAGGATCATATCAATTAACAGACTGGTTCCATGGACTGAATGGCCTACCCAGCTCCTATTTTCCATATTTCTATGTTAAATGAGTTCAAAAATAGTGCCATATAACTGGTGCCATAATTGCTTAAAAGTAAATTGGACTGCTTGGTTTCTTCACATAGCAAATTCTAGCTGCAGCTAGGGGAAAAGGCAAGAGTGAGAAGTTCAACTTTACAGTGAGAGATTTTTTGGGGCTGGATATGGAAAATTAAACTGAGTGGAAGTTGTGTGAATTATGCCTGATCTCCCAGACTCTCTAATAGTTGGTGGCATTGAACTAGTGTTGCCTTTTCTTTCATTGAGTGGCTGTGGTCGATTGTTGTTTTTTATTTGGGAAAGGAAGGAATGATTGTGAATTTAAGGACCATTGAGTCCTTGGAATATGTTGAATTAGTTATGTTTGTTGGTTTGTAATTCTGCCTTTATAATTTTGTTCAGTATCCTGTACTCTTGAGGGTTAAAGATGATGAGTCACACGAACTTTATCTGAGAAGTGCTGGCAGTTGGGTTATGTACTGAAGTAGGTCAAAGTTGACTATTTTGTATCACCCTGGTGATAACATATTACTCATTGCTGCATTATTTGTTCCTGAGAAACTGGGCTTGTCAGATGTTTGATCCAAAAAAATAAAATTGGTCTTGGCCCTTGACGTCCTATTATAACTGACAAAGTCATTACACACTGAAGAATAAAAGCAAACTCAAGAGGAAATTGTTGTTAGTAGTGTAATCTAGAGTGAACTGATGATTTTACTAAAAGCAAAGAAACACTAGATACAGTTATACAGTTACTGTGACTGCAAATATTAAGAGGTTTTCAGGAAATGTGCTTTGGTAAAATTAATTGTACTGACCTGCTTTAAGTTTAATTCAATGTATATTTAGTATGTAAGTTGCACCTTTTGGTTGTATGGCCAACCTTCAACGTTTGATTGTAGCTTCCAGTATTTGGGTTAGAACTTAGCTCATGGCACTCAGGGTTCAGAAGTTTTGAGATGACAGGCAATTTCAATCTCATCTTGAGTTGGCTGGGAATTCAGCAACGCCATGGCCATTTAATGCTCTGAGGAATGTTAATTGACTAGAAATCCCTCACAATCTGAAGTCTCGCTTCAGAGTTGCTGACCAATCTGAATGGCTGACAGCAAAACCAGTGGCAAGCAATGGCTGGAATCTAGGACCTAATAAGTGTGGGGAGTCCGATGGAGTGAGGAGGTGAAGATTGAGGACGGTGCTGTGAGGTGAAGGCTGAAGGAGTTTGCACCCAAGGGGGTGGAGGACTTTGAGAAGTAGGAGCACGCACAAAACTGTGGAACCATAACATTTTACCATGTCTCCAAAATGGCTGCCTGGCTTTTTTCAATGTACCTCGATTCTATTGTTTTCTAATCATTTTAACTTGGCTAGATGGGTATATCATGAGCAAGTATTTACAATGTAGTATATAAAACGTTTAGTTGGTTCTTTGATTTCAATTTTGACCCGATCAGTAAGATTATTGTGTGATGAGGGTGTGGCACAGCAGTTGTGAAATCCCAGTGGCAATCATAAATTGGTGCAGGTCATGCTTTAGGATTAGGGGGAAGGGGGTGGTTCCATTTTTAAAAAATGCTTGAATAACTTTAAATTAAAGTTAAATTTATGTTTAATTAATTAACAAAAATAACAAATTTATTAAAAACATAAGTCACATTCTGTATAAAATTGAAATTTTTTTTATTAGTAACAGTAACTGTAGGCTGAATAATTGAGGATCTCAAGTGTTGACACTAATTATTCAACCTGTAAACTTACTTCTGGTTTTTCAAAGTTGGAAGAAGATTTGTAGCTCGGGTGCTCGTTGTTGTGGTTCTGTTTGCCGAGCTGGGAATTTGTGTTGCAGACGTTTTGTCCCCTGTCTAGGTGACCACTGCAACGGACAGCTGGAACTGACAACCGGAAGCGGCAGATTCAAACCACTACAAATGCCGGAGGAAAGATCACAGAAAAGCTACACAGGAGATTCCCATGCACTGAAAATGTCACCTAGACAGGGGACGAAATGTCTGCAACACAAATTACTTTTAGTTGTTTAACAGATTTTACTTCCTAAGCATTCTTTCATTCTAACTCAACATCCAACTGAGGAAATAGCTTGGGCAGCTGGATATTGGAATTCTTGATCTGTCAAGAGTCCTTCTTGAACCAATGACTTGAACCTGTCACTGAACTCCTCTGGTGCTGTTTGTAAATTGCTGTTTTGGGTTGTGTAGTAGCAACCTGGAGTGACTTTCGTTGATTTGTGCTTCTCTTCCTTCCTGTTTTTAAGTCCCTGATTTTCTCTTCCCAGCCACCTATTCCCACTCCTGACTGACTTTTTTATAGTAACAGTCTCTTGGAATAACTCAGACACGAAGTTCAACTCATTCGAACATTCATTGTGACTAGCACTTATTCATAAAACCATGATATTTAAGTGTAGAAAAAAATTAAAATTACTATTGTAAAATATTTTCATACGTCAATGTTCCTCTAGCATTATGCTAGTTTCATGTTTTGTGCAGTGGACTTGTCTTCATGCTCATAGCTCCTTAGTTGATATGGTATCCTTGGAGCTAAATTCCCCATTTGTTACTACCAACAACATTTCAGGCTTTGACATATCTGTTGAGTATGACATGTACCTCCTCAGCTGTTTTTCTTCATAATGTCACATTGTGCAGAAAGGGTGGTACATTCAAAATGTAAGTCCTTTGTTACTGATCTGCTCACCAATATAAATATACAGTCATTGATTACCCCTATTTTGATTTTGAATTATGATTTTGAATTAGATTACCTCCTTCCTTAACCTGAAGAAGGGCTCATACCTGAAACGTCGATTCTCTTGCTCCTTGGATGCTGCCTGACCTGCTGCGCTTTTCCAGCAACACATTTTCAGCTCCTTCCTTAACCTACTCCTGTGTAGCAAAGGACTGGTTGAACTTTACTATGTTAGTTCACATGAGCTTGAATTCAAACCTCATCTCCAAACATTAAAGAAGTGTTCTAATACATGATACTGAGTTGTTGCCCAATTTGAGTTCCACCAGGGCCACTCAACTCCTGACCTCATTATAGCCTTGGTTTAAAAGAGCTGAATTCCAGAGATGAGGTGACAGTGGCTTGACATCAAGGCTGCATTCAACCAAGTGTGGCATCAAAAAAAGCCCAAGTAAAACTGGAAATGATGGGTATCGGGGCCAATTCACATCAGGTGCTATATCACATGCCCTTCGTTCCTCCCTATAACATCTTGACACCAAGAACAGCTACGTAAAAATCCTACTCATTGACTACAGTTCAGCCTTCAACACTATTATCCCCACGAGACTGAATACTATAGACTAAGCCTCACTCTCTGCAACTGAGAACAACTTAGCTCTCAATTCCGGCAAAATGAAGAAACTCATTATTGACTTTGGGTGAGATGTTACTCATGCCCCCCACACATTAACAGCAGAGAGGTGGAATGAATGGAGAGTGTCAAGCTCCTCGGAGTGGTCATCCACACCAAACTTTTTTGGACTCTTCATGTGGATACACTGATTACAAAGGCCCAACAATGTCTCCTCTTCCTCAAGCAGCTGAGGCAATTTGGCATGACAGCAAATACTCTTGCCAACTTTTATAGGTATGCCATCGATCGCATTCTGTCTGGATGTATCAATACTTGGTATGGCAACTGTACCATTCAAGATCGGAAGCAGTTATAGAGAATGGTGAACTTGGCCTGGGCAATCACAAAGGCCAACCTCCCATCTAGAGAACCATCTACCAGGCCCGCTGTCAATGACAGGCCGCCAGTACTCGTAAAGATCTATGTTTTTGGACAACCTGTACCATCAGGGAGAAGGTACAGAAGCCCGAACACGTGCACCTGCTGGTTTCTCAACAGTTTCTACTCTACTGTTGTTAGAATACTGAATGGACTCTCAAACTTAACATTCGCCTGGATTTTTTTTTGTATTTTTGCCGCTGTTTACCTATTATTTACTATCTATGCTACTTAACTCTGTGATCTGCCTGTATTGCTTGCAAGATAAAGCTATTCACTGTGCCTCGGTACACATGACAATAAATTCAATTCAATTCAACTCTCTTCTGATTGGAGTCATACTAGGCACGTAAGATTGTCATGGTTGTTGGAGGTCAGCTATCTCTGGTCCAGGAGACCTCTGTCAAAGTTCCTCTGGGTAGTGTCCTAGGCCCAACCATTTTTAGCTGCTTCACCAATGACGATCCCTGCATCATAAGATCATTTAATGGGGATGTTTATTAATGATTATGCAATATTCAGCACCATTTCAGGCACCTGAGATACTAAAGCAGTCCATGTTCAAATACAAGAAGATCTAGACAATATCCAGTCTTGGACTCTCAAGTATCAAGTAACATTCATGCCACACACATGCCACACTATGACCATTACCAATAAGAGACAATCTACCCACTGCACCTTGACATTTAATGGTATTGCCATCACTGTATACCCCACTATCAGTATCCTGGGGGTCACCATTGACCAGAAACTTAACTGGACTCGCCACATAAACAAGGACAGGTCAGAGGCTAGGAACACTACAATGAGTAACTTACTACCTGACTCCCCAAAGCCTGTCCATTGTCTACAAGGCACAAGTCAGGACTGTGGTAGAATACTCCCCACTTACCTGGATGGGTGTATCTCCAACAACACTCAAGAAGCTTGACTCCGTCTAGGATGAAGCAGCCTGCTTAATTGGCACTGCATTCACTCCCTCCACTACTGACGCTTATTAGTAGCAATGTGTACTATCCACAAGATGCACTGCAGAAATTCTCCAAAAATCCTCAGACGGCACTTTCCAAACTCATGGCCAATTTCATCTAGAAAGACAAAGGCAACAAATGTGTAGTGTTAGGTGCATTAGTCAGGGGTAAATGTAGGGAAATGGTTCTGGGTGGTTTGCTCTTCGGTGGGTCCGTGTGGACTTGTTGGGCCGAAGGGCCTGTTTCCACACTGTAAGTAATCTAATCTAATCTAAAATGCTTGGGAACACCATCACTTTCAAGTTCCCTTTGAAACCATTCACCATTCTGACTTGGAAGTATACTTAGTTAAAAATCACAACACCAGGTTATAATCCAACAAGTTTATTTGGAAGTACTAGCTTTTGGAGTGCTGCTCCTTCAGGTAGCTGTGGAGCAGGATCATAAGACACAGAATTAGAAGCAATAGATCTCGGTGTCATGCAATTGAAACGATATATTGGAAAAAAAACCTAGATTGCCGTTCAGTCTTTCATCTTTTAGAATGGGTTGCAGGTTTTGGTTCATTAATATGTAAATCCCAGAATTTCTTTCCAATCACCTTCTCAAGAATGCTGAGAACACCAGCATCTCCACATCATAGAAATATATTGCGGCAAGGTGGCACAGTGGTTAGCACTGCTGCCTCACAGCGCCAGAGACCTAGGTTCAATTCCCGACTCAGGCGACTGACTGCGTGGAGTTTGCACATTCTCCCCATGTCTGCGTGGGTTTCCTCCGGGTGCTCCGGTTTCCTCCCACAGTCCAAAGATGTGCGGGTCAGGTGAATTGGCCATGCTAAATTGCCCGTAGTGTTAGGTGAAGGGGTAAATGTAGGGGTATGGGTGGGTTACGCTTCGGGCGGGTTGGTGTGGACTTGTTGGGCCGAAGGGCCTGTTTCCACACTCTAAGTAATCTAATTCCTTTCCTGTTGCTGGGTCAAAATCCAGGAATTCCATCCCAAATGACATTCCCTCCCAAAAGAGATAATGCTGGAAAATCTCAGCAGGTCTGGCAGCATCTGTAAGGAGAGAAAAGAGCTGACGTTTTTAGTCTAACTGCCCCATACTGTCTAACTGTAGTGGTACCTTCTGAAGGCCAATAAATGCTGGCCAGCCAGCGACATCTACATTCCACAAATGAGCAAAATAAATTATACTCCCTCGTCAAGGATATTTTAAATTTTCCACTGTTGTCCGTTAACCATTGTATGCAAAAGTCTATTCTTGAATTTCACTTTGCTGCAGTAGTTCTATGTGGCTTGAATTTCTCAGATCTTCATAGATATTTTCTCATCAATGTATTCATAGATGATATTACACACCTCTGGAGTAGGTGGGACTTGAACACTTTTTACTGTTATTTTTCTCTTTCACCAACATTAACAGTCTCTTTGAATTTTGCACCAGGCCTCTGCACCATCTGTCCCTTTGCTCCTCCTCTGCCTCTCTCAAATGTACTTATATATATAAAAACACTTCCCAGTGCCTTTCAGTTCCAAAGAAGAGTTATGCTGGATTGTAAATGTTAACGCTGTTTCTCTCTCCACAGAAGCTGCCAGACCTGCTGATTTTTCTCGAGTATGCTTTCTTTGTTTCAGATTTTCAGCATCCACAATATTTTCCTTTTATTCATGCAGTTGTCCATTCATTTGTTTCATTATTTTTTGAGAGACCACCACTATGTGCAATACTGACTGTAATGTGTCCCATGAATGAATACTTTGAAAAATACATAATTTGGAACATATTGAGGTTGCAAGTGGCACCATATGAATGCAAGTTTTTGTTCTTTCTTACTGACAAGCCAACCTGACACTTATGGCTTATTTCTTCTCTGTTGTCTATCAGGATTATATCCTTCCTGCCTCATGTTCTGCTGAGTGCATAGATTTGTTTTTTTTCTTCCCTCTGTACATTTTTAGAAATGTGATTCAGATTGCATATAGACTAGATACGAATGGAAAACTTAAGGGAAAAAGAAATTGGATAGCTTGCCAAAAGGGGAAGTTGGTTTCTACCCACTGAGTTTAAACATAATCATGTTTTTGTTTATTGCTACTGCACAGTAAAACTCTTCTGTTTGGTTTAAACCAATGTAATTTTATCTCTAAGGAGGATATCTGGAATCTCCCATATGTAATTCCAGCAAACCACCAGCATCCAACCAATTGTCAGTATCTTCTGGGTTCAAGTTGCTGTCAGTTCATAAATGTAAATGCTGATTGATAACTGGAAGTGTATAGCACAGTGATCTTAATCAAAAATTCAGAATTTAACTAAAATAAAGATACCAGCCATTAAAACAATTTTTCATTTTAAATTTTGACCACAATCCATTGTTTTGTGTACCCACAATTATGTAGTACCCCACATTTCTAGGATTAATGTGATTGAGAATGTATTATGCTTGATAGTTAATAAAGTGTCTATGGAAGGTGAGGTTGGTGTTTTTGCATAATCCCAGACTCTAGTATAGATATAACAAGCTGTTCTCTGATAAATTATACTTTCTTCACCTTCAGTCGTCCTCCTGTTTCTTTACAGATGTAACTACATAGTGTGCTTTTTCTTGTTCTTCCAAACCTCCACACATGCTGTCCATCATCGTCTTCTTTCCTGGACTCTCACTGCAATGAAGTAGAAACTCTTCGCACTGTCTTGTAATCTAGTTCATGCTTCCTCTGAAAAGAGCTGAAATCTGTGAAAGAAGAAAATGAATTCTGTCACACTGAGCTGTTAAGTTCTAGAATGCACTGTCTGAGTGTGTGATGAATGGAGGTTCAATTGAGTCATTCAAAACAGAATTAGATTATTATCTGAGAAAGAACAACATATAGGGTTATGGGAAAAAGGCAGAAGCATAGCACTAAGTGAAAACTTGATGGGCTGAATGGCTGCCTTCTGTGCTGTAACAATTCTGCACCCTTCCAGTATACCAAAAATCAGATGTGTCAGATCTTATTTATCTTTAATTTCATGGGTAAATTGAGTAAGCACATCTCTTCCTATACCTTTAAATGACTGTATTTTTAGATGCCTGTTTTATCCCAAGTTATTTTTTTTTCCCTAACTAACTAGATATTTTTTTAAACCCACAGAAACTATTTGTTATTATAATGTTCAGCAAGCACATAGTGGAACAGATGGTGTCCTTGATAGGGTGAGTAATTCAACTACTGATTTTCATATCTGTCTTGTAAGAATGGAAAGCTTGGTGGGTGGAATTGCCCAACAAAGGGTTACTTGAAATGAATATATCGTTACATCCTCCTTGAGACCTAATCCACCTGTGATGGTGGTTGATTCATTTAAAAATCTTTATTCTCTACTGTGGGTGCAAAGTTTGCCTGTCATTGTGCCAAGAGTTTAATCTTTAATGGAAATGGGTCATGTCAAATATACCAGATCAATAAAAGCCCACTTTCAGTTTTCTTTGAAAATAAATCTCCTTACTGTCGATCGTTTAGATCAGCATAAAAAGCCACCTGCACATTTGTAAAAGTTCTTTTATGTGAAATTAGCAGATGTTAACTTATTTTATGCCTTTAATAAAAACATTTTTTATTAAGTAACCAACTTAATATGTAGGGATGGAAACTAGGAGCGAAATAGAGACTGCAAAGGAACTTGACTGTATGTGATCCAGACTTTAGAGTTTTGCTTGGCCTGAACTTTTCCCCGATTGCAGGAGTAATTTTAGAGTCATCATCATACAACACCGACCCTTCAGTCCAAATTGTCTGTGCTGACCAGGTTTCCCAAACTCAACTAGTCCCACTTGCCTGCGTTTGGCACGCATCCCTCTAAACCTTTCTTATTCATGTACCTGTCCAAATGTCTTTTAATTGTTATAATTGTACCAGCCTCCACCACTTCCTCTGGTAATTCATTCCAAATACACACCACTGTCTTTTGAAAAATTTGCCCCTCAGGTCCCTTTTAAATTTCTCCCCTCTCTCCTTAAATCCATGCTCTCTTAGACCATATGACATAGGAACAAAAATCAGGCCATTCAGCGCATCAAGTCTGCTCCACCATTCAATCATGGCTGATAAGTTTCTCAACCCCATTCTCCTGTTTTCTCCCTGTAACTCTTGAACCCCTTGATACTCCAGAACCTAACTATCTCAGTCTTAAATATACTCAATGACCTGGCCTCTGTAGCTTTCTATGACCATGAGTTCCATAGATTCACCACTCTCTGGCTGAAGAGCTTTCTCCTTGCCTCTGTGCTAAAAGGTTTTCCCTTTACTGTAAGGGCTGCGCCCTTGGGTCCTAGTCTCTCCTACCTGTGGAAACATCTTCCCAACATCTACGCTGTCCAGGTCATCCAGTGTTCTGTATATTTCAATTAGAACACCACTCATCGTTCTAAACTCCATTGAGAGTAAACCCAGAGTCCTCAAATGTTCCTCATACCTGTATGTTAAGCTTTTCATTACTGGGACTGTTCTCGTGAACCTCTTCTGAAAGCGTTCTTGTTTTGGACTCTCCTACTCTGAGGAAAAGACCGTGGCTGCCTGCCTCATCTATGTCCGTCATGATTTTATAAATATCTGTAAGTTCATCCCTTCAGCCTCCTACATGCAAGGGAAAAAAGGTCACCCCTCAGCCTCATGTGCTCCAATCTATCGAGCTTCATCTTATGAATCATACCCTCCAATTTTGGTAATGTCCTTGTAAATCTTTTCTGCATCCTTTCCAGTTTAGTAACATTGTTCCTAAAGCAGGGAAACCAGAATTGGTCGTATTACTCCAAAAGTGGCATCAGCAACGTCTCGTACAGCCCAACTCCTACATTCAGTGCTCTGACTGTTGAAGGCAAGCATGCCAAACACCACCACCTTCATCTGGTCTATCTCTGGTACCACTTTCAAGGAACTATGCACATGCACTCCTAGGTGTCTCTGTTCAGCAACATGCCCTAAAGCCTGCTGTTGTTTGTCTTAACCAAAATGAAATACCTTGCATTTATCTAAATTAAACTGTCACTGCCACTCCTCAGCCTATTGGCCCACCTGATCAAGGCCTCATTGTACAGTACTCATAGATAACCACCTTTACTGTCCAATAAACCATTAACTTTGATATCATTCGCAAACTTACTAACCCATGCCTCCTATATTCTTATTCAAATCATTTATATAAATGAGACAACAGTGGATCCAATACTGATCCTTGCAGCACACTGCTGGTCACAGACCGCCAGTCTGAACAACAATCCTCTGCCCATCACCCTGCGTCTCCAACTGTCAAGCCAATTTCATATTCAATTGGCTAGCTCTCCCTGGATCTCATGTGATCTAATCTTACTAACCTATAGTGCTCTGTTCTTAAAGGCTGTGTCTTAAGAGTCCTTGTGAATTATCAGTCCAGTTTGTAAGAGCTATGGGCCTTCAATACAAAGCTGCTGTTAAATTGTTATGAAAAGTTGTCAGTGTAATGGGAGGGAGGGTGTTCTTGTGAACTTGTGATTGAGCATGACTTGTTTATGCTTAATACTGGAACTGGCTCGCTGAAATTGGAAAAGTTCCAATGCTTAGTACTAATATTCCTCACGTTGATAAAACTATACCTTCAGAATTTAAGGAAGTGGAGGCCATTGGGCCCAACAATTATTTCCTATTTTGATTAGTACTCCCTGTCTATTTATCTCCACATCTCTCCGTTCCGGCATCTCATAAGGTATAGCTAACTTGCTCATTAACCATTTACACTTCTCCCCAGTTTTATTTCACCAACCAAGAAGTGCTAGATTGCCCGTCAGGCAAATTATGGGGAAGAAATGAAAGCTGTTGTAATATGGCTTATCATTTTTTAAAAATGTTCTTTCCACCCGTAACAAAAGAAAAGTAATTGTACTTTTCTGAAGCATGCAGTTGGATTATTTTACAATGATGATGCAGTAACCTTGATAATATAATTTATGATCAACTTCATAGAATTGATTTCATGTTATTGACAGTAATATGTACAAAAGGTTATGGTTGATTGTCAGTGAGTAATCAGGCTATAATTAATCTCAAAGTTGGAATGACAGCAATAAATGCTTGAGCTTTGCTCTCGTGTTCAACTGAACATTTTGAACAAAGGAAGTTGGATAGAGATTTAATTGTGGTCTATAAAATTGAGAGGCCTAGATACTGTGCATAAGAAGGACTTAGTTTTCTTAGCAGAAATTTCAATAAGCAGAAGGTATAAATTTAAGGTTGTGGAGGATTTGAAGAGTATGTTCAGAGGATGGTGGGGTTCTGGAGCCTGCTGCCTGAAAGGGAGCTCTATGTCTCCATTCATAAAGTCCAGGATCTGACATACCTTTTATTAACAGCTCTCTCAATTTTGAACAGTGAATGCATATACACCTTTTAGGTTTCACTGCTCACTTCTAAATTTGTATCTTTATATTGTATTGCCATTCTCTGTTCTTTCAACCAAAATGTAACAGTACATTGTTCAGTTTATCAATGTCTTCTTAAAGTTTATCACTATTTTCCTCACAGTTGGTAATACTTCCAAATTTTGTGATATCTGCACGTTTTGTTGCATCCTGCACACGCAAATCTAAGAAATTAATGTAGGTCATGCAAAACAGAAATCTTCTTATCAACCCTGGAGAACTCACTATATACCTCCAACCAATCCAAAGAATAGCTTTTCACTACTGTTCTTTGTATCTTTCATTTAACTAACTTTTTATCCATGCTGTCCTTTTTCTGATTATCCATTGGCTTCAAGTATGCTTTGCTGACAAGTATGTTAAGTGGTACTTTATCAAGTGTCTTCTAGAAGCCCACGTACATAACATTATAATTGCATTATGCTCCTAAGCCTTCCTTATTAAAAATACTGAATTACACTGGTTAAACAATTTTTCCTTAATGAATTGGTGCTGTCTTACTTTAACTAATCCACTTTTTCCAAGTAACATAGTTTTGGTCCTGGATGATTATTTCAAAAGTTTTTCTGTCCAGAGAGGCTAAACTGACTAGCCTGGAGTTGTTGAGTTTATCCTTGCAAATGTTTTTGTATAATGTTGTAGTAATTGCAATTCACCAACCCTCTGACACCACCTAATCAGATCAGAAGATTCTGGCCAGTACTCTGGATAGTTTCCACCCTTGCATCCATCTAGCCCCGGTTTCCAATCAACTTTCTAAACTGCCACCCTTTCTAATTCTTCCTATTTATCAATTTCTAGTCCGTCCAGTGTAACTGTTGCCTTCTCCTTCACTATGACTTAGGTAGCATCTTATTCCTTTGTAAAGACGGATGCATACCAGTTATTTAGTACCTAAGCCAAGCTCTCTGCCTTATTACACAAAAAACCCTTTTTGGTCCTTAATTGGGCCCCTCCTCCTCTTACCACTCTTTACAATAAACATGACTATAAAAGTCATTTGAATTCATTTCAGTGTTGGCTGCCAATTCCTTTTCAAACACTTTCTTTGCTTCTTTTTTTCGTTTGCCCTGTCTTTATCCCTGGTGGGAATGTCTTTCAACTGTATCACAAAACCTCTTTTAAAGGCAGCCCATTATTCAATTACATTCTTATTTCCCAATCTTTGGATTGGGCTCAGATTACAAATCATTCTTAGTCCATTGAAGTTGAGGTGGACTATTTTTACTCAGGATTGCTCATGTTCTCTTTCGTGACTAATAACATTCTCATTGTATTTTGTTCACTGTCTTCTAAATGTTCTCTTGCTGATATTTCAACCACTTGATGCACCTCATTCCCTCTGAACTAGATCCATCATTGTCTCCTTCCTGATTTCACTGGCAACACATTGATTTAGAGCATTCTGTTCAAAATAATTGGAGAGTTCTGGCTGCTCTCAGCTCCTCATGCTACTACTATCCCAGTCTGTAATAGGATAACTAAAGTTCCCATTATAACTTGCCTATAGATTTTGGTACCTTTCTGTAATTTCCTTGCAAATTTGCCCTTCAAAATTCTATTGCAAAAACTAAAATTTCATCTATTTTTCAGAATAAGTGGGGTTTTATAACTTTGCAACAAATACAAATACTACACAAGAGCGGAGAAGGTAGCTGTGCAGTTAAAGATGTGCAATCCATCTAACTGTCCCTGTCCATATGCAAGACCTACTTCGATAATCCAGGGACCAACCATTTTTAATGAAAATTCAAAAGACCAAAGCCCTGGATGCAAGACATGCCCAACATTGAAAGAAATGATAGGAAGTTGATGTATTGTATTTTATAGGCCTGAGGATTACAGGGGGAAGAACATTAGAGAGCAAGAAATTTCAAATTTCAACACGTGAAAACAATTATTTAGAGTAGGAGACCAGATAATGTGCTTTTGTTGCAAAGATTCATTGAGGTCCATTTTGTTGCCTCATGGCTGCTTTGTAGCTTTGTTGTTGCCCCTTTTTTATCACTTTGCTCAAACCTGATATGAGCCAGGCATTGGACATTTATGATAATTGACTGAACACTCTGCTGTATTGTTAACCATAAGGTCAGAAGAAATCAAACATGAGTAAGCCATTCAGCTCCTTGAGCTTGCTTCACCACTCAGTGGGATCAAGGCAGATCCAATATTTCCTCATCCACTTTCCTGCATTTTCCTAATCCTTGATTCTCCTACTGACCAAGACTCTGTCTATATCAGACTTAAATATGCACAAGGACTCTGTCCCCACAGTTTTCTGTGACAAGAAGTTCCAAAGAGAGACAACCTTCTGAGACAAGCAATTCCTCTTCATCTCAGTCTCAGCATAAAGGAATGCCAATTTAAGACTATGTCCTGTGGTCCTAGACTCTCCCATGTTGGCAAACATGCTTTCAGTATTTACCCTGTCAAGCCCCTTAAGAATTCTAAATATTTCAGTGAGATCACAGCTTATTTTTCTGAATTCTAATGAGTAGTGTGCCAGAATGCTTTGCCTTTATTCATAAACAATCCCTCCTTGTGAACCTTATCTGAAATGATATCTGTTCTTAAATAATGAGACCAAAACTGCTCTCAGTATTCCAGGTGTGATCTCACCAGCACCTTGTATAGTTGCAGTAAAGCTTCCCTACTCTTATACTCCAACTGCCTTGAAATGGGCTAACATTCATTAACCTTCCTGATTGCCTGCTGCACCTATGTCATAGCTTTGTGTTTCATGTACAATTGCTTCCAATCTCTGCACGTTCCTGCAGCTTTTTTCCATTTAAGTAACAGTCTGTTCTCTTGTTCTCCCTTCCAAAGTGAAAACTTTACATTTTTCTGCGTTATACTCTGTTTACCATTGCTTTCCCCACTTACTTAAAACGTAGAATAGTACAGGCCCTTCAGTTCTCGATGTGCCAACTCTTTTATCCTACTCTAAGATCAAACTAACCGACATACCCTTCGTTGAATAGACACACGGAAGATAGTACAAGAGTCACTTAAATGTCCCTAATGTATCTGACTTTACTACCATCGCCGGCAGTGCATTCCACGCGCTCTGTGTAAAGAACCGACCTCTGACATCTCGCCTAAACTTTCTTCCAATCACTTTCAAATTATGCCCCTTTGTGATAGCCATTTCCATCCTGGGAAAAAGTCTCTGGCTAATCACTCCATTTATGCCCCTCAACATTTTGTACACCTTGATCAAGTCACCTGTCATCCTCCTTTGCTCCAATAAGAGAGGCTCTAGTTCCCTCAACCTTACTTCATAAGACATGCCCTCCAGTCCAGACAGCATCCTGGTAAATCTCCTCTGCACCCTCTGTAAAGCTTTCACATCCTTCCTATTATGAGGCAACCAGAACTGAATATCATATTCCAAATGTACTTAATCTATCTGTATCTCTCTGTAAACTGTTTGGATCCCTTTCACATTGTGCTTTTCCACCTACTTTTGTGTCGCCTGCAGATTTGGCTACAGTACATTCACCTCCTTTCTCTAAGTCATTAGGATATTATTGTAAACCGATGCAGTGACAATACTGATCCCTGTAGATCTTGGCTGGTCATAGGTGACTAGCCCTTATCCCCACTCGCTGTTTCCTGCCCACTAGCCAACTCTCTATCCATGCCACTATACTACCTCCCAAACTGGGCTGTTATGACTTAAGCTTTTGTGAGGTATGCCTGGAAGCTCAAATACAATACAGCTAGTGGTTCCTTTCTATTCACTCTTGCTGAGACTTACTCAAAAAACTTTAAATTAGTCAAACACGATTTCTCTTTCAAGAAGCCATGCTAACACTGCTTGATGAGATAATGATTTTCCAAATGTTACTTTCTTAATAATTGATTCTTGAAATCAACCAATCAGCCTGTAGTTACTTGCTTTTTGCCTCCCCTTTTTGTTTTGAAAAGGGGTGTCATATTGTCATTTTTCCGATCCTCTGGTACTTTTCTAGAATCCAATGATTTTTGGAAAATTTGCAATCAATGCATCCATGTGCTTTGCAGCTACTTCTTTTAGGATCCTAGAATGCAATCCATCAGGGCCAGAAGACTTATCTGTCTTTAGTCTTAGTTTGTCTAATCTACTTCTTTGGTGATGGTGATCATATTTAAATCTTCTCCCAATATTCTTTAATATAATGGGATGTTTGGACTATATTCCGCTAAATGTCTGTTTAACTCCTCTGCTATTTCCTCGATGCCGAAAATCATCTCCCAGATTCACTTTCTAAGTGGCCTATGTTCAATTTGATTCTCTCATTCTTTTTGTGTATTTAAAGAAGCTTTTATTGTCAATTTTTATATTCTTTGCTAGTTTTCACTTGTACATTTTTTGCCTTTGTTATTTTTTCAGTCCTTCTTTGCTAGATTTTGAATTTATCCCACTCTTCAGGGCTATCACTTATTTTCTCCTCCTTATATGCTTTTTCTTTCAACTTGATGCTCTCCTAACTTCCTTGCTTAGCCGTAATTGATTTATTCCTGGTAGTCCTGTTATTCCAATCGCATCTTTAAACAATCAGGACAACTCAGCAGGTCTGTTGGCATACGTGGAGAAAAAGCAGAGTTCACATTTAGGGTCCGGTGACACTTCTTCAGAACGATTAGTATGAGGAAAAGGTGAAGAAGTGGGGAAGGGGAGGAAAGGAGTAAACAAGTAGGTAAAGATGGAACCCAAAGAGAGAGAGAGACTGGTAAAAGGGGGATAATGGTAAGCCGCCAGAAAGAAAGCTGGTAATGAGGATCATGAGTGGGTGAGAAAAGGTTGGCTCTGCTGAAAGCAGTTCATGTTATGACAGGGCCTGGGATGTGTGAATGGATAAAAGACATACAGGAAGGTGTTCAGGTTCTAAAACTGAAGGCTGCAAGATGCCCCAAATGGAAAAATGAGATGTTGTTCTTGCATTTTGCGCTGAACCTCGCTGGAGCACTGCAGCAGGCCCAAGACAGAAATATTGGCCAGGGAACATGGTGTGTTGAAATTGCAGGCAACTGGAAGCTTGGGGACATTTTTGCAAACAAAATGCTGCCAGACCTGGATAAGTTACTCCAGCAATTTCAGATTTTGTTTCAGATTTCCTGCATCCAGAGATCTGTTTTAGTTTACTTTGATTGATGGAGAGTGAATGTTGGGCTTTTATTGTCCCACTGCCTTTGAATACACTGGAGGAGCAACTAGTTTCAGTTCTTGTATTCAATGAAAAACTTGTTTTGTCAATGAAAAATCTGATCTTGTATTGCACGGTAGGACAAGAAGTAACAGTGCAAGCTAATAACAGCTAAATTTGATGACTATTAATTTGCTACATCCTTCAACAACAATTTTATTTTAATGACTGAAAATAAGTGCAATTCAATTTAATGTTGGTTAAAATCTTAGAACCAGTTAGAAATGTTAGTTTAGTAACTCATAATGGTTTTGATGCCCTCATATGTCACAAGTTCAATTCCTCTCATGATATGTTATGAAATTGAATTCAATAGTTTGTTTGGGTTAACACCAGAAAAAAGTCTGCTACTGATTCATGGATATACCTTGAAGCCACCACTTGTCAAATGTGATATTGACTCTTGATGCCCTCTGAAGGGGACTAGTGATGTTCACTTGACCACACTTTCCCAAGGCAGCTATAGATGGAAATTAAGTGGCATCAATGATGTCGTCTACATGTGAAGAAAACATTTTTTTTTAAGTTTGAAATTTTAAAAATTTGAGAGAACTTAGTAATTAATTGGCTTAGGAATGGAGTTGTATGCAAGGATGCATAACTCGCAGAGTTTGCTTTGATAAGACTGTAGAGAAGTTGAAAAGCAAAGGCTAAGATTTTGAAATCAGTTTACTGGGGAGCACAGTCAGTGGAGCTTATTGAAGGTCAGAGTTATGAGTATGCTAAACGTGTACGTACATGTATGGATACAGATGAGTTTTCATGGAGTTGAAGCTTGTGGGTAGAAGTAAAGCATGGTTTGTGGAAATCAAACCTCAAGTTGATATGCATTAAATTTTTGGCAATGATCAGCAATAGATAAAATATAGGCAGATAATGATCATGACAAAAGAGGTGTGGATTTGCATTTTGTGGTGGAATATTTAACTTCCATGTCTGGAATTGTCTTTGTATAACTTTTCTGATTGCTGTTTTTCTGTCTTCTGTCCCTTCTTTTCCTTTTCTCCTCTACCAACAAGTTCAGACACACGATCTTGTGCTCTTTGTCTTACCTCTTTAGTCATCCACATTTCACTGGCACAAATTCACTCTGCTTTCTCCTGGTTCTTTTTCTCACGAGACAAATCATTTAACCACAGAGTCCCAGCTTACACAGCATACCAGTGTGTTGACATCACACCATTTTTGTCCTTAATTTTCCACTTCGAGTTTTAGACTTTAATCTGTAATTGCTTTTTAAAATAAAGTTAGATGTTCCTACTTGGAATGGCAAGACAACTTGCTTTAACATCTTGTTTTGTGAATAAGAGTTTTTTTTAAATCAAATGCTTGATAATATTGTTTATACTTACTGGGAATTTTTAGGGAAAAGTTCCCTGATGAAGGGCTCTGGCCCAAAAGGGAAAAGTTGCAGATTCACGGTGGGTATTTATCATAAAGTATACCCTGTTTGCTGGAGTTTGGGGTGGTCTAATTAAATTTACCTCTTTGGAACCGAAAATGGATTGAGGTAAAAGAAAACCTACCATGTTAATGGATCCAATCTCTCTTTATTGCTATATACCTGCATTCTGACTTTACTGAAATCCTTAACTGTTTTGTGAATCTGTATCAGATGAGAAACGGTATTTATATGGTGCTTTAATGATCTCAGGACTTCCTAAAGTGCAATTAAATCATTTTGAATTTACTCACTGTTGGGTGAAGTATAATATCTGCTTTAGCATCTTCCCTATAATTATTTGATTGCAAACGGATCCATTTGGTGTCCCTCCTTGATCCAAGATTCCTAATATTTTTTGTTTCCTAATCTTTGCAAACTTCACTATGTAAACCTTTTGCACAAGTCAGTTTTGTCAATTTTGCGTTGAAAATGCTTCATGTGGAACACCAACTGGAAGAAGTACAAAGGATGACAATGATGTTCTATGGATAGGGGATTTAGATGGCCATTGTCAAAAGTGGTTCAGTAGCACAACCACTGAGCTGGCCAAATCATAACATACTACATTACTGCTAGAGTTGATCTGCAAGGGAATAAACAAGAGGCAAACCTTACTTGACTCCACCCGTACTAATCCACCTGACATAAGTGCATTTGTCCATGACAGTATCAATAGGGTTGACCACTGCACTGTTCTTGTGGAGACCTTATTTCACTTTGAGGATATTCTCCATTGCACTGCATTCATCATGGAGCAGTGCTGGTTCATCAGCTGAGGAGGGGAGGAAATTGTTAATTAATAGGTTTCCTTGTTCTTGTATGACTTGATCCTGTGAGACCTCATGAGGTCCAGTGTCAATGCCCTCCTGACTGCATATCACTGAGACACTATCTGCTAGTGGGATAAGATGTGTCCAAGGACAGTAATGATGGTGTCCGGGGCATTATAAAATATGATTCTTCGGGAATGACTATGGACAGCTCTTCCAAATTTTGTACAAGTTCCAAGATATTTGCAGGGTTGAAACTTAATGGGATTAGACTTTGAACTAATCTAGCAACTCAAAACTCAACTCTACCATTGCCATTTGGCTAGGGGCCTGAAGACTCCAGGAGGGCATACCAGGCATACCTACAAAATGAGGGATCAACCTAGTGAAGCTACAAAAGAGGACAGCTGGCATGCCAAACAATGGCAGCAACATGTGACAGACAGAGCTAAGCAATCTCATAACTAATGAATCAGGTCCAAGCTCTGCCACATCCAGCTTTGAAGGCTAGTGGACACTTAAGCAATTAACAAGAGATGGAGGCTCCACAAATATCTCCATCTTCAATGATGGGGAGGTCAGTGTAAAAAAAAAAAGTCCACTGCAACATTTGCACCATTTTTAATGAGAAATGTAAAGTGATGATCTATCTCTGGCTCCTGAGACACCAGCATCAAAAATGCCAGTCTTCAGCTAATTTGATTCACTCCATGTAATGTCAAGCAGTGGTTAAAGGCACTGTGCTACAAAGGCTATGGATCCTGATGACATTTCAAAAGTAATACCAAAGAATTTTGATCCAGAATGTGTTGCAAGTCCAGCTAAAATGTTCCAACGTGGCTGCAACACTGGCATCTATCTACCAGTATAGAGGATTAACCAAATATGCCTTGACCATAGAAAAAGTAGGCAAACCCAACTTGGCCAATTGCCACCCAAGTGGTCCATTCTTGATTATCAATGAAGTAATAATCAGTCATTGTTATGTGAGTGGTTTTTGATAGCACTGTCAATGACCTGCTAACTGACATTCATTTGGGGTTCTGCCAGGGCCATTCAGCTCCTAACCTCGTTAAAGCCTTGGTCCAAACATGGATAAAAGAGATGAATTCCAGAGTTGAAGTAACAGTGACTTCTCTTGACATCAATATTTGACTGAGTACAGCATCAAGGAGCTTTAGTAAAACAGGAATCAATGGGAATTGGAATGAAAACCTATGATTGGTTGGAGGCAGGAAGATAAGATGGTTGTGGTTGTTAGAGGTCCATCATCTTAACCTTAGGATATCGGTATACACTTGCTCAGTATCTTCAGTAGCTTCATCAATAACTTCAGCAGCAGTGAGGTTTGCTGAGATTGTGTAATATTTAACACCATTTGCTGTTCAGATATTGAAGCAGTCCACATCCAAATGCAACATGATCCAGAAAATATCCAGCTTAGACAGGCAAATAGCAAGTAGCATTCATGTTGCTCAAGTGGCAGGCAATGACCATCTCTAAAAAGAGAAAGTGTAACCATCATCTCATCATTCAATGGCATTACCATCGTTTAATAATCCACTGTCAACATCCTACAGGTTATCATTAACCAGATCCTCATTGAACTGACCGTATAAATACTGTGGCTATAGAAGCTGGCCAGCGGTTAAGAATTCTCTGTTGGCTAACTCACCTTTTGACTCTCCAAAGCTAATCATAGAATCCCAACAATGGGAAGGTAGGTCATTCAGCCCATCAAGTCCACCCTCCAGAGCATCCCATCCAGGCCAATTCCCCTACCCTATCCCTGCATTTCTCATGGCCGGTCCATTTACCCTGCACTTCCGTGGACACTACGGACAATTTAGCATTACCACTCTGTCTAACGAGCACATTTTTGGATTGTGGGAGGAAACCGGATCACTTGGAGGAACATGGGGAGAATGTGGAAACTCCACGCAGACAATTGTCTAATGTCGGGGCTATGAGACAGCAGTGCCAACCACTGAGCCACAGTGCTACCCCGTGTGGCAATGCACATCTCAGGACTATGATGAAACACATTCCTCTTGCTTGGATGAATGCATCTCCAGAGACACTCAAGCTTAACACCATCCAGGACAATGCACTTGACTGGCACTCCATCCACAATTCCACCACTTAAATATTCACTTCCCCCACTCTCACTCCCCATCCATGGAATGTTGCAGTCCACTGAGACAGTTCACCAGCATCTCCTTGAAGCTACTTGGGGATGAGCAATCAATAGTGCCCACGTCATATTAAAAAAAGAAAGTTCATTAATGAAATAACTGAGGGACCTCAGTGAGGATTTCTGTAATTATAACTTTACATCAATAACATACCTCTGGTTATCACACCTAACTTGCTTTGCACTAAAATTGACTTCAGCTCTTGAAGGATTTTTGTTTCAACCCTATAGATTTCAGTTTAGCTCAAGCTCCTAGGTGCAAAAGGCAATTAAGTACCACCTTAATATTAAGAGTGGCTTTTATTTTGTCCAGGTCAAAGGGCCAGATGTCTGGGACATGGCAAACATGTAGGAACAAATAGGAGAAAGTGAAGACTGCAGCTACTGGAGGTCAGAGTTGAAGAGTGTGGTGCTGGAAAAGTGCAACTGGTCAGCCTGCATCTGAGGAGCAGGAGAATTGATGTTTCGAGCATAAGCCCTTCATTAGCAATGAAGCTTGTGGTATTAAGGGGCTGAGAGATAAATGGGGAGAGGGTTGGGGCCGATGGGGGAAGGTAGCTTGGAATGCGATAAAGGTGGGGGTGAAGCTGATAGGTCAGAGAGGAGTGTAGAGCAGATAGGTAGGAAGGAAAATGGAGAGATAGGACAGTTCAGAAGGGCAATGCCGAGTTGGAAGATTGGATCTGGGATAAGCTGGGGGGAGGGGAAATGAAAAAAAACTGGTGAAATTGACATTGACATAGTATGCTTGGAGAGTCCCAAGGCGGAAGATGAGGCATTCTTCCTCCACGTGTTGGGTGGTTAGAGTTTGACGATGGAGGAGGCCCAGGACTTGGTGGAATGGATAGGGAGTTAGTGTTCAGCCAACGGGTGGTGGGGTTGTTTACTGCATATCCCAGAGATGTTCTCTGAAACCTTCCGCAAGTTGGCCTCCTACCTCCCCAGTGTAGCAGAGACCACATAGGGACAACGGATATAGTAGATGATGTGTGTGGAAGTATAGGTAAATGTCTGTCAGATGTGGAATGTTGCTTTGGTGTGTTGGAGAGAGTTAAGGGTGGGCACAGGTTTTGCACTTCTTGCAGTGGCAGGGGAAGGTGCCAGGAGTTGGGGTGGGTGGGTGTGTGGGTGGGGGCGTGTGGACCTAACAAGGGAGTCAGAGGGAATGGTCTTTCTGTAACACAGGGTTGGGGAGGGAAATATATCCCTGGTGGTGGGGTCTGTTTGTAGGTGGTGGAAATGGCGGAGGATGGTGCAATGTATCCAGAGGTTGGATATGGGTTGGAGAATCTTCTGCATTCATTGGGTCATAAAGCACAGAAGAGACCCATTGGCCCATGAAGTCTGCCTGTCTACACTTTATCCAGATTCCGGGTAAACTGAAGTGCACTCCACCTTCTCTGTAAAAAAAAAGATATTTTCATCGAGTCCCCTTTAAACCTCTTGCCCTTCACCTTAAAATTATGCCCCCTCGTTATTGACCTTTCAATTCAGGAATACTGCAGCTTCTTATCCACCCTGTCTGTGCCCTTCATAATGTTATACGTCTCAATCAGGTCCCCCCTCAGCTTTCTTTGCTTTAAAGAAAATAATCCAGTCTGTCTATACTCTCTTCATAGCTAAAATGCTGCAACCCAGTCAACATCCTGGTAAATCTCTTCTGCACTCTCTGCAATGGAATCACAACTTTCCAATCATAACTGGGATGGAGTGGCAAGCTGGGTCTGAGTGGGATGCTGTTCCAAGAGTTGGTGCGGACTCAATAGGCCAAATGCCTTCTTTCTGTAATGTATGAATTCTATGATTCTATAATAATGTGGAGATCAGAATTGCACACAATAATTCATCTGTGGCCTAAAGTTTTGTACAATTCCAATATAACCTTCCTGCCATGACTGATAAGGTGGCATATGGGACATGAGCCTTTAACTACCCTATTAAACTGTCTGCTCTGCCCTCCAACATCTGTGGACAAGCACTCCAAGATCCGTCTGTTCCTCCGAGCTTCCTAGTTTCTTGCTATTCATTGATTAGTCCTTTGTCTTGTTACTTCTTCCAAAGTGCATCACCTCATGCTTTTCAGTGTTAAATTCCATTCACCACCATTTTGTCCATCTGACTAATTCATCATATTTTCCTGTAGCCTAATACCTCTTTCTTCACTATTAATCACGTGGCCAATTTATATATATCACTGTAACAGTAAGGGACTGTTAGACCCAGTACTGATCCCTATGGTACACAACTGGACATTGGCATCCAGTCACAAAACAGCTTTCTCCCACCACCCTCTGTCTCCTGCACTAAGCCAGTTTTGGATTTATCTTACTAGGTTACCCTGGATCCCAAGTGTTTTTGCCTTCTCTATCAATTTCCCATGTGGCACCTTGTCAAAGGCTTTGTTCCATATGAACTACATCAAGTGCACTACACTCATTTGTACATATGGTCATCTCTCAAAATTCAATCTGATGTTTTGGGCATGAACTTACTCTGACAATGCTATACTGTCTGTCCCTGATCAAATGTTGCCTCTCCAAATAGAGCTGCATTCTCTCCAGAGTTTTCTTCAGGAGTTTCCCTATCACTACCCCTGATGTGAGAGACTCATTGTGTGGTAGATGCCAAAACAAATGCTGTACCGGATAACCTTGCTTCAGGAGTGGCTAGCTCTGGTGTACTCACCTTCAGAAAGTTCAAAAGGCCCATGACTTGTGTGTCCAGTGCACTTAGCCACCAATATCTCCTATGGGGTCTACTAAATTGAATGGACAATGCTATCTGCAAAAATGAGATCTCTTGAAGTGGCCTTATAACATCATTATAAATATTTTAACATGAGCAGTAGACATAATTATTAGCTGTCAGTGATCACTGGAAAATTTCCCTTGAGCAATGTCAATCAGTATTGCTGTTAGATCCAGGATCAAAATAATGGAAGAAGATCATCACAACTGGATGCTGAATCATCAGATTACAAACATCTGATTTTTTAACCTGAGGTTCAATGATGAAAAGCTAAATCAAATATAATCTAGCAGTGTTTGCAACTTGACCAGCACAAAATATTTAATAGCATCTGAAAGAGGGGGTCTCATTTTATTTGCAGAGTTGCCAATTCTACCAGTTCAAATAGTAATTTTAAATCTGGGATTCTAAAACTATGAATACATCAGTACAAAATCTATCTTGTTTCTGAGTTCAGCTGTATGATATACCACAAAATAGTTGTTAGATTTCTGTTAGTTCTCATGGATTTCATTTTATTAAATCTTATCATTTTCTGGAATTATGTGAGGGGAGACAGTGGGGTAGTGGTAATGTCACGGGACTAGAAAGGACCAGAGGCCCAAGCTAAAGTCCTAAGCACACAGGTGCAGTCCCGCCATAGCGCCTGGTGAAAAAAAATACATTAAATTAATTAATACATTTAATTTTTAATTAATTTCTAGAATTGAATGCTAATCTCTATAATGGTGCCATTGAACAATCAGTAATTTTCACAGAAACTCATCTCATTCATGGATGTGTGTTAGGGAAGGATATCTGACTTAGTTTGGTCTACATGTGAGTCCAGGCTATATTTTAACTGTCTAAGCCACTCAGTTTGAGGGCAATTAGAGATGGGAAGCCAATAATGGTTTCGCCAGTGATATCTAGATTCATTAAAAAAAATTAAAGGACCTCGGGATAATGGCCAACTTCCTCCATTGGATGAACACAAGAACGTTCAGTGCAAGGGAAAAGGTACAAGTTTGTTCTTTAAAGGGGAACAATTTCTGTTCTGTTTGCTTGTCTTTTCACCAGGCTCATTGATGGCTACTCTTTTCCAAAATGCATCTTATGACCTCACATCTATTTGTGGCACTCAACTAGCACAGCTGTTGTTAAATTTTTACTTAGAGACACTCTTTATTCATAATTCTCATCAATATTTGAATCCTCTTGCATTAACAATAAATTGCCTCAATCAATCTTGCTGTTTATTATGTTGAAAACTCAATTCCAAATAAAGCAAGTCCAGCTCCCCAAATATTTCTATTTAGCTTAGTTTCCTGCTATACTGAATCATTTTGTTTCCTCCCAATGCTGATAGGCGGAGCTAGAAACACATTATAATTTGGAAGCAAGGCCAGCTCTCGAATAATGAAGTTCAAGATTCTCAGTCTGACTATAAACTGGCTTATCTATATTCTTGGTTAATTCATGAATTCATATTCAATATAACGAATGGAAGATTGGATCTCTTAGTATACTGGAATAATCTTAACTGAAAATGTGTTGCTGAAAAAGCGCAGCAGGTCAGGCAGCATCCAGGGAACAGGAGATTCGACATTTCGGGCATAAACCCTTCTTCAGGAATAATCTGAAGCCGGAGTACATTCTAACTCAATTGAAAGTACCTAGGGCAGTAATCATCTTAAATGATCTTGACCCAACTCCTAGACACTATTTGATGATCTTTGCTGAAAAAGCTTCGAGTTATCAAGTTGAGAAGTAATTGGACTTGATGTCCTGCAAATATCTGTCTGTTCATATGGAGTGTCCATATTCTATAAACAAATATAGAACAGCTCAGCCAGCAAACCTACACCCTAAACCTCAACCTGAACTACAAACCTTCACAAACCATGTGACAAATATAGGACTTTACCCCAGCAAGCATCTTGTTTTCTCAGGAAAGATATCCTCCCAGGTATTACAGATGTCTATGTTGTCTCAAAGCTAATCTAACAAGGGATGGCTAATTTTTGCATTTTAATATTTATTCATAAAATGTGGGCTGCATTGGTTTGGCCAGTATTTATTCCCTGTCATGAATTGCCCTGGAGAAGGTGGGACTGAGCTGCCACCTTGAACCACTGTAATCCTTGGATTATAATGATGCCCCTTGTACTGTTTGGAAGGGAGCTCCAGGGTCATGAGCCAGTGACAAGACAATATAGTTCCCAGTCAGGATTGGTCTATGGCCTGGAGGAAATGTTGCAGGTAGATAGTGGTGTTGCATATATCTTCTGCCCTTGCCCTCCTAGGTGAGAGAGATGACAGATTTTGAAGGTATCATTAAAGGAGCTTGGTGAGTTTGTGCAGTGTCTCATACATGGAATGATGATAATTGTGTGGCACAGCTATCACTGGACTTTAGTGGTAATGGGAGTGAATGTTGGTGGATAGATTGCCAAACAAGTGGGCTGTTTTGTCCAGAATAGGTCAAGTTTCTTGAATCTCATTGGAGCTGCATCCATCCAGGCAAGTAAGGAGTATTACATCACACTCACGAATTGTACCTTGTAGATGACTGACAGACGCTGTAGAGAGAGGCAATGAGTTACCCACTACAGAATTCCTAGCCTCTGACCTGGTCATCTATCTAATTATTGATATACTAGTTCTGATCAATAGTAACCCCAGGATGTTGTTAGTGAGGAATTCTAAGATGGTAATGCCATTGAATGTCAACTGGTGATGGTTGGATTCTGTCTTGTTGTAGATGATAATTGTGTGACATAGATTTTACTTGTCACTTATTAGCCCAAATCTGGAGATTGTATATATCTTGCTGCAAATGGACTCCGACTGTTTCAGTATCTGGGGAGTTGTGAATGGTGCTGAATATTGGGCCATCATCAGCGAGTGTTCTCTCTGTTTCTTTGTCACTCTGTCTCTTCAACCCTCCTTGACATTATATTTGGGAGAAGGTATTCGATGAAACAGTTGCAGACGGTTAGACACTATCCTGAGGAATTCCTGTACTGATGACATATAATAAATAAATCCAAAACAAAATATCCTATCGTTATAAAGGTAGAATTAACTGAAAAGATGGACAACAAACAAAAATGCAGGAAGTCATTAATAAATTCAGTTTACATTGGATTGTAAACAGGGGAACCTTGATTATCCGAATGAGAAGGGCGGGCACTATTTTGTTCGGATAACTAATTATTTGGTTAATTGATATCCTTTGGGGCTCGGAGTTTGCTGTGAAGTCTGCTCTCCGTTCAGGAGACTAGGCAAAAGCACATTGCACACTAGACTCCACTCCTGCCGCCAACCCTCCACTACCGCCCCCAACCCGGTCCACTTCCCCCCCCCCCCCCATCTGTCCCGCCCCTCCCAGGGCAGCCGGACTGTACGCCAAACGTATGACTGCTGCTGCCTTTGTGGGGTAAGTCTCCAAATAGTGCACACGCGCGTATACAACGTTTTGACAGGTTCCAGCTCTGCCCTGTAGAGGTTAGTCATTTAGAGACAGTGCCTGGACTTTCCAGGTCTGTTCTCAGCAGCATTTCAATGAGCCGAGTTCGTTTTTAATCAATGCACCTGCAAACAAAAGACACGATCGGGGTTGAAACAGCTCGTTGATGTAATGTTTCTATCGGGACCTTGAAATCTCCTTTGGATAATCGAGGTTTCTCTGTATTGGGTTTTCTTTAACCATTTATGATGGTGACAATAACTGTTTGCACTCCTGTAACACCTTTAACCTTGCAGCATGTTTTCATGTACTGACAATGTGTCCAATTTAGGCAACTTTAAGCTTTGACTTGAACAGCAATATGACTCAGCTATTTAACACTTGAAAAATATAACCAGGTAGGACATAATGAGTGAGATAATTAGCTCATACATCTCTCTCAGTTGGGACCTGTTAACAAATGGATCAATATCTGCTGCACCAAACAATATCAAATCTGTATTACATAAAATTGCAACTTTAGCAACCGGAAGAAAAGTTTACACTGTTGCCTTAACAATTAAATTTCAAGTTGGCGAGAGTTCACAATTGCCAACACTTAAAGGTACAGCAAACACATTTGGCAATGTTGTTGATTTGCCAAAACTGGAAAATGGGTATCAGCTGATGCAAAGGTTAGTACAAGCAAATAAACGATCATTGGAATTGTTCACAGACAAAGCCAGGATGTCTACAAAATCAGTACTTTATTCATTACTGAAGTGTTTTCTTTGGAAATTTTTATCTCCTCCATAATCATTTCCCAAGGCAGACAAGGGGGAATACTTGGAAAAGGGGTTGCAATTAATGATGAAGTTTATAATTTTTTTCTATCAATGAAGGGTGTCCCATAAATAAGTGGTTCAGCACATTGTGCAAACTATAGCCATTGGCAGTTTTTATCCACATTTGTTGTAGAAGATTAATTGTGAACCTAAAGGCTTATGTTAATGTTAAGAGATTAGAGAACTGACTGCCTTTTTAAAAATGCTATATTTCTAATTATGGTGAGATTCTTGGAAGACATTTACCTTCTGAATGAGACTGACCACATTTTTAGTAAAGCACTGAGTAATCGACCTATTTTGCATTTAGTGGAAATTGTAAGAAAAAATCTGAAATTATTAATCTATCTCTCTCATCAGTGTCAGCTTTTAAAATTGTGCTTTGCAATAGAGTTTGCAGCTTAGTCAAAGATGTGTGGAGGAAGAGTAATGTTGAGAAAGCAGGAGGCTGTATAAGCACTTGGACAGCTGGGGTTGGGGGGATGGGGGGGTGGGGAGCAGAGGAGGCTTACAAGAATGATCCCAGGGATGAAGGACTTGTCACATGAAAAATGTTTGAGGACTCTGGATCTATACTTGATGGCTTTGAGAAGCATGAGGGGGATCTAATTGAAATTTACAGAATACTGAGAAGCTAGATAGAATGGACATGGAGAAGATGTTTCTACTCTTTGAATGCAAAGACACAGCCTCAGAGTGAAGGGATTAGAATGGAGATCAGAAGGAATTCCATAAACTAGAATCGTTATATTGTCACAGAAAGCTGTGGAGGCTAAATCTTTCAGTGTATTTAAAACAAAGAAAGATAGGTTTGTGGTTGGTATGGGGATTAACAGTTACAGGGAAAAAGCAGGAGAATGAAATTGAGAAATAGATCGACCATGATCAAATGGTAGAGCAGACTTGATGGGCTGAATGGCCTAATTATGCTCCCATATCTTGTTCTCCTTGTTTAAATGAAAAGATTTGTTTAGGTCTGATTTGCAAGAAATAGAGTATTGGCACAGTATCTCAGTAAATGAATCATTTATAGTAATATATTGTTTCAAAGCGGGTTTCTGTTGGTGCTGATTGAACACTTCTCATCAGAATTGCTAACTCATTGTTTATGACTTAGAAAACTTATTCTTGTGCTAATGACATATCTTCTTTTGGACCTTCACCTTCCTGTTTCCTTGACCATTATCCAGTTTTACATTTTTCTATTGAAATTAGGTTTGCGCTCAACAACTTAAAATATAAAGTATCTGTGTCGTTGCATGATTCAAGAGTTTTGTGTGCCGTGTGGGTAGGTGCGGCTTTCACTCCCTCTCATTTTAATAATACACACTGTACCATGGGAGAATAAATGTGAAGTAACCTCACAAGAAAATGTTCATAGTACCTTGTTTTTCTCCTGGTTAATCACCAACTGCTGAGTCGTGGCGGGGGTGCTGGTGCTAGTGGAGGAGGAGATGTAAAAGAACAAGGAGGAGGTACTATGAAAATTGCTAGTAGGTTCTTAACAGTAAAAGAATGACATGCTGTATTTCCTTATAAGGCCTGATATATTTGGAAGTGGCCACCCTTCCAGGAGCTGTCGGGGCGAGTCATAAATGGGGTGGGAGTGTAGTTTCTTTCTTAGCTGGCAATGACACAACACCGACTCACTTCCTTATTGATCAGTTCAAACCAGTTTTTACAGGAACTGACAGTGATATATGGGGCCAGCCTTGTGAGAATCATTCATTTAAGATACTGTGGTCTGCCAGTGCAGTACTTGAGTTCATACTGCTGCTCCTTAATTTAATCATAAATGACTGGTGGTGCCAGATGCACAAGATTTAACTAACTTTAACTTTTGTTTTAAGTTTATACAGCACTTTTATAGGTGAGTAAAATTAACTATTTGTTTCTTTTCTCCATTTTCCCAAATATATCTGTGGAATTGGAATTCATCCACGTAGGGCAATTCCAAGCTTAGGCCCTTCACTTCAGAAACCCTTCAGAGAATACTTGGAGGCCCAGAAAGCCAAGCTTCACCATAAGTCTGGCGATGCAGTAGAAGCGGTAAGACCACCATGAATGTAATTTGTTTGTGTTTTGTGTTTTATGTTAAAATATTTTTGGCCTGTGTATCATTCTTCTGTTCACCTGACTGACTCTGTAGTGATTAATTGCTAAATCCATAGTTCCTGGAGAACTCTTATATTGCAGGTAATTGGGACCTCAAACTGGCCAAAGGTCTCTGAGCTAGAAATTGAGGACTGCAGTCATTCAGAATCTAGAAAATATGGTCAGGACTCCGCTTAGAAAATATTCTGAAAGTAGAGTTTTTCTGAAGTTCAGTCCACTTCAACTGTCTCAGACAAGTGAGCAAGACTAGATAACCACATTGAGATAATCTTTCTATGTTGTGGTACTGAGCAATTTTCCATACCCACTATAAATGAGGTCTCATTCAATGGAAAGGCTGAAACTGTATGACCTTATTACAAGCTGTGATGAGGAAGGTGGTCTTAAATGATGTCACCACATCCTATACTTGTGACTAACTCCGGACCTTGTACCACTGTAGGCATTAAAACCACAGATTATATTTTCAGTAAGTAGTTTAAAAGATTATGAAAATATTAAATCTCAAAATATTAAATCTCAAATCTTGGGCAGTTATAACTATGTAATTTGACTAACAGGCTTGAAATTTAAGCCCTGTGCCTGAAAAAAACAATTAGTTTGCAATATTTGAATGTGATATGATCTTTTTGATCCAGTGTTTGAATACAGTATGATTTAAAAGACATTGTATTAATTGCACATTGTTTTTATTCTCTCCAAACATGTTTAGAAAGATATTTAAACTACTATTTCCACCACCTTCCCCACTTCAATCTAAAAACAAAACTTGGTACGTGGTGTACAGTAGTGATGACGTGGATGTAACAGTCACCAAGCTCAATACTTGTGCAACTTTTTAAAATCTGGGTACTTCCTTGCAATGGAACAGCTATTTGTGACATGCTGTCATGGACATAACATGTGAATGGAGTTGAAAATCTTATGTGAAAGCTGATGTTGAAGTATTTATGGATTTTGTTCTTTGACAAAGCCTCTCCTTGGAGGGTCAAAACTGGAAGGATCAGTTTTTACTTCTGCATTTTCTTAAATAGTAGTTTTAATCATTTTTTTCAACATATAAAAATAATTTGCTTCTGGTTAGTCTTGAAATATTGGTGATTTGAATGTACGATAACCACATGGAAAGAAACACCAATTGTTTGTTACAATTCACGCATGTCCCCTCACTGAAATCATTTGTAATAAGAAAAAAATGCCTCCATCTACATTACCTTTCCTTCTTAAATGAGAATGATATTTTCCAGAATCTAGCAAACTATTTCAAAATGCATGAACATTTTATCTTCTTTATTAAACCCCTATCAGACAAGTTTCCACTGGTATGTTAACAAAAGTACTTTAGTTTGGCTGAGAGCCATTGTTTCAACATGGCCATAGATGCAAAATATCCAAATCAAACTCTTAAAGCCTTTATTGAAGCGAAATAGTGATCCTGTCACCAGATGAATACAGAAGGACTGGTTGCGTAAATGTGTGTCAGTCTAATTGAGTTGTTGAAAGTTTTTTTTCTCTTTTTGATTCAGACTTCTTTTCTGGCTTGCTGTGCTAATTTAAATCTGTAGATGGAGCAGCTCTGTAGGCATGTAAATGGGCACCTCAGCAGTATCAACTAAATTGACCAGTGAGAAGTGTCACATGCATGCCTGAAAGAGGAGGTGATGAACTAAATTCCCATCACTTTTTTCCTGAGAGGAATCCCCAGTATATTGATACTTTTGTCAGATTTTAGCGTGCTGTCTTTTAATAGCCTCAGAATGATGTTAAAAACTCATTTAGCTTGATCTATTAAGGCAATGAGAATCTGATTTCCTATCGCTGCACTGGTTTCCAAAGCCTTTTGTCATGTTTGTGAAGACAAATTTCCAGTACTGACCAATAGGTCGTCACTTGTTGGCCACTTGACAAATACATCCTAAGCATTAAATATCTTTGACTGAACTTCATCTGGGGACTACAAAACAATAAATGCTTTGTTACAGTCCTGAAAATGAATAAATATTGCATCAGGCAACTAAACAAACTTATGAAGAGAAATTAGACCTTTGGAGAGAATACTTCACTAAAGACCGATATAATTTCATGCCATTGATGGCAGTAATTTTCACTTTCTGTCTGTATTCACGAGTTTGGTTTGTCCAAGGGCCAGCTAGGTATGTAGCTGATGTTTTAATAACCCTAAGTACTGTTCGTTTTTAGCTTGTGGCAAACAGTTAGTCTCTTGATTAAAATATTAAATTAAATGATTGGAATGTGAAATTATCTTATTTGGATATGTGATTTGAAAGTGTGCAGAGGACCTTTTTTCATGTCACTTGCTAAGTTATATCTATAAAGTTTGCTTTTACCATTTGGTTGGAAAAGAAATATATTTCCCCTGCTTTATCTTCTAATTGGATGTTTGGTCTGTGCAAGGATCTTCATTTCTCTCTCACCCACCCTGCTCCAAACAACTCTGTAACTGACCATGACAAATCAATATGACACACTTGCGTATTCTTCAATTCTTTGATGAATTTACAAGAAATAAGTCTTTGGGACTGTTACAAATGCTGCATGTTGGTCTACTTAAAATGGTAACAGTCTGCTATTGATTCTAGTTTAAGTCATTTTAATAAATGCTTTATATATTGTTTTTCTCTTTTCTTCCCAACCTTCATCCTGACTCTATTAGAATGAAAATTGGCTGTCCTGGATCTTTGAGAAAGTAGTCATCGTCATGGTGTGCTATTTCATTCTTTCCATCGTTAACTCCATGGCCCAGAGCTACGCTAAACGGATCCAGTCACAGAAATACACTGAAGAGAAAATGAAATGAGAAAGTAACCTTTTTATTTTAAAAAAAACAAATTGCACAAGGCCCAGGTTAGATAATGATTCATGAAAACCATCTGTTGTTTCTTTGTTCCACAAGCTGGAACTAATTTAATGGAGCGAAGTAGGTTGGGGGGGAACTATTATAAATCTCTACATTTACAGGTTGTGGAAAAAAAACTTTCTTTATTAGCACAGATACTACAACTTGAATTCCACTTTCATGGATTCTTATCTATTTGTTGTCTCTGATTTTAAAAAAAACATTGAAAGTATCTTAGTTTCAATTAACGTCATGTTAGTGAATAAAGGAAATTGCAGGATGGATGTAAATATTAAATATGGAACCCCATTGAAATAACATTAATTTGCTCCAAATTAACTTGGGCACAGTGCAGAATATGCCCTCAATATGATTTGTGAAAGTAAAATTGCATTAGCTGCTTGAACTCTCAGTTTGAGGAACACATTTGTTCAAAGCCTATTTTTGAATGGAATCCTCTGCAAAGCAAAGCAAACCCATATTGTCAGCTCATAAATACAATGGTGGCAAAGTTTTATTGACCTTTAATAAGGACAACTTGAAAATAACAGTTAAATTCTCTTCAGAGATTACTAAATTTGAATAGCTAAATTGTGACATTTTAATCATATTTTTCTTCCTTTATTGGATCTTTACTCCATTGCCCCACTTTCTACTGCACCTCATTAAATAAATAGTCTTTGCTATGGATATTTCATAGTGTAGATTCTTAAGCAACTGTACAAACTATGATTTGTTACCACAAGTTTCATACGTTGAGGGTCCCATCAGTATTCCAATACACAATGACTAAGTGAGGTGCTAAAGATAGGACATCATTTACAGGCTTATCAAACTGGCTGAGAAGAGAAAGCATTAGTGTTGATGGCAATTATTTTGTTCCCTTCACACTTGCTGATGGCGAATCAATGTGGACAGAGAGAGAGAAAAACAGTATGTGTAGACTATGTCAAAGAGGCAAATAGATTTTTGATTTCTAGTATTTATTATCTCAACCTCTGTATTATCTTATCTATCTCTTAATGAGGTCGTATGTTGTCTTGTGCCCTATATAGCACAAAACATTTAAACTGATATTGCTCATCTCTGCTCATACTTTCCAATGATGGTGAAAGAAAAACTATTAGAAGCTATCCATCTTTAACTGTACATACAAAAAGCAACATCAGTTTTTGCTCTGTAAATTTTAACATGATAAATTTAATCTGACTTTATAAAACTACATTTGGTCATCTTTCAGACTGAACTTTAGTCTGTGTCTTTGTCAATTTTTGTGGGGAATGTCATAATTGTTTATATATATCCAAAACTACATGTGCCCATTATGTATAAACTCAAATGACTCTGAACCTGCATAGTAATTTGTATACTACCATTCGTAAAGTAATATGTTTTGTTGTTTACAAAGGTACAATTATCAAAAATCAAGTAAGGAAACAAATTTGTCTTTGTTTTAGGCTGGAGAGTATTTCTTCAATTATTCACATGCAAGGCATATTGCATGAAAGAGACTATTCAGAAGCTTCCTTGAGGAGCTGTTTGAACTAAAACTCAGATTCTATGTTAATTAGTGCATTTTCTATTGAGAATAAAATTGGAACTAATGTATTATCTCTCTCTAGGATTTCCATGAAAGTTTGTGAATTGAAATATTATGGTTTTGTATGGTTCAGTGCACTGAGTGATCCCAAATTGGAATTTCAGTTGCAACTGTTCTCCATGTTCTCACTCAATAACATGTTCGAACTGACATCTGCCACAGCAGTGGGCTTATAATGTTAAATCAAAGAAAGTAATACATCGAAAACAATTTCTATTTCTAGTAACACAACAACATTTTACAAGTCGTTTGCCTACAGAGCCATTTTGGCATGTTCTATAAACATGCTATCTTATTATTACACACATTGGTATTTGGAGAATTGATCTATTAAGGGAAATAATGAGGGACACTTTGCAAAGTTACTTGTGACTCACCAAATCTCATTGAGGAAAATTGCATGAGGAAATTACCCATTTATTATTACTTCCTATAACATAAGCAAGAGCATTATTTTATAATATGTTCTAGTGTCTGATATAAAGTGGACGTGGAGGTTGTTTTGTGTGAAATTTAAAAACTTCAAACTAGGAATTCAGTCCTAATTCTATTGCCTAATGTTTGTTTCATTTCTTTCATACTCAAAAAAAAATTGTGTGTGTGTGTGTGTGTGTGTGTCTTCTTGACCATATTAATCCCCTCTTAGAAGATGAGGCTGGATTAATGGTCACCATTGCTTTGAGATCAGCCAACAATGTGTTGCACCCAGTGAAACCTGCCAATACTATGCAATGCTACAGTCTGATCAACAACAAGTAAACCTGTCCGTGAGGACTTGAAAGTTTTAATTTCTGCTAAATCTGGGATTCAAATCTAATAATCTGACATAGCAAACTGGTGCTCTTTTAATGTACATTTGTTCAACTCAAAATATATTAGATATGTAACAAAATTTCATTATTCCAGTCACTTAGACTTTTATATTCCAAACTGATAATCAATATTTAATGCTCAGAAGATATTCAAACTAACTTAAAATGAATAAAGTTCTGTATACCGTTTTGTTTTATTTCCACTCTTTTTGGTATCAGTTATAGGTTTTGTCACATTCAGCTTCATCATTTACCATTCTGTGAGATAGCTTATCAGACTGGTGTTGGCTGTTAGCTCAGTTGGCGACAACAGTTGGTAGGCTATCTGACGATGTGGTGTCTTCCATCTGATCAACATTGTGTTTTGCTTTGCTCTGTCATTGCATCTTCATTCTAGCTGTCATTGTTCTGTTGTTTGTGAGTAGTCCACTGTGAGTGCCATCCTCCTTGCCACTGGCAGGACGAAGGTACCAGTTAGGCTGTGTTATTGTGATCTTCTTCCAACCGCTATCAAATTACTCCATATGTTTTCATTCTTGCATTCAATATTCACCAATTATTATTGTGCACTAATAATAATTTCCTCGTAAGTACAATAGCCTCTTCTTGTTTTGGGCTTCCCTGGGGTTCAATATTTTTACTAAAACTACACCAGTAATAGATTCTACTCCATGATGTTCTTTTTGATTCCTATTACCTGAATTAGCCATGTTATGCTGTGTGGAATATCTAATAAAACCGATAGCCGAGCTGATACTAGGAAGAGTCTGTTATCTTTTGTACACCTGTTTTTCATTCTTCATGAAAATCATTTTTAATGTTAGAAGAAAGAATCAAGGAAAGTATTGGTATACACAATCTTTCCATTTTTGTTACTTGCCATTTGGCTTTTTTACACTTAACTTTGTCTCCAAACCAGTTATAGGAAATGTCTGTACGATTCACTTCATAGGGGGAGAAAAACATGTTCCTGCTTTATATTTATTTCCTTTTTCTGTGTGTGATAGGAACAAAAATTCATCTCCAGTTGCCTGTTCAGCCATTCAATTACTTTGTACCCTGGTTTTAAATTTAAGATTACATCCCATAGTTCTGGATCTTCCACCAGATGAAGTAGGAAGGATTTTCTTATGAGGTTGACTTGAGTGGATCAGCACTCATTGACGAAGAATAAGAGGTGACATTATGAAACGCATAAGATTTGAGGGGTACTTGACAAGGCAGATGCAGAGATGTTGTTTGCGTCTGTGGGACAGTCTATAACTAGAGGGCATAATCTGAGTAAGGGTTGTCCATTTAAAACAGACGAAGAGGAATTTCTTCAAAGTGCAGTCATGGTTGGATCATTAAGAAAATTCAAGATAGAGATTGATTTTTTTCATCAGTAAGGGAATCGAGGGGTATGGGGAAACGGCGAGAAACTGGAGTTGAGGATTATCAGATCAGCCGTGATCTTGTCAAATGGAGGAGCAGACTTAATGTGCTGAATGGTTTACTTCTGCTCCTACAGCTTATGATCTTATAAATAGCTCCGCTCATCTACTTTATTTAATAATTCCAAACACTTAAATTACTCCTCAACCCTTACACTGTAGCATTTCCCACCCAGAATTATGGGTTGAAGTTTCTTGTTGTTAATGATTATTCAGCTTTTAACCTACTTTGATTTTGTAGATGGTCTTGTGTTGTATGTGGCTGTATTTTAATCACCCTTGTTCATTGTAGCATGAAGCAGGCTTGAATATTTAAAGCACATCTTCTGCACCATGAAGGAAAGCATTGGCAGTCACGAAGATGTTCAGCGTTATGGTGCTTTGTGTAAGGGACAAACTCAGAAAACAGTAATTAAAATCTATGGTCACAATCAAATACTTTAGTTAAAATGCACATCAAGCCCTTCAATCTCCTCCATATCACCTATTCATTGTCTTTGTTCTTAGCTGTACTAATGTCAATCCCTTTGCCAATATTTCAGTTACTTATTTCCTGATTGAGAATAAAACTTACCTCCAAAAAAAAGCACCATGTGTACATGATATATAGTTTAAAATGCACAGCATTCTCAGAAGAATACATGCAATGTAGTTTGCAAAGCAAAATTATTTTCTATAACATTTGCATTAATAGAAAGTTTGAGACATAAGTAGCTCACAAGAACTTGTATAGTGCCTTTCAACAGCTTAAAATATTCCAGGATGCTTCTCTGTAATATTCTCAAACAATATAACACTGAACCATGTAAGAAGATATATTGAGATGACCAAGATCTCAAAGATGAAGATTTTAATTAATGTTTTAAAGGAGAAAAGTGATCGAGATAGAGGTGTGTAAGAAAGATATTCCAGACCTTTGGGTTTAAACAACTGAAGTCACAGCCACTAAGTGAAGTGATTAACATTGGAATGTACAGAGGGGCAAATCAATGTTTATTCCTCCAAGTTATAATTTTTAGTCTGGAATTTCCAATACAACCTGTCCATAATGTTCCCTCATGGAACTAAGAATTTTTTTATTTATCTGAATATTTTCTGCTCAATGTTTTTGTGTATTTTTGTGACTGTCTGAATCATTTAATTGTGACCATTGCTGCTTCCGTGTGCTAGTCTAGACTGTGAACAGGGTAGGTTTAGTGTTTTGAATAAACCTGAATATTTCAGCATTTTTACCTGATCTTTGCTCCATTATGTGTTCTGATTACAGGCCCAACTACTACGTCCCCTATCTCCACATCCAATCACTTGTATTACTTAATATTGGACCCTAAAACGCTCTCATCTTTTAAAATTGGTGTATGCTGACTGAATATATTATTCTTTTTTGTCTGTGAGAATATATTTAGAATCTTAAATGCTGATAAACTTGTCCAGATCTTGCCCTTCAGTCCAGGATTGACAATTTAGGAATCTGTCCTTGATTATTGGATAGCATGAACAGCCATATGTTACTGTTTGTCCATCTCCCAAGTAAGCCAGCAGTGCTAATTGAATTCTTACACATGATAAGTCAAACTTGACTAAAGGTGAAATCCTGATTGTAATTCCCAGCATTAAGGTGCTCCAAACTATACTTGTGCTACATTCTGTCTTAAAGTGAATGTGGAGAGCAAATTTTATTTTTCTTTACTGATGGTACAAATAGTTAAGAGTCCATTATTTAATTCAGATGCAGAAATCCCATCTAGCTGCAAATAGTCACTTCCAGTGTTGAGAAATGTAACTTTAAGTAAAGGCTGGAGGACAATTAAGAATTTATCCTTGAAAAGGAAGAAGCTAATCATTCTTGGATTCAAACAATTCTAAGATTTTGATCTGGCAACAGTAAAAGAATAGTGATACAGTTTCAGTCAAGTTGGCATATGTTTTGGAAGGAAAATTGCAGGAATGGTGTGCCCATGCATCTGATGTCTTTATTCTCCAGTCGATAATTGTCACTTGTTTCAAAACTGCTAGCAAGTGCAAGAACACAGGAAATAGGAGCAGGAGTAGGCCATTTAGTCCCTCAATTCAATAAGATCATGGCTGATCTTTTCATGGACTCATCTCCATTTATCTGTCCACTCATCATAACCCTTAATTCCTTTACTGTTCAAATATCTACATATCTTTGCCTTAAAAACATTCAATAAGGTAGCCTTAACTGCTTCATTGGGTAAGGAATGATACAGATTCCTTTGTTAAAATTCCCCCTTAATTCAGATCTAAATCTGTTTCCCCTTATTTTGAGGCTATGCCCTCTAGTTCTAGTTTCACCTGCCAGTGGAAACAACTTCCAGCTTCTACCTTGTCTATTCCTTTCGTAATTGTACGTTTCTATAAGATACCACCCCCACCCCAATCTTCTAAATTCAAATGAGTATAGTCCCAGTCTACTCAATCTCTCCTCAGAAGCCAACCCTCTCAATTCTGGAATCAAGCTAGTGAACCTCCTTTGTGCCCTTCCAGTGTCAATAAATCTTTAATGCGTCTTCTATATGGTAACATGTGCTGCATTGTAAGATGTCAAAGATGGAGGGTGGCATACATATTAAATGGTCTGTCCTGGATGATGATGAGTTTTTAAAGTGTGTTGGAGCTACAAAGGTGCAGAGAAGTGGAGGGTATTTCATCAGGCTTCTAACTTAGGTATTATTGATGTGGGTCAGGCATTTAGATGTCCTGAGTTACACATTGCAGATGCTCACACTGACCTGACTTTATAGCCACATATGACTGGTAATTCCCCTTTAATATATTAATGGTGAGTCAGCAAGAATGTCAAGTGTAAATGATTAAAATTCCATCCTGTTTGCTTATTGTCTGGCACTTATGTGTCATGAATGTTGTTTGTCACTTAATATTGCCTTCATCTTGGATGATGTCAAGGATTGCTTCAGTATCTGAGGAGTCACTAATGGCACTGAATGTTGTTTAGTCATTGGTGAACATCCCACTACTGCTATTTGAATGTTGCGAAAATTATTGATGAAACAACGAAAGATAGTTGGGCCTAGGACATTATCATGAGCAGCTTTGAGAGTAATGTCATAGAGTCATAGACATGTATAGCATGGAAACACACCCTTCGGTCCAACCTGTCCATGCCGATCAGATATCCCAACCCAATCTAGTCCCACCTGCGAGCACCTGGCCCATATCCCTCCAAACTCTTCCTATTCATATACCCACCCAAATGCCTCTTAAATGTTGCAATTGTACCAGCTTCCACCACATCTCTGGCAGCTCATTCCATACTCGTACCACCCTCTGCGTGAAAAAGTTGCCCCTTAGGTCTCTTTTATATCTTTCCCCTCTCACCCTAAACCTATGCCCTCTAGTTCTGGACTCCCTGACCCCAAGGAAAAGACTTTGTCTATTTATCCTATCCATGCCCCTCATAATTTTGTAAACATCTATAAGATCATCCCTCAGAGTCCGACGCTCCAGGGAAAACAGCCCCAACCTGTTCAGCCTCTCCCTATAGCTCAAATCTTCCAACGCTGGCAACATCCTTGTAAATCTTTTCTGAACCCTTTCAAGTTTCACAACATCTTTCTGAAAGGAAGGAGACCAGAATTGCAACAATATTCCGACAGTGGCCTGACCAATGTCCTGTACAGCCGCAACATGACCTCCCAACTCCTGTACTCAATACTCTGACCAATAAAGGAAAGCATACCAAACGCTGCCTTCACTATCCTATCTACCTGTGACTTCACTTTCAAAGAGCTATGAACCTGCACTCCAAGGTCTCTTTGTTCAGCAACACTCCCTAGGACCTTACCATTAAGTGTACAGGTCCTGCTAAGATTTGCTTTCCCAAAATGCAGCACCTCGCATTTATCTAAATTAAACTCCATCTGCCACTTCTCAGCCCATTGGCCCACCTGGTCCAGATCTTGTTGTAATCTGAAGTAACCCTCTTCGATGTCCACTACACCTCCAATTTTGGTGTCATCTGCAAACTTACTAAATGTACCTCTTATGCTCACATCCAAATCATTTATGTAAATGACAAAAAGTAGAGGACCCAGCACCGATCCTTGTGGCACTCCACTGATCACAGACCTCCAGTCTGAAAAACAGTCCTCCACCACCACCCTCTGTCTTCTACCTTTGAACCAGTTCTGTATCCAAATGGCTAGTTCTCCCTGTATTCCATGAGATCTAACCTTGCTAATCAGTCTCCCATGGGGAACGTTGTCGAACGCCTTACTGAAGTCCATACAGATCACATCTACTGTTCTGCCCTCATCAATCTTCTTTGTTACTTCTTCAAAAATCTCAATCAGGTTTGTGAGACGTGTTTTCCCACGCACAAAGCCATGTTGACTATCCCTAATCAGTCCTTGCCTTTCCAAATACATGTACATCCTGTCCCTCAGGATTCCCTCCAACAACTTGCCCACCACTGAGGTCAGGGTCACCGGTATATCATTCCCTGGCTTGTCTTTACCACCCTTCTTAAACAGTGGCATCACGTTTGCCAACCTCCAGTCTTCCGGCACCTCACCTGTGACTATCGATGATACAAATATCTCAGCAATCACTTCTCTAGCTTCCCACAGAGTTCTCAGGTACACCTGATCAGGTTCTGGGGATCTATCCACCTTTAACCGTTTCAAGACATTCAGTACTTCCTCCTCTGTAATCTGGACATTTTGCAAGATGTCACCACCTATTTCCCTACAGTCTATATCTTCCATATCCTTTTCCACAGTAAATACTGATGCAAAATATTCATTTAGTATCTCCCCCATTTTCTGTGGCTCCACACAAAGGCCGCCTTGCTGATCTTTGAGAGACCCTATTCTCTGCCTAGTTACCCTTTTGTTCTTAATATATTTGTAGAAACCCTTTGGATTCTCCTTGATTCTATTTGCCAAAGCTATCTCATGTCCCCTTTTTGCCCTCCTGATTTCCCTCTTAAGTATACTCCTACAGCCTTTATACTCTTCTAAGGATTCCCTCGATCTATCCTGTCTATACCTGACATATGCTTTCTTCTTTTTCTTAACCAAACCTTCAATTTCTTAGTCATCCAGCATTCCCTATACCTACCAGCCTTCCCTTTCACCTTGACAGGAATATACTTTCTCTGGATTCTTGTTATCTCATTTCTGAAGGCTTCCCATTTTCCAGCCGTCCCTTTACCTGCGAACATCTGCCACCAATCACCTTTCGAAAGTTCTTGCCTAATACCATCAAAATTGGCCTTTCTCCAATTTAGAACTTCAATGTTTAGATTTGGTTTATCCTTTTCCATCACTATTTTAAAACAAATAGAATTATGGCTGCTGGCCCCAAAGTGCTTCCCCACTGACGCCTCAGTCACCTGCCCTGCCTTATTTCCCAAGAGCAGGTCAAGTTTTGCACCTTCTCTAGTAGGTACATCCACATACTGAATCAGAAAATTGTCCTGTATGTACTTAAGAAATTCCTCTGCATCTAAACCTTTAACACTATGGCAGTCCCAGTCGATGTTTGGAAAGTTAAAATCCCCTACCATAACTACCCTATTATTTTTACAGATAGCTGAGATCTCCTTACAAGTTTGCTTCTCAATTTCCCTCTGACTATTAGGGGGTCTATAATACAATCCCAATAAGGTGAGCATCCCTTTCTGATTTCTCAATTCCACCCAAACAACTTCCCTGGATGTATTTCTGGGAATATCCTCCCTCAGCACAGCTGTAATGCTATCCCTTATAAAAAAAAAGCCACTCCCCCTCCTCTGTTGCCTCCCTTTCTATCCTTCCTGTAACATTTGTATCCTGGAACATTAAGCTGCTCGTCCTGCCCATCCCTGAGCCATGTTTCTGTAACTGCTATGATATCCCAGTCCGATGTTCCTAACCATGTCCTGAGTTCATCTACCTTCCCTGTTAGGCCCCTTGCATAGAAATAAATGCAGTTTAATTTATTAGTCCTACCATGTCCCTGCCTGCGCTGACAGTTTGACTCACGTCTGTTCTCAAGTATACAGTCTCAGATTGATCACTTTCCTCACTATCTCCCTGGGCCCACCCCCACCGTACTAGTTTAAATCCTCCCAAGCAGTTCTAGTAAATTTCCCTGCCAGTATATTAGTCCCCTTCCAATTTAGGTGCAATCCATCCTCCTTGTATAGGTCACGTCTACCCCAAAAGAGATTCCAATGATCCAAAAATCTGAATCCTTCTCCCATACACCAGCTCCTCAGCCATGCATTCATCTGCTGGGAATAATCCAGATGTTACTACCCTTGAGGACCTTTTTAAATTTCTGCCTAACTCTCTCTAATCTTCCTTCAGAATCTCAACCTTTTCCCTTTCCTATATCGTTGGTTCCAATGTGGGCAATGACCTCTTGCTGGCCCCTCTACCCCGTGAGAACATTCTGCACCCTCTCTGAGACATCCTTGATTCTGGCACCAGGGAAACAATACACCATTCTGCTTTCTCTCTGCTGGCTACAGAAACGTCTGTCTGTACTTTGGACTACAGAATCCCCTAACACAATTGATCTCTTGGAAGCCGACGTACCCCTCGTTGCATTAGAGCCAGTCTCAATACCAGAAACTTGGCTGTTCGTGCTACATTCCCCTGAGAATCCATTACCCCCTACATTTTCCAAAACAGCATACCTGTTTGAAATGGGTATATCCACAAAAGACACTTGCCCTTCCTGGAGTTAATCCATGTGACTATCTGAGACTCCACCACCTCCCCCCCCCCCCCCCCCCCCCCCCCCCCCCCCTTCCTGTAACTGCCATCCATCAAATACTGCTGCTATTTTAAATTCCTCATTGCTTCTATCTGTCTCTCCAATCGATCCACTCGACCTGATAAGATTCACATCTAACAGCATTTATGGCAGATATAATCCGCAGTAACCCTTAAACTCTCTTTAAACTACCACATCTGACAAGAAGTACATATCACTGCAAAGGCCATTTTTGCTCCTTCACAATCTACAGCCCCAGAAAATAACACCGTCTTATTCCTCTACTAAACACTGCACCAGGTTAGATTAATAGCAATGGCTTATATTTTAAGTTTAATCAAGAGACTTATCTCCAAAAACACATAATCAAGAAAGAACCCATTATACTCACTAATACAGCCTTTCTCTTGGACAGACCTAAAACAACAATTAACTTACCTGATTCTGTGTTGTGAACTTCGCCCAAACTGCTTCATCCAAGATTAGTTGTGAAATTCACTTCATTAATTTTCTCAGATGCACTCCGATGTTCAGCAACACATGAATTCAAAAACAGCAAAGGCAGTAACTGTGCAGGTTCGTTCTCCCTCCTGCACTGTCCTCGCCATGTGCTTCCTCTGTTTGTTCTTCTCCCTTTTAAAACTGCTGTTGTTTTGACTTCTTTTACCAAAGTTCCAAAAAAATGCAACAGCATATAAAACAGTACTTGCTGTTCCTGGAATTCGAGGAAATCCCCTCCAGCACCTAAAATACTTCAAAAAAAAAGGAAGCAGCTCTTACAGGCAGAAATTTTTCCTGTCCTCCATCTTGGATTACCTCCTGCCACTGATTTGTTTAACTTCCAACTCCAACATCTCCCTTAGTTTTGATTCGAATCATAGAATCATACAGTGCATGAAGAGGACCTTTGGCCCATCAAAAATACACTACTACCTAAGCTTGTTCCACTTTCCTGCACTAGGCCCTTAGCCTTGAATGTTTCAACACTTAAGTGCTCATCCAAGCATTTTTCAAATGTTGTGAGGTTTCCTGTTTCAACTGTATTTCCAGGCAGTGCATTTCAGATCCCCTCCACTTCTAGGTCAAAAAGTGTCTAATCAAGTTTCATTTAAACGTCCTCGCTTTTACCTTCAAATTATGATCTCTTACTATTGCAAATGTGTTGCTGGTCAAAGCACAGCAGGCCAGGCAGCATCTCAGGAATAGAGAATTCGACGTTTCGAGCATAAGCCCTTCATCCTGATCAGGATGAAGGGCTTATGCTCGAAACGTCGAATTCTCTATTCCTGAGATGCTGCCTGGCCTGCTGTGCTTTGACCAGCAACACATTTGCAACTGTGATCTCCAGCATCTGCAGACCTCATTTTTTTAAATCTCTTACTATTGACCCTTTCTATTCACTCTGTCCATGACCTCATAATCTTCTAGGCCTCAGGTCCCACCTCAATCTTCTCTGTTCCAAAGAAAACAGCCTGAACTTGTTCAGGCTTTCTTCAGAGCTGAAATGCTCCATCCCATGCAACTTCCTGGTGAATCTCCTATGCAATTCCTTCCAGTGCAGTTGCATCCTTCCTACAGTGTGGTGACCATAGCTGCACACAATACTCCAGCCATGGCCCAACAAAAGTTCTGGACATCACCAATGACCTCGCTGCTCTATAATCTGTGTCACGACTCAAAGGAAAATGTCTGGTATGCTGCTTTAACTGTCATATTAACCTGCTGAATGTGTAGACAAGCACCCAAGATCACACCTTTTCTGAATCTCCGAGTGTCCAACCATTAATTGAATAGTCCCTTGTCTTGATACTTCTAAAGTGCATCACCTCATATATTTATCAGGGTTAAAGGAACGTCATGTCGGAGATGTACAGATCCACATGATCAATTTATTTATATCCTGTAGCTTTGCATCATCTTTCTCACTGTCAAACACCCAGCTAATCTTTGTCTCATTTGCAAATTTATTATTGTCCACTCCTTTCCCTACTCCCCCAAATACATACACATATGTGTTATCATCTACATAATTTATGAATATCAGAATCAGGGACCCAAGCACCAATGTCTGTGGTATGCCACCACATATCAGGATCCAGTCACGCAAACAGCCAATCTTGGATCCAACTCTCAAAGCTATGCTAGATCCCATGTGCTTTTACATTCTTTATCAGTTTCCTATATGGGTCTTTGTCAAATGCTTTGCTGAAATCCATATAAACGATATCAACTACCCTGCAGCAGCAAAGAGGCCTAGAAAAAGTTGTCAACGGAAAATAAGGGGAACTCTACTGATTTTGAAGTTGTCTCTGGCCACAAGGGAGGAGCTAGAAGACAGCTAATGTGGTTCCACAAGAAGGGTGATAGAGATAGATGAGGGAACTGTCAACCAGTGAGTTTTTAGAAGAGTGAGTGTAACATCAGTGGTAGTGAAACTATGACTGAAAACAGAGGGAAAATTATTCTCCCATTTAGGAAGGCATCATCCACACATTTGGTTACCTTCTGGAAAATTTCCACTAGATTTGTTTGGCATGACCTCTGTCTGACAAAGATTATCCCTGATCAAATTTTGCCTTCCTAAATGGGAGAATAATTTTCCCTCTGTTTTCAGTCATAGTTTCACTACCACTGATGTTACACTCACTCTTCTCAAAACTCACTGGTTGACAGTTCCCTCATCTATCTCTATCACCCTTCTTGTGGAACCACATTAGCTGTCCTCTAGCTCCTCCTTTGTGGCCAGAGACAACTTAAAAATCAGTAGAGTTCCCCTTATTTTCCGTTGACAACTTTTTCTAGGCCTCTTTGCTGCTGCACTACTATTTTGATATCAAGAGCAGTTACTCTTGCCTCACATCTGAAATTCTGATTGGGGCCTAAGCTGGCAGCCCAACCTTGATGTTGGCAGGAATTACCTTTTAAATCCAAGTCCAATTCTGTATCCTACAACATCTACAAACACACTTATCCATAAAAGGCTGCAAGCACTGTTTGATATGTTTCCCCCTTATACCAGTGAAGTAGGGGCCAATTAGTGTTTGTTGAATACCACCCAATTGAGCTATCAGACTCTGAAATAAACCTGGGAACTTTTGTGGTCAGTAAACCTTGTTAATTAGTCATCACACAAATCTCTTGTCTTTTCTATAGATATGTTCAATTTAAAATGTGCTGGAACACTACAGTGTACTTCATATGTGTGTAATATTAGCTTTGTTTTTGCTGCAATAAAATGTCCCACTTGGGTAATCATTTTCAAAGAAAAAGCCATTTCCCACAGAATCAAATCCTATAATAATAGTGTGCTTATTTTGAAGACTTGTTTTTAATTATAGCCTTTTAAGGATAATGGATAATCTAAAATGAATAAAAAACTTTCCAGTTCAGCATACATGAACAATACGACTTATAAATGTTTACTATAAAGCTGCAATTTAGATTAATAGATTAGAATGATTGGATCAGTGTATTTAGAGTCATAGAGATGTACAGCATGGAAACAGACCCTTCAGTCCAACTTGTCCATACCGACCAGATATCCCAACCTAATGTAGTCCCACTTGCCAGCACCCAGCCCATATCCCTCCAAACCCTTCCTATTCATTTACCCATCCAAATGCCTTTTAAATGTTACAATTGTACCAACCTCCTCCACTTCCTCTGGCAGCTCATTCCTCTGCATGAAAAGTTGCCCCTTGGGTCTCTGATATCTTTCCCCTCTCACCCTAAACCTATGGCTTCTAGTTCTAGACTCCCCCACCTCAGGGAAAAAACTTTGTCTATTTATTCGATCCATGCCCCTCATGATTTTATTAACCTCCATAAGGTCACCCCTCAGCCTCTGACACTCCAGGGAAAACAGCCCTAGCCTATTCAACTTCTTCCTATTGCTCAAATCCTTCAACCCTGGCAATACCCTTGTAAATATTTTCTGAACCCTTTCACGTTTCACAACATCTTTCTGATAGGAAGGAGACCAGAATTGCACATAATATTCTGTCAGTGGCCTAACCAATGTCCTGTACAGCCACAACATGACCTCCCAACTCCTGTACTCGATACTTTGACCAATACCAAATGCTGCCTTCACTATCCTATCTACCTGTGATTCCACTTTCCAGGAGCTATGAACCTGCACTCCAAAGTCTATTTGTTCAGCAACATTCCCTATGACCTTATACACTTAATGGTAAGTCCTGCTAAGATTTGCTTTCCCAAAATGTAGCACCTCACATTTTTCTAAACTAAACTCTATCTGCCACTTCTCAGCCCATTGGCCTATCTGGTCAAGATCCCATTGTAATCTGAGGTAACTTTCTTTGCTGTCCACTACACCTCCAATTTTGGTGCCATCTGCAAACTTACTAACTGTACCTCTTATGCTCACATCCAAATAATTTATACAAATGATGAAAAGCAGTGGACTGAGCACCAGTCCTTGTGGCACTCCACTGGTCACAGACCTCCATTCTGAAAAACAACCCTCCACACCACCCTCTGCCTTCTACCTTTGAGCCAGTTCTGTATCCAAATGCATAGTTCTCCCTGTATTCCACAAGATCTAACCTTGCTAATCAGTCTCCCATTGGGAACCTTGTCGAACACCTTACTGAAGTCAGGTGTTCACGTCCATAAATCACGTCCACCGCTCTTCTCTCATCAATCCTCTTGGTCACTTCTTCAAAAAACTTAATTAATTTTGCGAGACATGATGTCCCATGCTCAAAGACGTGTTGACTATCCTGCATCAGTCCTTGCCTTTCCAAATACATGTACATCCTGTCCCTTAGGCTTCCCTCCAACAACTTGCCCACCTCTGACGTCAGGCTCACCCATCTATATTTCTCTGGCTTGTCCTTACCACCTTTCTTAAATAGTGGCACCACATTCGCCAACTTCCAGTCTTCTGGCACATCACTTGTGACTATCGATGATACAAATATCCCAGCAATCACTTCCCTAGCTTTCCACAGAGTTCTAGAGTACATCTGATCAGGTGCTGGGGATTTATCCACCATTATGCATTTGAAGACATCCAGCACTTCCTCCTCTGTAATATGGATAATTTTTTTAAGATTTCCCTACATTCTATTTAATTCTATAGAATTCCTTCCTATTCTTGTTAACTCCCTTATCACAATTGAATAAGTGTTTTTTTTGATGGTCTGATTGAGAAGAGGAATAAACCTGTTTCTTCTTTACCATTTGAGAACCTGGTAATGAAGCAAAGATTGAATACATAATAATTATTAGGTGTTAAAAGTTATATGAACTTGAAATTGTTTCAAATTGTGCAGCATGGTTAACTGAGCTCTGCCAGACAATTGGTTATATTGTGGGAAATTGGATACACTGTGTTAGAAGTTACAGATTTGCCCCCATTATTATGCAGTGGGTAAATTTAGTCTACCAACTCCTGCTGGAAATTGAGGGCAAAATTATGTCTGATTGGAGCATGTCATCCCTATGTGATCAGTGTGACACTGTACAGGAAAATGGACAAGGTGATAAACAGTAGATAAAATAGGTGAAGCCATTCCCTTGCAAAAAGGGCCCTTTTGTGAAAATAGATGTTGTTTGGTCTTTGGGAAACTTAAAACAATGGACCCGAATCTCAAAATTAAAGCTTGGCCACTTGGATGAAAACAGAAAACATTTTTTCACAAAGGATTCTTAATGTCTGGAATCTCTTGGCCTGTTGAGTCAATTGAAACTTTCAAGACTGAAATCAAAAGGTTTTTGTTCAGCAAGAGTCTCAAGTGATGCAGTGCAAAGGTGTGTACATGGGGCATGATCTGTTTGAATGGCACTGAGGGTTCAAAGTGCTATAACAACAAAACAGACATCTGTAAAGCTGCATCCACTTCCTGCCAGGGAAGGGTTTTCTTTATAGAATCTTTGATGTTCCTGTTAAAGTGTTTACATCTAACTTAGATACCTCGTAAACATAAAGTAAAAAGGTTGATAACAAGTTCATGGAATTCAGCCTTTTGAAATGTGTAACAATGAAACAGAGAACTAATAGGTTACAGAGCCAGGCAAGAATCAATACACACTTTGGAGATACAATTATAAGTAAGTGAATGTGTTAAGCACTTGTGACGTAACAAATTGACTGTTCTAATTCCTACATAGAATATGGCAGGATTTCAAGTGATATTCATTGTATTGTGAAAAAAAATATAATGGATATCAGGGTGCAATTACAAAGAAATAATCTATTACAGAACAAGAGAACAGAATAAGCACTGTATAACAAGAACATGCAGAGATTGGGTTACTGATTCATTCATTATGCTTGCATAATATTTTCATTTCAAAATGTGGTTTCATATTAGGTTTATTTCTGTGTTTCTTCCCTGCCTTTCTCTGGGGACTCTTCTGCAATCCAACAAGACTCTTATACATGCTGCCTTATCTTGATTCTAAGCTGAGATTCTAATAATGTATATTTTCCATCATCCAACCTGTGAATAACCCATAATATTGTCTGTCTTTACTGCCTCATCTTAGGTACAGCTGAAAGTTTGTCCATGCTTTTGTTACTTTTAGGCTTGACTGCTTTTCTGATGAGCAATTCTCCATAAATGTGAGCTCTTCCAGAACGCTGCCTTTATCCTATATCTTGCTTATCATTGTTCTATTTGCTGACCTACATTGGATACAATTCACCATAACCATAATTTAAAATTTCCATCTCATGTTCAAGCCCTCCTGTGGCCTTGCCCTTCCATATCTCTTTAATTTCCACCTGCATTAAACTTCCAAAAGTTCTATTTTTTCCTGCTCTAGCCTCTTTTGCACTCCCTATTTACTTCCACCCACTTAAAAACCCAAGCTGTGAAATTTCTTCCTTTAATTTCTGCAACTCGTTAAAGATTTTCTTTCAAACCTACCTCTGAAATTTGTGATTGCCTGTTCAAATATCACCTTCTATGCCTCTGCCTAATGTTTGTCTAATAACTTCTGTTAAAGGTCTTGGGATATCAGTTCGTGAAAGACAAATTGCTGAATCAAATTTGAAGAAAGGTTTAAAAAAAACATACAATTTGATAAGCCAGAGGATTGGGGAAATTTTCCAAAACAACAATGATCAAAACTGTAATAGAAGGAGGAAATAAACTTTGAGGGTAAACTAGCAAGTAACACAAAGGATAGTGAGATCTCTTTTAAATATATAAAAAGGAAGAGAGAGGCCAAAATGAACATAGGCCCTTTAGAACCAGAGGCTAGGGAATGATGGGGAACTAGGAAGTGGGTAAGGAATTGAATAAATGTTTTGCATCATTCATCAAAATAGAAGAAAACTGATAGCTCTCCAAATATCTTAAATATATAAGAGGCAACAACAGAAGGAAATGAATACAATAACTATCGCAAAGAAAAGAATTAAGAGGGAAACTAATAGGGTTAAATTCTGAGGACTTAATATGTTGTATCGTCGCATATCAAAGGAACTGGCTACAGAAATAGTGGGTGCACTGGTAGTGATCTTCCAAAAATTATGGATTCTAGGAAGTGGTATTGGGAAAACTGCAATGAAACACTTTTATTCAGAAGGGGATCAAAACAAAACAGATAACTATAGGCCAGATGGATTAACATCTGTCATTGGGAAAATGTTAAAATCTATTGTAAAAGATGTAATTGAAGAGCATCTAGAAATATATAATCTAATCGAACAGTCAGCATGACTACATGAAGGGGAAATCATGTTTGAAAAATGTATTAGAATTCTTTGATGAGGTAACAAGCAGAATAGATTTACGTGAAACAGTGAGTATAATATAGTCGGTTCTGATATAATATGATCGATCCATTCTTGTGTTATAAGGCTTTTAGACAACACCTTCTAATTCCATGACCACTTTCACCTAGAATGATAAGGGCAGCATATACCTGGCAACATCACCACATGCAAGTCCCCCTCCAACCCAGTCACCATCGTGACTTAGAAATATATCACCATTACTTTACTGCTGCTGGGTCAAAATGCTGGCATTCCCTCCCTAAGGACATTGTGGGTCAACCTACAGCATGTGTACTGCAGCAGTTCAAGGCGGCAGCTCACTGCCACTTAAGGGCATCTAGGAACGGGCAATAAATACTGGCCAGCCAATGATGCCCATGTTCCAAGAATTAATTTTTAAAAATTGAATCCTGAATTACAGTTGTGATTCTTGAGGCTAGACTATGTGACTGTTGATGGTAATTTCTTTGCTTTCACAATCCTGGAATTAGGCATTCCCATCTTAAATCTTTACTTTCTAATTTTCCCAAACCTTATACAACAAACTACTTCTTGGTTACCTCAGAAATCTTCCAAATTCTTATTCCAATCTCATTGTTTCTTATCATACCATTCCCTTTGCCTCTGTAGGAAGCCATGTGTTTGCTAAAGAGGTATGTTCTATGTAAATGTACACCTGTAAACACCAGTTACTGCCTAATCTGATTTAAGCTGCTAATTTAACTGTACCCTGAAGGATACTGAGTCAACTGTACCTTGCTCATCTCATATTCAGAATTAAGCAATGGAATGATGTTAAAACAACACTTCATTTGAGGCACACAAGTTATTTCAAGAAATATCTCAAATACAGGCCAACTCTGTCATCAATTTGACTAATTATGAATTAGAACATAGAGCATAGAACAATACAGCGCAGAACAGTCCCTTCGGCCCTTGACGTTGCGCCAACCTGTGAACCATTCTCAGCTCGTTCCCCCTACACTATCCCAATATCATCCATGTGCTTATCTAAGGATTGTTTAAATCTCCCTAATGTGGCTGAGTTGACTACCTTAGCAGGTAGGGCATTCCATGCCCTTACCACACTCTGCGTAAAGAACTTGCCTCTAACATCCGTCTTATCTACCACCCCTCAATTTGTAGTTATCCCCTCTCGTACAATCTGACATCATCATCCCAGGAAAAAGTCTTTCACTGTCTACCCTATCTAATTCTCTGATCATCTTGTATGTCTCTATCAAATCCCTCCTTAGCCACCTTCTTTCCAATGAGAACAGAGCCAAGTCTCTCAGCCTTTCCTCATAAGACCCTCCCTCCAAACCAGGCAACATCCTGGTAAATCTCTGCACCTTTTCCATTGCTTCCACATCCTTTCTGTAATGGGGTGACCAGAACTGTTCACAATATTCCAAGTGCTGCACCAGCGTTTTGTATAGTTGCAGCATGATATTGCGGTTCCGGAACTCAATCCCTCTACCAATGAAATCTAACACACCGTACGCCTTCTTAACAGCACTATCCACCTGGGTGGCAACTTTTAGGGATCTATATACATGGACTCCAAGATCCCTCTGCACATCCACACTATCAAGAATCTTTCCATTGACCCAGTACTCTGCCTTCCAGTTATTCCTCCCAAAGTGCATCGTCTCACATTTAGCAGCATTGAACTCCATTTGACACCTCTTAGCCCATTTCTGCACTTTATCCAAGTCCCCCTGCAACCTGTAACATTCTTCCAAACTGTCCACTACTCCACCGACTTTAGTGTCATCTGCAAATTTACTAATTCATCCACTTATGCCTGGTTCTAAGTCATTTATAAAAATGACACACAGCAGTGGTCCCAAAACAGATCCTTCTGGCACACCACTAGTAACTGGACTCCAGACAGAATATTTTCCATCAACCACCACTCGCTGCCTTCTTCCAGAAAGCCAGTTTCTAATCCAACCTGCTAAATCACCCTCAATTCCATGCCTCTGCATTTTCTCCATCAGCCTACCATGCGGAACCTTAGCAAAGGCTTTACTAAAATCCAAGTATACCACGTCAACTGCCCTACCGTCATCTACGTGCTTGGTCACCTTCTCAAAAAACTCAGAGGTTTGTGAGACATGACCTGCCCTTGACGAAACCATGTTGACTCTCTGACATCAAATTGTTACTTGCTAGATGATTATAAATCTTATCTCTTATAATCCTTTCCAAAACCTTTCCTATAACAGAAGTAAGGCTCGCTGGTCTATAATTATACCTGGGTCATCTCTGCTGTCCTTCTTGAACAAGGGCACAACATTTGCAATCCTCCAGTCCTCGGGTACTAAACCTGTAGATGATGATGACTCAAATATCAAAGCCAAAGGCTCTGCTATCTCCTCCCTAGCTTCCCAGAGAACCCTCTGATAAATCCCATCCGGCCCAGGGGACTTGTCTACTGTCACTCCTTCTAGAATTGATAACACCTGTGCATAACTAACCTTGATCTTTTCTAGTCTAATATCTCGTACCTCATTCTTCTCCTCTACAATATTCTCCTTTTCCTGCATGAACACCAATGAGATATATTCATTTAGCACTCTCCGATCTCTATAGGGTCCACACTCAACTTCCCATTTCTGTATTTGACTGGCCCTATTCCTACCCAAATCATGCTTTTATTCCTCACATACCTATAGAAAGTTTTAGGGTTCTCCTTTATTCAATTTGTTAAAGACTGCTTGTGTCCTCTCTTTGCTCTTAACTCTTTAAATCCTTCCTAGCTGATCTGTAACTCCCCATCACCTCATCTGTACCATCTTGCCTCATCAACACATAAGCCTCTTTCTTCTTCTTAACAAGAGATGTAATTTCTGTAGTAAACCACGGTTCTCTTACCTTGTCACTTCCTCCCTGCCTGACAGGGACACACCTATCAAGGACCTGCAATCTCTGTTCCTTAAACCAGCTCCACATTTCGATTGTCTGCATCACCTGCATTTTGCTACCCCATTCTATGCATCCTAATTCTTGCCTAATCACATTATAATTGCCCTTGCCCCATTAATAACTCTTGACCTGTGGAATGTACCTATCCTTTTCCATTGCTAAACTAAATGTAACTGAATTATGGTCACTCTCTCCAAAGTGCTCACCTACAACAAAATCAAACACCTGACCTGGTTCATTACCAAGCACCAGATTCAGTGTGGCCTCCCCTCTTGTCAGCCCTTTGACATACTGTGTCAGGAAACCCTCCTGTACGCATTGGACAAAAACTGATCCATCCGACGTACTACAGCTATAACATTTACTACCGGTGCCACGAGATGGCGAGGAACTGGGAGCGGGCGCAGCTTAACACGTGGCTGCGCAGCTGGTGTAGGAGGGAGGGCTTCAGATATGGAGAAAATTGGGATGCCTTCTGGGAAAGGTGGGACCTGTAGATGGAGGACGGGTTGCACCTGAACTGGAAGGGAACCAATGTCCTGGGTGGAAGGTTTGCTCGAGTGGTTCAGGAGAGTTTAAACTAGTATGGCAGGGGGGTGGGAACCTGAGCTATATACCGGTGGTGAGAGTTGATGGAGATGAGGCAATAGCAAGAGATAGCGCAGCCAGTGGGAAGGAATTTCCTGGGAAAGAACCAAGGGATCGGTTAAAGTGTGTTTGCTTTAATGCAAGGAGTATCAGGAATAAAAGTGATGAGCTTAGAGCATGGATCAGTACCTGGTGCTATGATGTTGTGGCCATAAAAGAAACATGGGTTTCTCAGGGGCAGGAATGGTTGCTGGATATTCCAGGGTTTAGAACATTTAAAAAGAATAGGGAGGGAGAAAAAAAAGAGAAGGGGTGTAGCACTGCTAATCAGAGAGGGTATCACAGCTACAGAAGTTACCATTGTCGAGGAGGGTTTGCCTACTGAGTCAGTGTGGGTGGAAATTCGGAACGGTAAGGGAGCAGTCACCTCATTAGGGGTTTACTACAAGCCCCCCAATAGCAGCAGGTTGATTGAAGAAAGCATAGGTCGGCAGATTTTGGAAAAGTGTGAATGTAGTAGGGTTGTTGTAATGGGTGACTTTAACTTTCCCAATATTGATTGGAACCTCCTTCGAGCAGATGGTTTGGAAGGAGCTGTTTTTGTAAGGTGTGTTCAGGAGGGTTTCCTAACTCAGTACGTTGACAGGCCGACGAGGGGAGAGGCCATTTTGGATTTGGTGCTCGGCAATGAGGAGGTGTCAGATCTTGTGGTGGGAAAGCATTTTGGTGATAGTGACCACAACTGCCTCACATTCTATGTAGCTATGGAGAAGGAGAGAAGCAGGCACAATGGGAGGATATTTAATTCAGGAAAAGGAAACTATGATGCTATCAGACGTGAGTTGGGAAGCATGGACTGGGAGCAATTGTTCCATGGAAAGGGCACTATAGACATGTGGAGACTGTTTAAGGAACAGTTGTTGCGGGTGATGCATAAATGTGTTCCTCTGAGACAGGCAAGAAGAGGTAAGATAAATGAATCTTAGATGACGAGAGCAGAGGAGCTTCTCGTCTAAAGAAAGAAGGCAGCTTACGTTAGGTGAAGGAAGCAAGGGTCTTACTCAGCTCTCTAGGATTACAGGCAGATGAGGAGGGAGCTCAAAAATGGTCTGAGGAGAGCCAGGAGGGGGCACGATAAAGGCATAGCAAGAAGGATTAGGGAGAATCCCAAGGCATTTTACACGTATGTGAGGAACAAGAGAATGATCAAAGAAAAAGAGTAGGGCCGATCAGGGATGGCATAGGGAAGCTGAAAATGTGTTGCTGGAAAAGCGCAGCAGGTCAGGCAGCATCCAAGGAGCAGGAGAATCTATGTTTCGGGCATGAGCCCTTCAGGATTACTGAAGAAGGGCTCATGCCTGAAATGTCAATTCTCCTGCTCCTTGGATGCAGCCTGACCTGCTGCGCTTTTCCAGCAACACATTTTCAGCTCTGATCTCCAGTATCTGCAGTCCTCACTTTCTCCGATAGCATAGGAAACTTGTTTATAGAGTCTGAGGTGGTAGGGGAAGCCCTGAATGAGTTTTTTTGCTTCTGTCCTTAGTAAAGAGAAAGGACCATGTAGTGAATGAAACCATTGAGGAGCAGGTAAGTATGTTAGAACGGATAGAGGTTGAGGAAGCTGATGTGCTGAAAATTTTGACAAACATTAAGATTGACAAGTCGCCAGGGCCAGACCAGATTTGTCCTTTGCTGCTTTGGGAAGCGAGAAATGTGATTACTTCGCCACTTGCAATGATCTTTGCATCCTCACTCTCCACCGGAGTCATACCTGAGGATTGGAGGAAGGCAAATGTAATTCCTCTCTTCAAGAAAGGAAATAGGGACACCCCTGCCAATTACAGACCAGTCAGTCTCACATTAGTCATCTGCAAGGTGTTAGAAAGGATTCTGAGAGATAGGATTTATGACTACCTGGAAGAGCATGGCTTGAATAAATGCAGTCAGCACGGCTTTGAGGGGCAGGTCATGCCTCACAAATCTTTGACTTCTTTGAGGATGTTACTAGACAAGTTGATGAGGGTCGAGTGGTGGATGTGGTGTATATGGACTTCAGCAAGGCATTTGATAAGGTTCCCCATGGTAGACTCGTTCAGATGGTCAGGAGGAATGGGATACAGGAAAATTTAGCTTTCTGGATACAGAATTGGCTGGTCGACAGAAGATAGTGAGTGGTAGTGGAAATAAAGTATTCTGCCTGGAAGTCTGTGGTGAGTGGTGTTCCACAGGGCTCTATTCTTGGCCTCTACTCTTTGTAATTTTTATTAATGACTAGGATGAGGAGATTGAAGGATGGGTTAGCAAGTTTGCAGATGACACAAAGGTTGGAGGTGTTGTTGACAGTATAGAGGACTGTTGTAGGCTGCAGCGTGACATTGACAGAATGCTGAGAGGTGGCAGATGGAGTTCAACCTGGATAAATGCGATGTGATGCATTTTGGAAGGTCAAACTTGAAAATCGAGTACAGGATTAAAGACAGGATTCTTGGCAGTGTGGAGGAACAGCGGGATCTTGGTGTGCAGGTACATAGATCCCTTAAAATTGCCACCCAATTGGACAGGGTTGTTAAGAAAGCATATGGTGTATTGGCTTTCATTAACAGGGGATTGAGTTTTAGACCCGTAAGATCTTGTTGCAACTCTATAAAACTTTGGTTAGACTGCACTTGGAATACTGTGTCCAGTTCTGGTCGCCCTATTATAGGAAAGATGTGGATGCTTTGGAGAGGGTTCAGAGGAGGTTTACCAGGATGTTGCCTGGAATGAAGGGCTTATCTTAAGAAGAGAGGTCGACTGAGCTCGCACTTTTTTCATTGGAAAAAAGAAGGAAGAGAGGGGACCTAATTGAAGTGTACAAGATAATGAGAGGCATAGAGGCACAGGGCAGAAATTGTTAACATGAGGGGTCATAGTTTTAAGCTGTTTGGCAGAAAGTATAGAGGGGATGTCAGAGGCGAGTTCTTTATGCAGAGAGATATGAGAGCATTGAATGTGTTGCCAGCAGCAGTTGTGGAAGCTAGGTCATTGGGGATATTTAAGAGACTGCTGGACATGCATATGCTCACTGAAATTTGAGGGTTCATACATTAGGTTTACCTTACATGAGGATCAATGGTCAGCACAACATCATGGGCTGAAGAGCCTATTCTGTGCTGTATTGTTCTATGTTCTATTTCCAATCAATGTTGGGGAAGTTAAAGTCCCCCATAATGACCACCCTGTTCCTTTCACTCCTACCCAGAATAATCTTGCTAATCCTCTCTTCCACCTCCCTGGAACTCTGCGGAGGTCTATAAAAAAACTCCCAAGAAGTATGACCTCTCCTCTCCTGTTTCTAACCTCAGCCCACACTACCTCAGTAGACGAGTCCTCATCAAAAGTTCTCTCCGCCACCGTTATACTACCTTTGACTAGCAAGGCCACGTATTCCCCCCTCTTTTACCGCCTTGCCTGTTTTTAGTGAAAGATCTAAACCCTGGAACCTGCAACATCCATTCCTCACCTTGCTCTATCCGTGTCTCTGAGATGGCCACAACATTGAAGTCCCAGGTACCTATCCATGCTGCAAGCTCACTTACCTTATTTCGGATACTTCTGGTGTTGCAGTAGATACACTTCAAACCAGTTTGCTGTCTGCCAGCACATTCCTGTGACCCTGAAATCCTGTCCCTGTCCTTCCTACTCTCATCCTCCTGTGCACCGCAGCTACACCTCCGGTTCCCATCCCCCTGCTGAGCTAGTTTAAACCCACCCGAATAGCACCAGCAAATTTCCCATCCAGGATATTAGTACCCCTCTGATTCAAGTGAAGACCATCCTGTTTGTAGAGGTCCCACCTTCCCCAGAATGAGCCCCCATTATCCAAGTATGTGAAACCCTCCCTCCTGCACCATCGTTGCAGCCACGTGTTCAGCTGATATCTCTCCCTATTCCTTGCCTCGCTATCATGTGGCATGGGTAACAATCCAGAGAAAACAACTCTGTTTGTTCTGGTTCTCAGCTTCCACCGTAGCTCCCCGAAATCCTGTCTTACATTCCTATTCCTCTTTTTACCTATGTCGTTGGTACCTACATGGACAACGACTTGAGGCTGGTCACCCTCTCCCTTCAGGACCCCAAAGATACGATCTGAGACATCACGGACCCTGGCACTTGGGAGGCAACACACTAACCGCAAGTCTCGTTCATTCCCTACAAACCTTCTATCTCAGACTCTAACTATTGAGTCCCTAATGACTAACACTCTTCTCCTTTCCCTCCTTCCCTTCTGTGCAACAGGGACAGGCTCTGTGCCAGAGACCTGGGCCCCACTGTTTGCCCCTAGTAAGTCATTCCCCTCAACAGTATCCAAAACTGTATACATGTTTTTCAGGGGAACGACCACAGGGGATCCCTCCACTGACTGTGTTTTTTCCTCTTTTGAACAGTCACCCAGCTTTATTCTTGCCTAGGAGTAACTACTTCCCTGTAACTCCTATCTATCACAGCCTCTACCTCCCAAATGATCCGAAGTTCATCCACCTCCAGCTCCAGTTCCCTAATACGGTCTTGGAGGAGCGACAGTTGGGTGCATTTCCTACAGATGTATTTGGATGGGACATTATTGGTGTCTCTGACCTCAAACATCATACAGGAGGAGCATTGCTCTCCCTGCACTGCCATCCCTGCTCGTCCCAGTCACAAAAGTAAAAAAGAGACGCTTACCCTGATATGTCCCTGGTCTTTAAGGTTAGAGGAGGTGGTTGGGTGGGAGGCCCTACAAAGGTAGGGTCTCAGGTTGAGAAGATACTAACTTATACAGCAGGACGGAAATAAAAATAATAAGTCCCTTCCTTCCCAGAAACCTCTGCTCTCTGACTTCAAATCTAAAAGCACAAATCAGTTACTCACTGCTCCCGGCAAGCTCCCGCCCTTTGAGTTGCAGCTGCCACTGCTGCTGAAAGACAGAAATGGAGGACTCCCGCGCTCGCGGTACGTTTTAAAGACTCAAATCAGCGACTCATCACTCCCGGCAGGCCCCTGGTGCAAGCTCCCACCCTTTAAGTTGCTACTGCCGCTGAAAAACAGAAATTTTCCTTCAGTTTAATGCATTTTTTTTAATAAAACATTTTGAAAGCTATTGAGATTTTACAAATTTTATCATGGTGATTTTATTTTAAATCAAATTGTCAAATCATCTATTCAAACTCGTTCTTTTGCAGAACCTCCACACTGTGCTGCTGCTCACCTCCTACTGAGATTTGAGCTGAAAATGTGTTGCTGGTTGAAGCACAGCAGGTCAGGCAGCATCCAAGGAACAGGGAATTCGACGTTTCGGGCAAAAGCTCTTCATCAGGAATGAGGAAAATGTGTTCAGCAGGCTAAGATAAAAGGTAGGGAGGAGGGACTGGGGGGAGCGGCGATGGAAATGTGATAGGTGGAAGGAAGTCAAGGTGGGGGTGATAGGCTGGAGTGGGGTGGGGGCGGAGAGGTCAGGAAGAAAATTGCAGGTTAGGAGGGCGGTGCTGAGTTCGAAGAAATCGACTGAGACAGGGTGGGGGGAGGGGAAATGAGGAAACTAGAGAAATCTGAGTCAGATTTCTCTAGTTTCCTCATTTCCCCTCCCCCCACCCTGTCTCAGTCGATTTCTCTAGTTTCCTCATTTCCCCTCCCCCCACCCTGTCTCAGTCGATTTCTTCGAACTCAGCACCGCCCTCCTAACCTGCAATTTTCTTCCTGACCTCTCCGCCCCCACCCCACTCCAGCCTATCACCCCCACCTTGACCTCCTTCCACCTATCACATCTCCATCGCCGCTCCCCCCAGTCCCTCCTCCCTACCTTTTATCTTAGCCTGCTGAACACATTTTCCTCATTCCTGATGAAGAGCTTTTGCCCGAAACGTCAAATTCCCTGTTCCTTGGATGCTGCCTGACCTGCTGTGCTTTAACCAGCAACACATTTTCAGCTCTGATCTCCAGCATCTGCAGACCTCACTTTTTACTCCTACTGACATTTCCCTACTTACTACAATAAGTAGCTATTGAAAGGAAAACTTGATGTCATGTTCTTTCTACTCAGTAATTTATCTCCCCTTCTCTCCCATTCTTCTTAATCTCTATTATTCTGCATTATAGATACTTCTTCAAATGTGTTATGACACATTTCTTGAGCAGGGGTCAAGAAACTTGGGTCCAGGTCTCTTGGCTCTGATGTAGGGATATTTCCACTGTGCCACAACAGTAGCTATTCTGCATTATGATATTTTCCTAATCAACCTGCTCAGCGATGTTATTATCCACGTCTGGAGCAGATGTAACTTGAACCCAGGCCTCCTGGCTTAGAAGTAGGGACACTATCACTGTCTTACCAGGGCCTTGTTCTGTATTACAGGCATTTTTTATTAAACTCTCTAGGGACATTATGATGCATCTGTGGAGCAGGTGGAACTTGAACCCAGGTCTTCTGGCATAGAGACGCGACCATTGTCCTGCGAGGGTCTTATTCTGTATTTTTTAATATATCTGGAACTTTTATGTCTCACAACCAAACAACTTTTCTATAACCAAATCACAGTGACTTTTTCTCTTTTTTAACATAATTGGCGTCATGTTTTCAGGATTCTTAAAGAGAAGGGGGAGCAGCCCCATGTCATGGTCCACGTAGGCACTAACGACATAGGTAGGAAAAGGAATGGGGATTTAAGGCAGAAATTCAGGGAGCTAGGGTGGAAGCTGTTGTTATCTCTGGTTTGTTACCTGTGCCATGTGCTAGCAAGGAGAGGAATAGGGGAGAGAGAGGAGTAGAACACGTAGCTCCTGGGGCAGGAGGGAGGGTTTTGGATACATAGATAATTGGAGTCATTCTAGGGTAGGTGGGACCTCTACAAACAGGATGGTCTTCACCTGAACCAGATGGGGACCAATATTCTGGGGGGGAAGCATTTGGTCATGCTTTTTGAGAGGGTTTAAACTAATTCAGCAGGGGGATGGGAACCTAAATTGTAGTTCCAGTGTCCAGGAGGTTGAGAATAATGAGGTCAGAAATACTGTTTCAAGGTCGCAAGAGTGCACTGGCAAGCAGGAAGGTGGTTTGAAGTGTGGCTACTTAAACGCCAGGAGCATCCAGAATAAGGTGGGTGAGCTTGCAGCATGGGTTGGTACCTGGGACTTTGTTGTGGCCATTTCGGAGACATGGATAGAACAGGGACAGGAATGGTTGTTGCAGTTTGCGGGACTTAAATATTTCAGTAAGAACAGAGAAAATGGGAAATTTGTATTATGGTGGCAGAAAGAATGTTTGAGGACTTGTCTACTGAGGTGTCATGGGCTGAGGTTTGAAACAGGAAAGGAGAGGTCACCCTGTTGGGAGTTTTCTATAGGCTTCCAAATAGTTCCAGAGATGTAGAGGAAAGGATAGCAAAGATGATTCCAGATAAGAGCGAGGTTAACCGGATAGTTGTTATGGGGGAATTTAACTTTCCAAATATTGACTGGAAATACTATAGTTTGAGTAGTTTAGATGCGTCAGTTTTTGTCCAATATGTGCAGGAGGGTTTCCTGACACAGTATGTAGACAGAACAACAAAAGGTGAGGTCACATTGGATTTGGTACTGGGTAATGAACCTAGCCAGGTGTTAGATTTGGAAGTAGGTGAGCACTTGGTGACCACAATTCTGTTATGTTTACTTTAACGACAGAAAAGGATTGGTATATACCGTAGGGCAAGAGTTATAGGTGGAGGAAAGACAATTATGATGCAATTAGGCAAGATTTAGGATGCATAGGATGGTGAACAAAGTCAAAAATCACACAACACCAGGTTATAGTCCAACAGGTTTAATTGGAAGCACACTAGATGGACCTGATGAAGGAGCGGTGCTCCGAAAGCTAGTGTGCTTCCAATTAAACCTGTTGGACTATAAACTAGTGTTGTGCGATTTTTAACTTTGTACACCCAAGTCCAATACCAGCATCTCCAAATTAGGATGGTGAAGGAAGCTTGTTCAAGGAACAGCTACTATGTGTCCTTGATGATGTACCAGTCAGGCAGGGAGGATGTGGTCGAGAGAGGATGCCATGGTTTACTAAAGAATTTCTTGTCAAGAGGAAGAAGGCAGCTTATGTTAAGATGAGGCTCAATTAGGACACTTGAGAGTTACAGATTGGCCAGGAAAGACTTAAAGAGAGAGCTAAGAAGAGCCAGGAGGGGACATGAGAAGTCATTGGCAGATAGGATCAAGAAAAACCCTAGAGCTTTCTATAGTTATATAAGGAATAAAAGAATGACTACAGTAATATTAGGATCAATCAAGGATAGTTGTGGGAAGTTGTGTGTGGTGTGAGGAGATAGGGGAAGCATTCAATGAATATTTTTTGTCAGTATGCACACTGGAAAAAGACAATGTTGTGGAGGAAAATATTGAGATAGAGGCTATTATACAAGATGGGATTGAGGTTCACAAAGAGGAAGTTTTAGCAATTCTGAAAAGTGTGAAAATAGATGTGTCCCTTGGGCTAGATGGAATTTATCCTAGGATTCTCTGGGAAGCCAGGAAGGAGATTGCAGACCCTTTGGTTTTGTGTCTTTATGTTGTCATTGTCTACAGGAATAGTGCCAGAAGACTGGAGAATAGCAAATGTTGTTCCCTTGTTCAAGAAAGGGAGTAGATACAGCCCTGGAAATTATAGACCTGTGAGCATTACTTCGGTTGTGGGTAAAGTGTTGGAAAAGGTTATAAGAGATAGGATTTAGAAGCATCTAGAAAAGTTGCCTAGGGATAGTCAACACTGTTTTGTGAAGGGTAGGTTGTGCCTGACAAACCTTATTGAGTTCTTTGAGAACATGCCCAAACAGGTGGATGAGGAAAAAGCAGTTGATGTGGTATATATGGATTTCAGTAAGGCGTTTGATAAGGTTCCCCACAGTAGGCTATTGCACAAAATATGGATGCATGGGATTGAGGGTGATTTAGTAGTTTAGATTAGAAATTAGCTGGCCGAAAGAAGACAGAGGGTAGTGATTGATGGAAAATGGTCATCCTGGAGTTCAGTTACTAGTGGTGTACCACACGAATCTGTTTTGAAGCCACTGCTGTTTGTCATTTTTATAAATGACCTGAATGAGGGCATAGAAGGCTGCGTTAGTGAATTTGCGGATGACACTAAGGTCAGTGGAGTTGTGGATAGTGCCGAAAGATGTTGCAGGTTACAGAGCGACCTAGACAAGCTGCAGTGATGGGCTGAGAGGTGGCAAATGGAGTTTAATGCAGAAAAGTGTGAGATGATTTGGAAGGAGCAACAGGAATAGAGTGTATTGGACTAAATGTAAAATTCTTGGTAGTGTGGATGAGCAGAGAGATCTCAGTGTCCATGTACATAGATCCCCGAAAGTTGCTACTCAGGTTGATAGGGTTGTTAACAAGGCATACAGAGTGTCAGTTTTTATTGGTAGAGGGATTGAGTTTCGGAGCCACGACGTCATGCAGCAGCTGCACAAAACCCTGGTGCAGCTGCACTTGGAGTATTGCGTACAGTTCTGGTCACCACATTATAGGAAGGGTTTGGAAGTGTTGGAAAGTGTGCAGAGGAGATTTAGCAGGATATTGCCTGGTATGGAGACAAGGTCTTATGAGGAAAGGCTGAGGCACTTGAGGATGTTTTTTTAGAGGGAAGAAGGTTAAGAGGTGATTTAATTGAACATATAAGATAATCAGAGGGTTAGATAGGGTGGACACTGAGAGCCTTTTTCTCCTTGGATGGTGATGGTGAGCATGAGGGGACATATCTTTAAATTGAGAGGTAATAGATACAGGATAGATGTCAGAGGTAGTTTCTTTATTCAGTAGGAGGAGCATGGAATGCCTGGTCTGCAATACTAGTAGACTCACCAACTTTAAGGGCATTTAAATGGCCATTGGATAAACATATGGAGGAAAATGGAATAGTGTAGGTTAGATGGGCTTCAGAATGGTTTCACAGATTGGCGCAACTTCGAGGGCCGAAGGGTCTCTACTGCGCTGCAATGTTGTATGTTTCATTTTTCTAATCAGAGATGTATTCTGCTATGAGATGAAATGACACTTTTCTACAGCAGAAATCAGAACTCTGGCCCTTTTGGTTCAGGGGTATGGATACTACCACTGCACAACACAAGCCCCCCCCCGCCCCCCCCAAAATCCCCCAGGACCTTTAGATCTTCAGAATAATGGTCTCCCAACTGAGCTATTTCAACTTTTTTTAAAAACTATTAACCATCACGGGTAATCACATTATGCAGCCAATTAGGAATTTACATGCAAAACCCATTATGAACAATGCAAGTCACCAAAAGTGAGACTGGAATTGGTAGGGTGAGTGGGAAAGTGCAAAATGAAAGTGGGGTTGGTTTGGGAAATAAAGCACTGTATCACCAGTATCTAAAGGCATTGAGAGCATTGCTGGATAACTGGGCATGAAAAGATGATACTTTAATCAACCTATTCAGTCTTGATATGATACACATCTGGCTCAGATAGGAATTGAACTGGCTCAGGGTAGGGAATGGCTGCAATGCCATAAGGGCATTCTTCTGTGATATAGATATTTTCTAATTAACCTGTTCAGAAATGTGGTGGCACTCCTCTGGACCAGATGGGAGTTGAACTAGGGCCTCCTGGCTTGGAGGTAGGGACACTACCACTGCACCACAAGCATATCCTTATTTCTTTTTTCCCTTTTTCATGTTTTTATACCCAGGAATGCTATTAAGCACAATTGAGAAATTTTCCATCCAATAACATTATTTTTAAATTTTCCTTTGCTTTTGATTATCACTAGGAAGAGACTATCCTTAATTTAATTTGGCAATCAGTGAGATTTATTAAGTGAATCTTCTGTTTTAGATGGATTGAATAGGAACCCTGACCTATGCCTTGCTGATCCCAAAATGCACAGGTACTTTCCCCAAGAGACCAGATGCAGCTTTTTCACAATGAAAAAATACATGAATTTCTGTTGATGTGACAGGTGCTAACTGGGTTAAGAGGGTTCTGAATATCAGGGAAGAATCCTAACCATTTCCAATATCAATTATCTTCTTATGGGAGCTAACAACAATTGAACGTTTGAATACTGTATTTGAATTGTGCAAGACTCTGATCTCTGAGCAACATGATAATCATCAGTTCCAAGTACACAGAAATTTACAATGGACCACATCAGCAGTGGAACAAGTTTAGGCTAAAAACTAAATTCCTGGTCCTGCAAGAAATGATAACTTGTCAAGTTCATGCACATTCATTTTCTGCAAATTTAGATGTAACATGTTCATCAAGTTTACAACAGGCAAGCATTCCTTATTTTGAAATGGTTACTGGAAAAAACAGCCGAGTTTGCTTCTCAGCTTAGCCTGGTCACTGAAATTGAACAGATTCCTGTTTTGACCCAATGTTCACAAATGTTCCTTTTTAACTGGAGATCACAACAAGAACTCAAATTTCCCCCTTCCTCAAAACTCCCCCAACCTCTCCTTACCCAACTTCCTTACTAACAGATTTTAAGCCTAAAATGTAGTAGTCGAACTCTCTCAGACTCTGCATTAAATGTTAGCACTTTGGTCTGTAGGATCAGGGCCCACACTGTCCAGTCTATTTATCAATTGATTTATCAGTAAGTATCTGTAACATCAGGGGTAACACACATTTTACGGTTCAGGGGTAAGTTCAGTGGAGAGTGCCAAATCCCTTAATTACACTGACAAACCTCACTCCCCATCCAAGCAATGTGAAGAAAAGGCAGGAATTTGGATCTAAAAGATAAAGCAGATCTGATTGGCTACCTTTTGAACTATTCCAAATGAGGAAATTCATTTGACTCACTGGAGTTCTCACTGTGGAAACTTTCTACAGTAACAACAGCTGCTTGTTTCTTAATCCTGTTATCTTTGTCCTGCTACTGTATCCAATATCCCTTTCCATGCTCACTAGTTCCAGTTGCTGATTTGTAGTCCATTTACAGGTATGCCACTCAACATAAGAACGTTCTGCTGTCGGGCCTACATTTGTCTTTTCCTAACTTTCATATTTTTTAAAGCACAAAATTGTGACGTTGGATGTTTTCTGGAGGGTGGGATTGGAGCTGATTTTCCTTTGCCTGTCTCTTATAAAGTTACAAATCTTCAGCAGTGGAAGTCCTTTCTTTTTAAAAATTAGACAATAATAAGGAAACTGTGTGATAATGGCCACCATTATCACTTTCACAGGATCTTGGTTGGGGGGAGCTATTTAGCTGCTGATGAAGAACTTACATTTCATGTGTTGTAATTTCATGATATTATACAGCACTTGGTAGCCAAAACATACTTGTGTAGTCACTGCTGTAACATTTTATCACTGACAGGAAGTAAGCACTGATAATCAAGCCCCACTTTTCCACCAATTGCACCATTAATGGAAATGTTTGATTCAATTACCAAAATGATCAATTGCTTCTGTCTTGTACTGTTATCCAGAATAAAAGAAATGTTCACTAGGCTTCTTTAATGAACTCTAGTAATGGCTTATTATGTACGACACTTATTCTTTAAACAGGTGGCATGGCAGGAGGGACTAGATTGGGTTGAGATATCTGGTCAGCACCAAAGGGTCTGTTTCCATGCTGTACATTTCTATGACTATGACTGTATGACTAATTAACACAGACTATTATCTGGAATTAAAATTGTGTTTCTTTAATCCTACACACAGAATCTCACAAAACAAAAAGACATGTCTCAACAGAGCTGTTGTGAGACATTTTTTAAAGGGGTAAAAATAAATTCTGTGGCCTAGGGACTTGGAAATGAAATGTAATGTCTTCTTGTATCCACTGAATTTCCTGTTGACAAAGCCAAATTACTGACAATAATTGATTGATGGTAGATGTTGAGTTTTCATTGTGCTTAACTTGTATTTAAATCCTTGCAGATTGGACACAGTCCACCTCTCATTTTTAACCAGAAACATTATTCGGAAACTCCATCAGATTCCTAAGAACTTCTACAACGGAAAGGATTTCAAGAGAGTTTCACAGTAGCTGGGCTGTCTTTTTTTAATGACACTGACTTCTGCATCTGTAAAACAGAATCTCAAAACAGAAAAGGTTAAGTGACTATTAGCATAAGACCATACATCTATCGGACAGGACCAATGAGCTAATGTCTCATTCAAAATTCAGCACTTACAGTTGTACTGTATTCACAGAAGTGTTTTAAGAATGTCAATTTCTTTGGTATTCTGAATCTATAGTCCCTTCATATCATTTACCTCAACAAACGTTTACCTCAATTTCAATGTGGCAATTTTCAGTTGCTTTGTCACCCCATCTCTCTCTCAGAGGCTTCCTCCTTCCACTATGGTCTGTGGTATAGTGTTGCTTTATTATTGTTCCCATGAAGTACGTTAGGATATTTTATTACATTAGTTATTATATAAATATTGGTGTTGTTGAAAAAGATTTCCGCTGCCCTTTCTGCAAAGACGATCCTTCGTTTACTGCATCCAAACCCACAACCACTTTCATTTAGGGCATAGGCAGCAAATACATGGGAACACCAATACCTGCAAGTTCCTCTCCAAGCCACTCTGACTTGAAAATATATCACGTTCCTTTGCAGTTTGGAATTTTCTCCATAAGGACATTGTGGGTCAACCAATAGCGGGTGGACTGCAGTGGTTCAAGAAAGCAGCTCAGCACAACCTTTTCAAGGCAACTAGGGACCAGCACTAAATGTTGGCTAGACAGTGCAGTCTAAGTCCCATGAGAGAATAAGAAAAGTACAAATACAGATCACATACATTCAGATCAGGAGGGGTTTGTTGGACAACAACTAGAAACAAGAACCTAGGCTGTCCTGTAGCACCTCACCTGCTGACCTGGCTATGATCAACTAAATTAACACAGACCTGGGAAAACTTCTGATACAATGAGTCATTGAATGCAATACTGAATCAACAAGTTTCTTGTTATGGATATCACAGAGGAGAAACAGACATTGTGTGTTTCTCCATCGGAAGATCTTTCCAACAGTTGCTAATGATGATTTGTATATTCCATGTTAAATCAATATGGATTCTTGGTTAGACCATTCTGTTCCAGTCTGATCTCAATTATTACAACAATTACATAAGAGACAATCATAACTGTGTTTAAAAAATTACAAGAACTGTGCCAGAAATAAGGTTATACTTACTTTAAAAAAAGCACTGTATAGGCTGGACTTCTTTTCTCTGGAACAAAAAAAAGACAAAACTAAGGGATCTTTTATAAACAAACTATTTGTTAGGACAGATGTTTTAAAAAAGTTTCTATTTGTGTGGAATCCAAAACTAGGGACCATAAATGTAAAATAGTCATCGATAAGTTAAATAAGGAATTCTACAGAAAACTATTCATGAAGAGTTGTGATAGTGTGGCACTTGCTGCCACAGGGAACAGTTGGGGTATAGATGCTTTTAAAGGATGGCTGGATTAGTACACGTGAGATAAAGGAATAGAAGGGTTCAAAGAGGCTTATGTGGAACATACACACCTGCTTAACCATGAACATCCTGTTACTATGCTATATAAATGGTTGCTTTTTGAGACATGTTTTTCAATTTGTGGCAGAGAGGCTATTTCAGCTTGCCTCTCCCTCCAAAAACAAGACAACTGCACCACCACCTGACAAAGATAAAAACTGCAGCATACTTAAACACTCTTGAGCAAGGTTCAATTATCTTCACTTATAATATATATATTATATACAGAATTATCAACTGATGGTCCCAGATTTGATCTTTCATCTGTATTGACTGATCACAGAGAGGTTATAGAAATGCAATATTTATATGAAAAAAATAACGAGTTCCTGGTTCTGTGAGTGGTACAGTGGCTCTGTGGTTAGCATTACTGCTTCACACCTTCACATTGAGAATAATTTCCATTGTGTTGGGTGACACAATCACCTTACTAAATGGGACAGACTTTGAACAGATCTAGCAACTCAAGACTGGGCATCCACGAGGTGCAGTGGACCATCAACAGCAGCAGAATTGTATTCCAGCACAATTTATAACCTCATGGTCCAGCATATCCTCTACTTGACTATTATTCACTAAGTCGGGAGATCAACCCTAGTTCAATTGAGAGTGCAGGATGACATGCCAGAGCAGCACCATGCATTCTGTAAAATGAAATGTCAATCTGATGAAGCTATCAAACAGGACTACTTACATGCCAAATAGTATAAGCAGCAAGTGATAGATCGAAGTGTGCCCACAACTAATGGATGAGATCTAAGCTCTGTCGTGTGCCATATCCAATCATGAATGGCAGTGGACAATTAAACAACTCACTGAAGGAGGAGGCTACACAAATATTCTCATCCTCAATGATGGAAGGTCCATCACATCAATGCAAAAGATAAGGCTGAAGGATTTGCAATAATATTCAGCCAGAAGTGCAAGGTAGATAATCCATCTTGCACTCCTCCAGTGGCCTCTTATCATGACAGATAGCAGTGTTGAGCCAATTTGATTCACTTTATGTGATATCAGGAAACAGTTGAAGACGCTGGATACTGCATAGGCAATGGGCTCTGAAAGCATTCCAGCGATAGTGTTGAAGACTTGTGCTCCAGAACTTGCTGCTCCTGTAGCCAAACTTTTAAGAGTACAGTTACAATGCTGACAACTACCCATCCATGTACAAAATTGCCCAGCAAAGTTTGTACATAAAAAGCAGGACAAATCCAACACTGCCAGTTACCGACCCATCAGTTGACTTGTGATCATCAGTCCCTCCTCCCTACCTTTTATTTTAGCCTGCTTGGCACACCCTCCTCATTCCTGAAGAAGGGCTTATGCCCAAAATGTCGATTCTCCTGCTCCTTGGATGCTGCCTAACCTGCTGCGCTTTTCTAGCAACACATTTTTCAGCTCTGATCTCCAGCATCTACAGTCCTCACTTTCTCCTCACAACATAAATGCAATGGTTACAAAAGCAGGCCAAAGTCTAGGAATACTGTGGCAAGTAACTCACCTCCTGATTCCATAAAACCTCTCCATCATCTACAAGGCAAAAGTCAGGAGTATGGTTGAAAACTCCCCATTTGCCTGGATGGGTGCAGTTCCAATAACACTCAACCTTGAGACCATCCAGAACAAATCAGTCCACTTGATTGGCATCCTCTTGCACTAATGCGCAATAACAACAGTGTGTACTATCTACAAAATATACTGCAGAAATTCACCAAACATCCCTAGAATAACACCTTTCAAACCCATTAACCACTTCTATCTAGAAGGATAAGGGTAGCAGATACATAGGAACACCACCAACTGCAAGTTTCTCTCCAAGCCACACTCCATGCGGACTTTGATATATATCACCATTTCTTCATTGCTGCAGGGTCAAAATCATGGAATTCCCTCCCTAATGGCATCTTGGTTCAACCTAAAGCAGGTGGACTGCAGCGCTTCACAAATGAAGCTCACCATCACCTTCTCAAGGGCAACTACAGACAAGTTAAAAATGCTTGCCAGCCAGCGATGCCGATGTTCAAAAAAGTGAATTTTAAAAAGATGCAGAAAGCAGCTAAATTGCAATAGGGAATAACTTTACCTGTCTTTTCAACAAAAGAATAATATTCTGTAAATTGTGATGAACCAAATTATTAGTGTAGCTGAGTTTAGGAATATTATTAGTAAATAATTGGTACAGGAGAAATTAATGGGGCTTAGAGTCAACCTGACAGTTGAAATTCTATGATTTTAAAGAGGTAATCACAAAGATAGTAGATGCGTTTACTTTGTTTGTCCAGAACTCCCTGCATTCTCTTCATGGATTCTCATCCAGTCCTACCACAAATTTCACCATAGTCAATGTCATTCATGCCCCTATAAGATCCAAAACCATGGGAACAGGACAAGTGATTAGGCTGCGCCAACACAGATTTGTGAAAGAGAAACGATGCTTGACAAATATGTTGAGATCTTTGAGGTTGCAATCAGTAGTGTAGATAACCATGAACAATTGGATCTGATAGGAAAATTAGTCAAAAAGTTGTTAAAGGCGCACACTTCCTTACAGAAAATTAGGGCTATTGGGTTTGGGTAGTATATTAGCATAGATTGAAGATTGATTGAAAGATGGGAAACAGAATAGGAATAAACAAACCATTTTCAGGTTGGTAAAATGTAATAAATAGGAATATCTCAAGGATTAGTGTTCAGGCAACAACAATTTAAATATATCAATGACTAATGTATCCAAATTTGTTGGTGATACAAAGTTAAGTGAGAATGTAAGCTATGGGGAGATTGCAAAGAGACTACAAAGGGATTAATACAGGTTATGAATGGAAAAAAAAATCATGACACATGGAATATAATGTCAGAAAATATAAAGTTATTCACATTGGAAGGATAGTGGAAGGATTTTTTTTTTTAAATGAGAAACTAGAATATAATCCAGTAATGAGGAAGAAATATAAATCCAAATTGGCATAATGTGAGACTAGAGACGAAGCTGGAGGTAGTAATGTTTCCATTCACTTGCTGTATGTATCCTTCTACGTGGTGAAACAGATGTCAATTAACTGGAAGCATTTGTACAGTGAGATTTATCGCAGCCCCTCTAACCTTGTTTCAGCATGGGATGGCCAACCTAACTTTTTTTTTATTAATCAGTCATTGTATATGTATGTCTCTGGCTCACCCAGCATTTATTGCCCATCCCACGTTGCCCTTGAAAAGGTGATGGTTAGCTGTCTTCTTGAGCGACTTGTGACTTGTGACTATTTCCTTAAATAGGCCCACTATGCCATTATGGAGATAATTCTAGGATTTTGACCCAGTGACTAACTTAAAGAACAGCAACATTTTTCTACTTCAGGATTGTGAGTAGCTTGTATGGGAAGTTGCATATGGTGATATTAATTTTATAAGGGTTAGTAAATTTCACTGGTACCCAATGATAGATGACAGCATTAGCACCTCATCTCCACCAATAAATTTAAAGTTTTGCCATTTTAATCTAATGTCTTTCATTCTGTGTTAAGCAATCTTTGAACATTTTTTGACCAATTCGGAGGTTTTTTCTCAGAAACTTGACACATATATCAGAGGTGTAGTTTCTGAGCTTTAGTTTATAAATACTTCTTTAATGAACTTAGGGCAGCTCTCACTTTATACCTATATGTCAGTTCAAAAGGATTAAATCCAGTGGACTAAATAGGGACTTCTTTAATCGTGAACTAATAAGGAAATTCTTTTTCTCCCAATCATTAGGACATTCCTGACAATAAGTTCTCATCATGGTCTTTAAAGTTTTGATGGTATCTTTCTAATGCCCCTTGAGAATGCAAATGCATTGAAGACATAATTCACATATTAATAATTACTTCTTTCAATATGTAACATAAAATTACAACCTTGACCTGATTGTATTTCCTTGAGTAACACAAACCTTTTTTTTTAAAAAGAACTAGTTTTCCCACTACCATTTTTCTATAATTTTTCCCAGTACTGCTCTAGGAAATCTTATTGAGATATCCTTAATTGTTAATGGATACTGATTCCTACTCCTAGAATTAGGCAGGGGTTCTACACATAGAAACAGAAAAAAGTAGCAGCAGTAGGCCATTCAACCTTTTTAAGCTGCTCCAACTTGTATGGTCATGGCTGATTCTCTATCTCAATGCTGTATTCCCACTTTCTCCCCATATCCCTTGATGCCTTTAAAATCTAAAAAAATGTACCCATCTTTTTCTTAAATTATATTGAGAAAGAAGTAAGGTTTAATAAAAAGGCATTAAAACAGGAATAAGATAACGCCTTACAAGTTGGTACTATAGGCACATTTTACCAGACCATGAACCTTGAACATCTTAAGGATCCATGCCAGCAGAAATGACTACAGGAACTTTAATGATGCTCAGATCTATAACAATCTTGAGACCAAACTTGAGAGTAGAAGCAAATTCCTGCAAACAGGATATGAGAAAGACATAGAATGGAAGATTTCTGTTTATTATATAAGAATGAAATGTAAGCAATGTATCTGTATAAAGGTTGATGATTTACTGTACATATATATCAGACAGACATGGGAGACAGATATTGTACTGAGATAAGATAGATGTGGAACAGAGCCAAACAGATCTAGGCAGAGAATTAGACAGAATTCTGTTTAGATAGTCTAAGTCTGAGATTGTTTGAATAAACACAAAGTTAAACTTCATACTTGAGTCCTCCTGTGGTTTGTGTAAAGGGAATAACCACAACAAATATGAGCGGTGACTTGGCTTCCAAAGCTTTCTATGGGAGAGAATACAGCTTCACTACTGTTTGAGTAAAGAAATGTTTCCTCATCCCAGTCCTAAATGGCCTACCTTGTACGCTGCGTCTGTGACCCCTGGTTATTGACTCACCAAGCAGGGAAAATATCCTCCCTGCATCAAATCTGTCTAGCCCTGTTAGAATTTTATGTTTCAATCAGATCTCCTCTCATCCTTCCAAGCTCCAGTGACCCAAACTCACTTCAAAAGTATAGTCCTGCCATTCCTGTTGAATGAAACAATAACAGAAATTGCTAGAAAAACTCAGCAGGTCTAGCAGCATCTGTGAAGAGAAATTAGAGTAAAAATTTTGAATAGGGTGATTCTTCCTCAGAACTGATGGTAGCTAGGAAAATGTTGGTTTATATGCAGAAGATAAGATGGAGGGAGGGGGTAAGGAGTAAACGATAGGGTGGGAATAGTGCCCAAAGAGAGAGAAGAAAAGTTGGACAGACAAAGGCGTGGATAACGATCTGGCTAGGAGGGTGAATAGCTAATAATAGGGACTGTCAGTGGCTAATAATATGTTGTGTGTAATAGCAGACTACATGATAACTAGGCATGGTGTATGGGGATTGGGATAAGGGACATGGGAGAGCTCAAGCCCTAAATTTGTTGAACTTGATATTGAGTTTGGCGGGGGGGGGGTGCAGGGTCCCCAAGTGGAAATGAGGCGCTGTTCTTCCAGCTTGCACTGAGCTTTGCTGAAGCATTGCAACAAGCCTGAGACTGAGATGTTGGTCAGGGAATAGGGTGGTATGTTAAAGTGGCAGGCAACTGGAAGCTCAGGGTCTTTTTTATGGACATTACATAGGTGTTCTGCGAAGCTGTCACCCAGTCTATGCTTTGCTTTCCCAATGTAAAGGAAACCACATTGTGAGCAGCAAATGCAGCAGACTAGATTGAGTGAAGTGCAGATTAAACACTGCTTCATCTGGAAGGTGTGTTTGGGCCCTTGAATACTGAGGAGGGAGGAAGGAAATGGATAGGTGTTACACCTGCGCAGTTGCAGGTGCAGGGCTGTTGGAAGTGAAGGAAGAGTGGACCAGGTCCAGAGGGAACACACTGTTCCCTTCAGAAGGCTGACAAGGCAGGGGAGGGGAATATGTGTCTGATGGTGGTATCTTGCTGGAGGTGGCAGAAGTGGTGGAAAGATCCTCTGGATATGTGTGCTGGTGGAATGAGATAAGGACAAGGGGGATCCTATTGCTGTTGTGGGAGGGAAGACGGGTGTGAGGGCCAAAGCATAGAAGATGGGTCAGACCTGGCTGAGGGCCCTGTTAATGACAGTACTGGGGAATCGTCGGTTCAGGAAGAAGATTAGGGGTTTAGATAGGGTTGACCCTGAGAACCTTTTTCCACGTATGGAGTCAGATATTACGAGGGGGCATAGCTTTAAATTAAGGGGTGGTAGATATGGGACTGACGTTAGGGGTAGATTCTTTACTCAGCGAGTCGTGAGTTCATGGAATGCCCTGCCAGTAACAGTGGTAGACTCTCCCTCTTTATGGGCATTTAAACAGGCATTGGATAGGCATATGGAGGAAAGTGGGCTAGTGTAGGTTAGGTGGGCTTGGATTGGCGCAACATCGAGGGCCGAAGGGCCTGTACTGCGCTGTATTTTTCTATGTTCTATGTTCTAAGATGGACATTTTGGAAGCTCCTGTGTCAAAGTTGGCATCACTAGAACAGATGCAACAGAGATGGAGGAACTATGAGAATGGAATAATCTTTATAGGAAACAGGGTGTCAGGAGGTATAGTCAAGATAACTGTGGAAGTTGGTGGGTTTTTAGTGGATATTGGGGGCTATCCTATTTCCAGAAGGGCTCATGCCCGAAATGTCGATTCTCCTGCTCTTTGGATGCTGCCTGACCTGCTGCGCTTTTCCAGCAACACATTTTCAGCTCTGTACAGTTGCAGTAAGACATCCCTGTTTCTGAACTCAAATCCTCTTGCAATGAAGACCATTTGCCTTTCTAATTCTTGCTGCATCTGCCTGTCTACTTTCATTGACTTTTTTACAAGGACACCCAGACACCTTTGTACATTATACTTCCCAATTTATCACCATTTGAATAATACTCTTCCTTTCTGTTTTACACACCAAAGTGTATAACTTCACATTTAGCCACATAGTATTCATCTATTAAGTGTTTGCCCACTCACAAATCTATGAAGACTTTGCTAAATGGTTCTCAAAAACTTGGGAATAGAATTAAGGGCGCATGCTTAATTGATAGTTCAGGTTTCTCCACTATTTTACATGTATGACATGTCTGACAAAATTTAACCACATCTTTATGCAATCTTGACCAATAAAAGTATTTTAGCTTTTGAGACTGCATTTTGCTCATCCTGAAGTGAGCCACCATTGGAATTTTGTGAGCCACCTAACACATTTTATTACAATACTCAGAAGAAGCTACCACTGATTGGCTCACCGCCTGCTATTCAGAAAGTTCTCAATTTCCTCACTAACATTACCAGTATATTCTTGAAACAATAACACTCAGGTATTAGTTCTGACTCATTTTCTGAGAAGATGGTTTAATACAGCTCTTTCAACTCAGGATCAATTTGTTGCATTTCTGTTAAATAAGTTGATGTTATGATCCAAACTGATATTACCAAGAGATGAATCAGATCCCAGAATGAAATCTGTCTGGACAGAACATATTTTGTGTTTTATTCTTATTTAATGTGATGGTCTTTCACAGAAAGACTAGCATTCAGGCTGCAGATTCGGTTTAAAAAAATAAAGTAATTTATAAGTTAATATAAAAAAGCAAAGCTATCAACATACTCTATATCACAGTTTAAAAAATTTCAACACCTGGCAATACAAAATCCCACCTACTCCTCAACACTATCATTTTACAGATAATCAAAGTCCAGATAAATTTTCCTTCTCTTTAAAATCTGTAGGTCAACTTAAGGTAGTCCTTTCTCTTTGACTCATGCATTTGAGATATTAGACTTGAATAACTTTAAATGATCAATTTAAATTTCTAACTATAGAGGTTTTCAAAACCTTAAAACCTTACACTGAAGCAAAATATTCCCTTAACTGTTCTAAACAAACTCCTTTTTCCTGGTGAAACCATTCTTGCATCTGAACCTATTCAGATTTTTTTTTAATGGAATTAAAACTTTTGTAACTTCCCTTAAATAAAAGAACAATCTGGCTTCTGCTAAGCAAATAACATCATGAATCCCTACAGTTCAGTAAGAGGCTATTCAGCCCACCGGGTCAGCATGAACCCTCTGAAGACCATCCCACCCAGACGCAGCACGTCACCCTATTCCTAGAATTCCACATTTATCCTGGCTAATCCACTTAGTCTGCATAGCACTGAAGACGATGGGGCAGTTTAACATGACCAATCCACATTGCCTACATATCTTTGGACTGTGGTAGGAAACAGGAGCACCCAGAGGAACCCATATAGATACAGGGAGAATGTCCAAACTCAATACAGGCAGTAATCTATCTGGCATCAAATTCAGGTTTCTGCTGCTGTGAGGCAGTAGTGCTAACCACTGAACCACCATGCTACTCTTGGCTTAATATTGTTCCCTCATGTTGTAATATAAACAACATAAACAAACTTCCCTTAACATTCCATGATGCACATATTGATTTAAAGTCAAGGTCTGGGACGATTGACTGGATTATTTTTTAAATCCCTTCACACATAGAGGCAGCACCTTGTACCACTAGTTTAGATTCCAAACTCTTAAAAAGAAAATCACATATATAAAATCATTAAACTATGGACTAAACAGGTCAGTCTAATTTGCTTTATCTTCATCCTTTTTAGCTATGTTTTCATATCTAGCATTAGATAACTAAATTCCATTTCATCTCCCTTTTGTATAGACTCGTCCTAATTTTGTCAACTTTTATCAGCCTGAGATCTAGTTGCAAAACTGTCACAAAACAATCCAAGGTGTTCCTCATATGGCATTTCAGGTTTTTTTAAAAGTAATACTGGTTGCTCAAACACCCTTTGTGAAGCCAATATTTCTGACTCAACCAGGTCATTCCCAAGATAAAATCAATTCCTTCTATAGGTTTTTCTTCTATGACTCCAAGTATAACTACAACATCTACACTTATTAGGTCACTCTTTTATCCAATTCTATATCAAAGGACTAGTTTGTAACCTCCAATAAATATTGAATCCTTCGTTAGCCCCTCTGGAAGTGGAATTATATCTTCAGTGACCTCCAAAAACTGACTTGCTTATTTTACTTATGTTGAGTTTCACTGGAGCATGGTAGCAGACCCAGCATGCAAGCTGGAAGGAGCAGCATTTCATTTTCCACTTGGGAATCCTGCAACCTTCAGGATTCAAAATCAAATTCAATATTTTTAGGGCCTAAGCATCGTCTTCCATGTTCTTTCCCAAGTCCACACACCAGGCCCAGTCATCAAATGGGTTGCTACCACAATTAAACCATTGTCAGCTACTAATAGCCAATGATTGTCCCAGGTTGAGCTTTACCCATTCCTTTGTCCAATTGTTGTTTTCTCTCTCTGAGTTGTATTTCCACGTATTATTTACTTTGACACCATGCTCCCTCCACCCCAACTTCAGCATACATACCAATCTTTACTCAGCTGCAATCAGTTCAGAAGAAGGGTTACTGGACCCAAAATGTAAATTCTGTTTTCTCTCCACATATGCTGCAAACCTGTTGAGTTTATCCAAGAAATCTCAGTGGTTTGATTTTTATGGCAATATTCAGGAATTTTGTTTTTGATTTCTGACCCATCTTTCTTTTTCTAGTATATTTTGAGGGAACCGACTCCACTTGTTTGACTGCTATGGTTTTACCATCCTTTTCTTTCCTCCTACACTCTTGTCGGCAGTGTTGTTAGGCTTTCTACTACTATAATAGCTCTTCAATTTAATTTTAGCTATGAGCTTTATTATGTCAATGGAAGCATATTATTTTCATTACCTATTAAGTTTTCACTTTTTTCCTTTATTATTTTGACACCCTTCCGTTTGTTTCTTAAAACTAGTCTTTTTTCATCCCTGGATTTACTATTGCTCCAAATTGTCAATAGGTCTCAGATTCCTGATGAAGGGCTTATGCTCGAAACGTCGAATTCTCTATTCCTGAGATGCTGCCTGGCCTGCTGTGCTTTGACCAGCAACACATTTGCAGCTGTGATCTCCAGCATCTGCAGACCTCATTTTTTACTCACAGTGGGAATACCTTCTAAACATTTGCACACTTTCCAGTCAATAAAACATTAGATTTAGCCCTTGAAGCTCTTGCTGAAATGCTCCAGCAGCATTGACTTTAATGACTTTGAGGTGATTGCTACAAATCATTAAAAATGGCAATAACACACCCATCAAGTCTGCATCATGCTTTCAGTCCAAGTGCCTTAATGATGAAGTAGAACAATGGCAGAGAATGAAAGCAAAGGAAATGAATCAATGGGTCCAAGGAAGCAGCAAAAAATGGAGTTGAAAATAATTAGATCAACTATGAATTCATTAAATAGTGGAGCAGACTAAATTGTCCAAATGGCTGACTTCTGCTCCCCCATATTTTATGGAATCCTGTTCTCCAGAAACCACTACCTCATGGGATATCCTGCCTCATATATTCAAAGACCTGTGGTTGAGAATTGGCCACATCAGGGCACATGGAAGAAACCTGCAACAAATTTGACACTATCCTCAAATCAATGGCCAGCAATAATAGCAGGATTCTTAGAAAATCAGAATGTGATCATTTGGTTTTCCTTTTCACAAATTATGTTTCTCAAATCTATTCGAATTATTTGAGGAAGTAACAGGCAAGGTGGATAAAGGGGAAAATTGAGAATTGATACATAAATAATTGAAGCCTCAACATTGATCCTAGTCACTGCATACAATGTCTCTTGATTAAATTTTAAAAATATAAACCATTAGTACTAAGTTAGTCTGAGCACTGTACTTTTTAAAGCAAAACAATGGGGCTATTTCTGGGTCTGCAAATTGTGAAGGAGCAAAGATGGCCTTTAGTAGAGTGATATACTCTTCCTGTTGGTTGTGCAAATATAGGGAGAGTTTCCATGTTACTGATGATTATGTCTCCAGGAAGTATCTTTGGTTGTGAATTCTATCAGTTTGCATGGATCAGTTGGAGCGGCAGTTAGAGGCAATGAGGAATTTACAAGAGCAAGGGGGTGTGATGGATGGCAGTTATAGGAAGGGAGAAAAGTCACAGGTACAGTCAGGTAGATGGGTTAACTCCAGGAAAGGTAGGAGGGGTAGGCAGGTACTGTAGGAGTCTTATGAGGCTATCCATTTCAAACAAGTATGCTGTTTTGAGAAACGTAGGCGATGATGAACTCTTAAGGGAATGTAGCACGAACAACCAAGTTTTTGGTATTGAAACTGGCATAATGTAATGAGGGATACTTTGGGTCCCAAGCAATCAATTTGATAGGAGACTCTCTAGTCAGAGGCACAGACATATGTTTCTGTGGCCAGGAGCGAAAAATCAGAATGGTGTGTTGCCTCCCAAGTACCAGGATCAAGGATGTCTCAGAGAGGGTGCAGAATGTTCTCAAAAGGGGAGAGGGACCAGCAGGCGTTCATTGTACACATTGGAACTAATCACATAGGAAGGGAACAGGTTGGGATTCTGAAGGGAGAACATAGGAAGTTCATAGGGGAAAAGAATTCACATTTTTGGATCATTGGAATTTCTTCTAGGGTAGAAGTGACTTGTACAAGAAGGACCAATTGCACCTGAATTTGAAGGGGACTAATATACCAGCAGGGAGATTTGGTAGAACTGCTCAGGAGGATTTAAACTAGTAAGGTTGCATGGTTTGGGGAGTTGGAGGGGGGGAGGTGTGGTCCCAGGAAAATACTGAGGAGAGAGATTAAGCTGAGAAAGGGAGCGAATCAAACAGTCAGGGCAGGCAAAGAACAAAGCAGAGAACAAGGTAGGATTGATAAATTAAACTGCATTTACTGTACTTCAATACAGGAGGCCTAACAGAGAAGGCAGATGAACTCAGGGCATGGTTAGGAACATGGGAATGGGATATCATAGCAATTACAGAAGCGTGGCTCAGGGATGGACAGGACTGGCAGGTTAATGTTCCAACATACAAATGCTATAGAAAGGATAGAAAGGGGGGCTAAGAAAGGAAAGGGAGTAGCATTCTTGGTAAGGGATAGCGTTACAGCTGTACTTAGGGAGGATATTCTGGGAATACATCCAGGGAAGTTATTTGGGTGGAACTAAGAAATAAGAAAGGGATGAAGACCTTATTGGGACTGGATTATAGACCCCCTAATAGTCAGCAGGAAATTGAGAAACAAATTTGTCAGAAAATCTCACTTATCTGTAAGAATAATAGGGTGGTTATGGTGCGGGATTTTAACTTTCCAAACATGGACTGGGACTGCCATAATGTTAATGATTTAGATGGAGAGGAATTTGTTAAGTATGTGAAAGAACATTTTCTGATTCAGTATGTGGATGTACCTACTACAGAAGGTGCAAAACCTGACATACTCTTGGGAAATAAGGCAGTGCAGGTGACTGAGGTGTCAGTGGGGGAGCACTTTGGGACCAGCAATCATAATTCTATTAGTTTTAAAATAGTGATGGAAAAGTATAGACTGGATCTAAAATTTGAAGTTCTTAATTGGAGAAAGGCGAATTTTGATGGTATTAGGCAAGAACTTTCAAAGTTTGATTGAGGGCAGATGTTCGCAGATAAAGGGATGGCTGGAAAATGGAAAGCCTTCAGAAATGAGATAACAAGAGTTCAGAGGCAGTATATTCCTGTGAGGATGAAAGGAAAGGCTGGTAGGTGTAGGCACTGCTGAATGACTGGAGTAGTTGAGGATTTAGTTAAGAAAAAGGAGGCAGTATATATCAGGTATAGACAGGAGAGATCGAGTGAATCCTTAGAAGAATAAAAAGGCAGTAGGAGTATACTGGGAAATCAGGAGGGCAAAAAGGGGACATGAGATAGTTTTGGCAAATATAATTAAGGAGAAACAAAAGGGTTTTTATAAATACATTGAGGATGAAAGGATAACCAGGGAGAGAATAGGGCTCGGCAAAGACCAGCAAGGCAGCTTATGTGGGGAGCCACAGGAGATGGGGGAGATACTAAATGAGTATTTTGCATCAGTGTTTACTGTGGAGAAGGACATGGAGGATATAGAATGTGGGGAAATAGATGGTGACAGTTTGAAAAATATCCATATTATGGAGGTGATGGTGCTGGATGACTTGAAATGCATAAAAGTGAATAAATCCCAGGATCTGATCAGGTGTATTTTGGAACTCTGTGGGAAGCTAGAGAAGTGATTATTGGGGAGAAAGTGAGGTCTGCAGATGCTGGAGATCAGAGCTGAAAATGTGTTGCTGGAAAAGCGCAGCAGGTCAGGCAGCATCCAAGGAACAGGAGATTCGACGTTTCGGGCATAAGCCCTTCTTCAGGCCCAATGCTATGATATTTGTATCATCGATTGTCACAGGTGAGGTGCCAGAAGACTAGAAGTTGGCTAATAAGGTGCCACTATTTAAGAAAGGTGGTAAGGAAAAGCTAGGGAACTTCAGACCCGTGAGCCTGACATTGGTGGTGGGCAAGTTGTTGAGGGAATCCTGAGGGATAGGATTTACATGTATTTGGAAAGGCAAGGACTGATTGGAGATAGTTAGCATGGCTTTGTGCATGGAAAATCATGTCTCACGAACTTGATTAAGTTTTTTGAAGAAATAACAAAGAGGATTGATGAGGACAGAGTGGTAGACATGATCTATATGGATTTCAGTAAGGTGTTCAACAAAGTTCCTCACGGGACACTGATAAGCAAGGTTGACAGGAGGAAGTAGCCATTTGGATACAGAACTGGCTTGGAGTTGGAAGACAAAGGGCGGTGGTTGAAGGTTGCTTTTCAGACGTGAGGCCTGTGACCAGTGGTGTGCCATAAAGATCGGTGCTGGGTCCACTACTTTTTGTCATTTATAGAAATAATTTGAATGTGAACATAGGAGGTACAGTTAGTAAGTTTGCAGATGACACCAAAATGGGAGATGTAGTGAACAGCAAAGAAGGTTGCCTCAGAATACAACAGGATCTTGATCAGATGGACCAATGGGCTGACGAATGGCAGATGGAGTTTAATTTAGATAAATGCGAGATGCTGCATTTTGGAAAAACAAATCAGAGCAGGACTTATACACTAATGGTAAGGTCCTGGGGAGTGTTGCTAAACAAAGAGACCTTGGAGTGCAGGTTCATAGTTTTTGAAAGCAGAGTCGAAGGTAGATAGGATAGTGAAGAAGAAGTTTGGTTTGCTTTCCTTTATTGGTCAGAGTATTGAGTATAGGAGTTGGGAGGTCATGTACAGGATATTGGTTAGGCCACTTTTGGAATACCGTGTTCAGTTTTGGTCTCCTTCCTATCGGAAGGATGTTGTGAAACTTGAAACGATTCAGGAAAGATTTACAAGGATGTTGCCAGGGTTTACAAAGTTAAAAATCACAACATCACGTTATGGTCCAACAGGTTTAATTGGAAGCACACTAGCTTTCGGAGTGCCGCTCCTTCATCAGGTGGTTGTGGAGGACACAATTGTAAGGCACAAAATTTATAGCAAAATTCTGTGTGAGAGTGTCTGTATGCGTGTGTGTGTGTGTGTGTGTGTGTGTGTGTGTGTGTGTGTGTATAGCGCAATGGTAGTCATTGGTAGACATGAACCTAAGGTCCCCGTTGAGGCTCTCCCTTTGTGTATGTAACTTAGCTATCAGCCTCTGCTGAATTTGTACTTGCAGAGTTACATTGTACTTTGCTCAGAAACTGCATGAATTCATGTAAAACTCTATTATCTCACTTTTTAGATTAGAATCGATCTAAACATTGTGGCACAGACAGAGAACACAGGGGGCTAACACCTTCAACATATTGTCTAGCTAACACCAATTGTTACAGTTAACCTGAGAATGCAACTTTTAAAAAAAGTTTTGTGATTTACACATGAAAGAAGTGAAACTATCATGGTATTCGAACAGATGAAAGACTCAACAGACAATCAAGTATTTTTCAATGTATAATTTCAGTTACATCACACTGTAAACTTTTGCTATAAATTCTGTGCCTTACAATTGTGTCCTCCACAACCACCTGGTGCTCCGAAAGCTAGTGTGCTTCCAATTAAACCTTTTGGACTATAACGTGGTGTTGTGATTTTTAACTTTGTACACCCCAGTCCAACACCGGCATGTCCAAATCATTGCCAAGGTTGGATGATTTGAGCTATAGGGAGAGGCTGAATAGGTTGGAGCTATTTTCCCTGGAGTGTAGGGGACTGAGGGGTGACCTTATATAGATTTATAAAATCATGAGGGGTATGGTTAGGATAAGTAGACAAGATCTTTTCCCTGGAGTGGGGGAGTCCAAAACTAGAGGGCATAGGTTTAGGGTGAGAGGGGAAAGCTATGAAAGGGACCTAAGCGGCAACGTTTTCACACAGAGGGTAGTGCACGTATGGGATGAGCTAACAGAGGAAGTGGTGGAGGCTAGTACAATTACAGCATTTAAAAGGCAGCTGGATGGTATATGCATAGAAAGGCTTTAGAGGGATATGGGCCAAATGCTGGCAAATGGGACTAGATTAGATTAGGATATCTGGTCAGCATGGAGAAGTTGGGCTGAAGAGTCTGTTTTTGTGCTGTACCTATATTACTCTATGACACCACTCAATCACAATGATTAATTTATCTCCAGCTTGTTTTCTTTTAGCCTAACAATCCTCTATCCATGCCAATGTGTTACCCTTTACACCATAAGCTCTTATGGTATGTAGTAACCTTGTAAATGTCACCTTGAAAAAATGCCTTCTGGAAATCTACTATATAGTGATTGGAATAATGACCAGTTGGATCTCATTGACGATGACATCCTTGATTGGAGTTGATAACCTGGGCCAATCAGGGACCTCTGGCTGACAGACATAAACAGGAGATTCAGAAAGTCCCTCATTCTAGGGACTGGCTCTGACCAGGCTAGTCAGAATCCATTTACTGTGCATATGTAAATAAAAGGTGACTCGGTGAATGGATACTTGTCTCCTTGGAATTATTTCATACTCGTTCTCATTTATATACTTTGCTTGTTACTTCTTCAAAGAACTAATAAATTAGTCAAACATGATTTCTCTTTCACAAAACTACGATGAAGCAATCTTCTTGCATTATGATTTTGTAAGCAAATCCTCCTTGGGCAGCATTTCCCTCTGATCAGCTTGAGATTTCCTGCTTTCTGTCGCCTCTCCATGATTAAAGGAGTCACATTCTCTATTTTCCAATTTGATTAAGCCTTTCCACAATGTAGGGAATTTGGGAAAATTAAAACCAATAAACCTACAGTTATATTCCAAAAGATAACTATATTTAAACAGAATTCAAGTCCACACTTTTATGTGTGAGTTTTATTTTGGTTAATCACACTCCATTAAATTCACACCCGATTACAAGTTCCTTATTTGCATACCACCATTTCAAAATCAATTTGCTCTTCAGTAATATATCCATCACCTGTTCCCTCATTTCATTACACCTCAGATATTCATTTAAGCATTTTAGATGATATCATCTACTATGTCAGCAGCAATTTATTTTGCTATCCTAGGATGAAGCTCATCGAGGTCAGGTGACTTGTCAGATTTTAGTTCTAATAATTTTCTCAGTGTCCTTTCTCTGATGCTTGAATTTGTTTTGCATTCCTTGTTTCTTTCATAAAATATCTGTTAAATTCATCTGCTTACTTTTCATTATTAATTGTCTTTAACTTTCCTTTATTAAATATTTATGGAAACTTTTACATTTTAAAATTTTTTCTACCTAACTTTTACTGGCACACTATTTTCATCTGTCTTATTAATCTTTTGATCACTTTTTGCTATCCTTTAAATTATTTTCAAAATTCTTACCTGCCACGCATCTTTGCACAATTATATGCTTGTGTTTTCAATTTAGTGGAATCTTAAATTTCCTTAGTTGGCTATGGATTGTGCATTCTCTCCTTAGATTCTTTCTTTCTCACTGGAATGAATCTTTTCTCAGTGTTCTGAAATATCTCCTTAAATGTCTTGTCATTGTATCTCTACCAATCTATTCCTTAACTTAGCTTTCCCAGTTCATTTTAACCAGCTTAGTCTTTATGTCCTTATAATTGCCCTTAATTAAGTTCAACGAGGTAAAAATAATGTCTGCAGATGCTGGAAACCAGATTCTGGATCAGTGGTGCTGGAAGAGCACAGCAGTTCAGGCAGCATCCAACGAGCAGCGAAATTGACGTTTCGGGCAAGAGCCCTTCATCAGGAATAAAGGCAGTGAGATGGAAGCATGGAGAGATAAGCTAGAGGAAGGTGGGGGTGGGGAGAGAGTAGCATAGAGTACAATGAGTGAGTAGGGGAGGAGATGAAGGTGATAGGTCAGGGAGGAGAGGGTGGAGTGGATAGGTGGAAAAGGAGCTAGGCAGGTTGGACAAGTCCGGACAACTCATGGGGACAGTGCTGAACTGGAAGCTTGAAACTAGGAAGAGGTGGGGGAAGGGGAAATGAGGAAGCTGTTGAAGTCCACATTGATGCCCTGGGGTTGAAGTGTTCCGAGGCGGAAAATGAGGCGTTCTTCCTCCAGGTGTCTGGTGGTGATGGAGCGGTGAAGGAGGCCCAGGACCTCCATGTCCTCGGCAGAGTGGGAGGGGGAGTTGAAATGTTGGGCCACGCGGCGGTGTGGTTGATTGGTGCGGGTGTCTCAGAGCTGTTCCCTGAAGCGCTCTGATAGGAGGCGCCCAGTCTCCCCAATGTAGAGGAAACTGCATCGGGAGCAACGGATACAATAAATGATATTAGTGGATGTGCAGGTAAAACTTTGTTGGATGTGGAAGGCTCCTTTAGGGTTTTGGATAGAGGTTTGGGAGGAGGTGTAGGCACAGGTTTTACAGTTCCTGCGGTGGCAGGGGAAAGTGCCAGGATGGGAGGGTGGGTCGTAGGGGGGGCGTGGACCTGACCAGGTAGTCACGGAGGGAATGGTCTGTGCAGAAGGCGGAAAGGGGTGGGGAGGGAAATATATCCCTGGTGGTGGGGTCTTTTTGGAGGTGGCGGAGATGTCGGCGGATGATTTGGTTTATGCGAAGGTTGGTAGGGTGGAAGGTGAGCACCAGGGGCGTTCTGTCCTTGTTACGGTTCGAGGGGTGTGGTCTGAGGGCGGAGGTGCGGGATGTGGACGAGATGCGTTGGAGGGTATCTTTAACCACGTGGGAAGGGAAATTGCGGTCTCTAAAGAAGGAGGCCATCTGGTGTGTTCTTTGGTGGAACTGGTCCTCCTGGGAGCAGATACGGCGGAGGCGGAGGAATTGGGAATACAGGATGGCATTTTTGCAAGAGATAGGGTGGGAAGAGGTGTAATCCAGGTAGCTGTGGGAGTCGGTGGGTTTGTTCCACTCTTCAATCCTTTAAAGTGAATGTTACATTAAGTCATATTATAGTTTGCACGTTCTCCCCGTGTCTGCGTGGGTTTCCTCCGGGTGCTCCGGTTTCCTCCCACAGTCCAAAGATGTGCGGGTCAGGTGAATTGGCTATGCTAAATTGCCCGTAGTGTTAGGTGCATTTGTCAGAGAGAGATGGGACTGTGTGGGTTACTCTTCAGAGGGTCGGTGTGGACTTATTGGGCGGAAGGGCCTGTTTCCACACTGTAGGGAATCTCTAAATAATCAGTCCTACACAGGGATGCTTTCACTATAATGTCATCAAGTATTGTATCACACAAGGCATCACAATCTTACAAAGTCAGCTGGATTGAAAAATTGGTTTATTAATATTTAACAGTTTATGTATGTTAATATTTTTTCTGCTAACATCATGACAATAGATGAGCTGGTTATTTACTTAAGTAATGTTTGTGGGAGCTTTTCTACACAACAGTGTCCATGATTTAAAAATTACTTTGTAAAGTGTTTTGTCAGATCTGCTTTCGTATACCTGTATTGTATGTGTAATGTTAAATAGTATTACTCTACCACCTAGTGTCAAATGTGAGAAATTACAACTGCAGCTGAAGGCAAAACTACAGCCAAAAACTGGTCAATCTAATCCAGAATTAAACCAAAATCCCCATTTGAGCAATATTTTAAAAATTCATCAAAATAGGAGATTATTTTAATATATGTAAAAATAGAAAATTCATGAAATATTTAGCAGGTCAAGCAGCATGTGGAGAGAAAACTAGAGTTAAAAACATAAGCCCAGAAAACATAGGAGCAGAAGGATGCCATTCAGCCTACCAAGTCAGCTGCACCGTTCAGTATCAGCTGATCTCATAACCCTCAACTCCATTTTCCTACCTTCTCCTCATAACACTTGATTCCCTTACTGATGAGAAATCTATCACAGCTTTGAATATACTTAATGAGAAAGTGAGGACTGCAGATGCTGGAGATCAGAGCTGAAAATGTGTTGCTGGAAAAGCGCAGGTCAGGCAGCATCCAAGGAGCAGGAGAATCGACGTTTCGGGCATGAGACCTTCTTCAGGAATGATTACAAATATTACCAAGATTCACCTTTTCAGTTTCAACATCAACATTCCAGACACTAAAATCTCAATGTAGGGTCACGCTGTATTCACACAAAAGCCTGTGCTATGGCTATAATTGGTTTCCTATCAGCAAAGGTTTCTGCAATCACTTGATGTTATTTTCTTTATTCATGTCTCTTCCTGAATTCATTAAACAATATTCAAGGGGCAAAAAAAAGAGAGGAAGTAAATCCAATAGCTATCATTAGAGAAAAAAGTGCAAGGGAAACTATGACATGAAAGCTGATAAGTCCCTTGGACCTGATGGGATGCATCCTGGGTTATTAAAGGAAGTAGTTAAATAAATAGTTGATGCACTGGTAGTAACTTTCCAGGAATCCTTAGATTTTGGAAAAATCCCAGAGAATTAGAAAACTGCCAATGAAACACCCTTACTCAGAAAGTGAAGGTGACAAAAGACATAACTATAGGTCAGTAAGTTTAACTTCTGTTATTGGGGAAATTTAGAGTCTATTATAAAGGATATAATAGCAGACCATTAAAAATGCTAATTTGCTTAAGAAGAGTCAACATGGCTTTGTGAAGAGGAAATCATGCCTGACAAATTCACTAGCATCCTTTGAGGAGGTAACAAAGTTGCTGAACAAAGAGACCTCGGAGTGCAGGTTCATAGCTCCTTGAAAGTGGAGTCACAGGTAGATAGGATAGTGAAGAAGGCATTTGGTATGCTTTCCTTTATCAGCCAGAGTATTGAGTGATAATACTCAATACTCTGGAGGTCATGTTGTGGCTGTACGTTGGTTAGGCCACTGTTGGAATAGTGCGTGCAGTTCTGGTCTTCTTCTTATCGGAAAGATGTTGTGAAACTTGAAAGGGTTCAGAAAAGATTTACAAGGATGTTGCCAGGGTTGGAGGATTTGAGCTACAGGGAGAGGCTGAACTGGCTGGGGCTGTTTTCCCTGGAGTGTCGGAGGCTGAGGGGTGACTTTATAGCGGTTTACAAAATTATGAGGGACATGGATAGGATAAATAGACAAAGACTTTTCCCTGGGGTCGGGGAGTCCGGAACTAGAGGGCATAGGTTTAGGGTGAGGGGGGAAAGATATAAAAGAGACCTACTTCCCTCATCTAAATCAATGTTTATTTTAAGTAATTGTAAATTGTCAGAGCACCCCACTAGTTACAGGTTGCCATCAAGAAAACATCCCTTTATCTCAAATCTCGGACTTCCATTAGCTAGCCAATTCTTTTTCCATGCTGATATACTACCCCTAATGCCATGGGTTCTTATCTTATTAAGTAGCCGAATATGTGGTTCCTCATCATATTCCTTCTGAAAATCCAAATATATTACATCTAGTGCTTCCCCTTTATTTTCCTGTTTAGAGTCATAGAGATGTACAGCATGGAAACAGACTCTTCGGTCCAACCTGTCCATGCCGACCAGATATCCCAACCCAATCTAGTCCCACCTGCGAGCACCCGGCCCATATCCCTCCAAACCCTTAGTGGTTAGCACTGCTGCCTCACAGCGCCAGAGATCCGACTTCAATTCCCGCCTCAGGAGACTGACTGTGTGGAGTTTGCACATTCTCCCCGTGTCTGCGTGGGTTTCCTCCGGGTGCTCCGGTTTCCTCCCACGATCCAAAAATGTGCTGGTTAGGTGAATTGGCCATGCCAAATTGCCCGTAGTGTTAGGTGCAGGGGTAAATGTAGGGTAATGGGTCTGGGTGGGTTGCGCTTCGGCGGGTCGGTGTGGACTTGTTGGGCCGAAGGGCCTGTTTCCACACTGTAGGTAATCTAATCTATTCATATACCCATCCAAATGCCTTTTAAATGTTGCAGTTGTACTAGCCTCCACCACATCCTCTGGCAGCTCATTCCATATACGTATGACTCTCTGCGTGAAAAAGTTGCCCCTTAGGTCTCTTTTATATCTTTCCCCCCTCACCCTAAACCTATGCCCTCTAGTTCCGGACTCCCCGACCCCAGGGAAAAGTCTTTGTCTATTTATCCTATCCATGTCCCTCATAATTTTGTAAACCGCTATAAAGTCACCCCTCAGCCTCCGACACTCCAGGGAAAACAGCCCCAGCCAGTTCAGCCTCTCCCTGTAGCTCAAATCCTCCAACCCTGGCAACATCCTTGTAAATCTTTTCTGAACCCTTTCAAGTTTCACAACATCTTTCCGATAAGAAGAAGACCAGAACTGCACGCACTATTCCAACAGTGGCCTAACCAACGTACAGCCACAACATGACCTCCAGAGTATTGAGTATTATCACTCAATACTCTGGCTGATAAAGGAAAGCATACCAAATGCCTTCTTCACTATCCTATCTACCTGTGACTCCACTTTCAAGGAGCTATGAACCTGCACTCCGAGGTCTCTTTGTTCAGCAACTTTGTTACCTCCTCAAAGGATGCTAGTGAATTTGTCAGGCATGATTTCCTCTTCACAAAGCCATGTTGACTCTTCTTAAGCAAATTAGCATTTTTAATGGTCTGCTATTATATCCTTTATAATAGACTCTAAATTTCCCCAATAACAGAAGTTAAACTTACTGACCTATAGTTATGTCTTTTGTCACCTTCACTTTCTGAGTAAGGGTGTTTCATTGGCAGTTTTCTAATTCTCTGGGATTTTTCCAAAATCTAAGGATTCCTGGAAAGTTACTACCAGTGCATCAACTATTTATTTAACTACTTCCTTTAATAACCCAGGATGCATCCCATCAGGTCCAAGGGACTTATCAGCTTTCATGTCATAGTTTCCCTTGCACTTTTTTCTCTAATGATAGCTATTGGATTTACTTCCTCTCTTTTTTTTGCCCCTTGAATATTGTTTAATGAATTCAGGAAGAGACATGAATAAAGAAAATAACATCAAGTGATTGCAGAAACCTTTGCTGATAGGAAACCAATTATAGCCATAGCACAGGCTTTTGTGTGAATACAGCGTGACCCTACATTGAGATTTTAGTGTCTGGAATGTTGATGTTGAAACTGAAAAGGTGAATCTTGGTAATATTTGTAATCATGCCACTTCAAATGATTAATGTTTAGTGAAACATAATTGATGGTTTTCTTTTCTTTTTTTTGTGTTCTTCCTTTGAAAGTGCATTGGCAGCCTCTTATGAATACATTCCATGCTTTTGTAAACAAAAAGAGAAAAAAGATTTATCAAGCCAGGTCTTACACTGGGATCTGACTTGTCCAGTATTACCCATAAATAGGGATCATGACAAAGCTGGGACTCTTTACCAGATTAAAATTAGTTGAGTTCATAAGAAATCTGTGACTTGTGAAAAAATATGATGATATGGTGGTTCTGAGCACAGAGGCAGGAGTTGTTGTGAAGTATGTTATGTGAATTGGAATTGTAAATAGCTTTGGCTGTACCTAAGATTTTTCTAGGTGTAGAAAATACAACTTTGAGTAGAAAGCCAAGATTGCAAATGCTGGAGATCTGAGTCAAAAAGTATGGCGCTAAAAAAGCACAGGTCAGGCAGCTTCCAGGAAGCTTCCAAGAAGCAACACAGATGACATTTTGGGCATAGGCCCTTCGTCAGGAATGTAACAATAGAAAACTGTAAACAGTAGACCATTTGAAATATTTAACCAAGGCACAACTGAGAGACTTAGGAGACAAATTGAAAGTAGCAAAAAGGCAGGCTCTCATAGGGACGAGATAATTAATTGATTACTTTGCACTTAGAGATAAAAAGAGAGAGCTCTAAAATTAATAAGTCACACTGAAGTTAAGATTACAGTTGAAATTTATAAATAAAACTTGAATTTGAGGGAAAAAATGAATTAGAAGAAAAAGGAGGAGAAAAGGGAGATGGAAAGGGGTGGAATTGAAAAGAATGATGAACAGAGAAGAAATTTTAAAAAAGCTACGTCTCAAGCTTCTGAGAAAAATTAGCCAAAATTTGGGAATTTGCCAAAGGTATTTGAAGTTTAGTTGACAAACAGTGAACATTACAGGACATTAAAAGATCAAAGTTTGGAATCCTGTTGATGGAGATGAGGTGTCATTACTGTTACATCTCTCTGGGAAACTATTGGACTAAATGAATGAACTATGAAGTGAGTACTCTATACAGAAAATAATCATCGAATGTACCATCATAAGTAGTAAATATCATGACAGGGAAGATTGTCAGGAGAGAAGTATATCTGCAATGTTAAAGAAATAAGGAGTGACATAAAAATAAATCCAACCATTTGAATCAGAAATTGAAAATTTTGAAGTCAACTTCTCTTTAGTGAGATTGGATAACATGACGATGTTTAGGAATTTAAATAGAATATTCAACTCTCACCCCAAAAAATCACCTAGATGACTTACAAAAGAGATTACAGAACATTAAATCAATTTGTGTAAATAGGATAGAGCATACATCTTTGGCCATATGCTGTTAACTTAGGGTATGCATCATCTATCAAGCAACATCCTTATAGTCTCAATGTAGAGAAATGAGGGGAGAAGTCAAGTTTATGATGGAAAATTACAATTTATTTGAGTCAAGGTATATTGTGATGAATCAATATGATTCATATTAGATTTCATAATTGGAGAAATTTATTGAGAGTTTTGGATATGCCTGTTCTGTTATAAAAATGATTTATTAAAAGGATTTTGTCAAGTTTCATTGACTGATTCAGCCAAAGAGACATCAGCTTTTGTAACCCCAGATGGACTTTATTAATGTAAAATCATGCCATTTGGAATGTAAAATGTACCAGCAACTTTTCAACCAAGGTATTCTGAGGATTATATAATTGTATTGTGTATATCGATGATTTGATTGTGCTTAGCCAAACCTGAGAAGTACATTTTCAATGTTTTAATGAATCGATTGGTCATTTACAAAGAGCCAATTTAGGTATAAGATGAACTGTAAGTGAATTTAACAAAGGACTTACAAAGGACCCTCAACTATCCAAACGGCTGGCACTATTTGTTCAGATAGTTGATTATTCGATTGACTGATTAAATGCCTTCCCTCTGGGACTCAGAGCTTTCTGTTCAGTCCGCTCCCTGTTCAGGAGACGAGGCAACGTGAGCGCCCTCTTCCCCACCTGCGCCCCCACCCGTCCTCAACCATGACCAACCACTTACCTCCTTTGGCCCCCCCAACCCCATTCAAGACAGTCCAATGCCAAGCCCCGCCTTCCCCCCGAAGCCCGTCCAACGCCGAGCCCCGCTTGCCCCCCCAAAGCCTGTCCAACGCCGAGCCCTGCCTGCCCCCCAAACCCCGTCCAATGCCGAACCCCACCTGCCCCCTTGAACCCCGTCCAAAGCCGAGCCCCGCCTGCCCAGCAAACCCCGTGCAATGCCGAGCCCCGCTTGCCCCCCCAAACCCTGTCCCACGCCAACCCCCACCTGCCCCTCGACCCCATCCCACGCAGATCCCTGTCTGCCTGCCCCTCGACCCCGTCCAACACCGGTCCCCACCTGCCCCTCGACCCCGTCCAACACCGACCCCCGCCTGCTCCTTGACCCCGTCCAACACCGCCCCCTGCCCCTTGACCCCATCCAACACCAACCCCCGTCTGTCGTTATCCAACACCACCCGCCCCCAACTGCATCCAACACTGTCCTCCCCACCTGCCCCCCAACCCCCTGATCCCATCCAATATCGCCCTCCCACCCGGTCTCTGTGCGCTCCCGTCCCCTTTCCGGGGCAGCCGGACTGAATACCAACAACAAGACTGCTGCTGCATTTTGGGAGTTGGGTGAGTGAGTCTCCAAATAGCGTGCACACAACATTTTACTGCAAGTTTTTGACAGGCTCCACCGTTGCCCTGTACAGGACAATGTTGGAGATATTATTTGGGAAAGGGGGGTGGTGGTTTGGGGGCACCCCTGTGTAGAATTCCAGGTGGAGAGAGAGAGAGAGGTCAGTCATTTGGAGCTGGTGCCTGGGCACCCTGTTCTCAGCAGCATTTCAGGAACGGAGTTCACTTTTAATCACTGTAAACAAAAGACGCGATCAGTGTTGGAAACACGTCTTTGATGTAATGTTTTTAATCGGGACCTCGAGATCTCCTTCGGATAATCCGATATTCGGATAATCGAATGTATTTGGGTCACAGTGTGGGAAAGGCCAAGTAGCGCTCAGAGAAACAAAAATAAGCACAATCTTGGAGTTTCTATTGCCAAACATAAAAAGAAAAATTTTGCAATATTTTGGCAGAAGTCAATGTTAGCAGAGGTTTGTCCCAAATTTCAGTACTGTATTAGCTTATTTAGCAAGTTTGCCACAGACACAAAAGACATTTGAGTAGAAAGAGGAATGTTGGAGTGCCTTTGTCAGTGTGAAATCTGTACAAACTACCCACCAGTTTTAGCAGAACTGGGTTATTATAAGCCTTCAAATGGCTGTTAATGCCAGAGATGTCTGTCTTATTCCAGTGTTATTACAGGAGGTGGCGATCAAATGACCAGTCAGTTATTTTTCCTGAAAGTTAAATATGTGCTAACAAATATCCGTTAAAAGAAGATTTATCATTAGCCAATAGGGAGGAGAATTAAATGGTGATTAAAATGGACATAAGAATAACATGATTGTTATGAAAAGTCTTGTATATTTGCTGTAAATATATTGTTGCTATTGAAATAAAATCTGGATAAGTAAAACAAAAATGTTGATAAGAGAATTTGTAATAGAAACTGAAAATGTTTCTTAAAAGGTACCCTTTTATTTTGTTTTCTGTGGTGGATGCGTGTTGAAGTTTCATAATGTATTGTTATTGTTTGAGATCTTGTGTTGTAATACGGAGGAAGATGGATTTTGGTCTTGAGTTCTATGAAGATCAACTTTTCATGAGAGGTCAGAAATCCAATTTTTGAACAGTGAGTTAAAGGCAATAGGTTGAATTTTATGCTTTTTCGACTAAGTGTAAGTTTCATCAGGTATTTTGGAGGATTTCTCACCACGAGACTAAGTGAAATCTCTCATCACATTACACCAAACTGTCATTAATAACTATCTACGCCACCATTATGAAGTCCTTCTCACACATGTCTAGTCCAATCTTACCATGTGCCATTCCCAGAAGAATTTGCCAATCAGTGATATCTGCTGAAAAATCAGAATGCTTTTTATGTGTGCTATGTTTAAAAGGCTACTGTGCACACAGAATGATGAACATTTTAATGATGATGAACATTCATTCAGAAGATGTCAGGAAAGAGAAAAACTGGTTCTCCAATGGAGATCTGGAAGTCCTAGTCAATGGGGTAAGCCAGTGGTGAGCTCTCCTATTGCCAGAGGACTGGCAGAGGAGACCATACCATCAGACCCTGGCAGCCAGGTGCAAGGTTGTTACTGAGATTAATACAGCCTCCGCGATCCAATGGCCAACTATTCGCAAAGTCTTCTCCGCTCCATCAGGGTAAGTGCCACATTCTTCTCTCTGCTATCTCACACTCACTCTATCTCTGCCACTGCATTCACCTCTCATCAAGGCTCATGCTCTAACACTTTCACTATTGTCTCCAACATCTTCCCTCACTGACTCATTTCCCCCTATCCCTTCATATCACTAACTCTTTATGGCCTCGGTGATGCCTACTCACTTGCCCAGGACACCACACCATCTTTAATCCATTGGCACCAGCACTAACAGCCATGCCATCTGCTTTCATCTCAATCTAGGAGAAAATAACCCACAAGAGCGCAAAAGACCCTGGACTGTGGACAGGTGCACAACATCAGGCTTCTCAGCCCCCATGAGAATCCTGTTATTTGCAGAAGATGACCAGCACCACTCCTGCAAAGATGCTAAGGTATTCATGTCCTGCCAACTGAGTAAACACTGTTTTTCATTTCACTGCAACTCTCACATTAACCCTGCCGCATATCACTTCTAAATACTAGTTTCAATACCTTCTCTTCCTTGTTCTTGCAGGTACCAGTGGGATGTCTATGGTCCCTGCAGTGAAGTGGCCTGCTCTGCCTGAAATCACTACTCGACCTCAAAAGGAGGAGAGTTCCAAGGCCTCAGAGGAAGTATTGGCAAGGCCACCTCCTACATCCGTCACGTGTCAGATACTGAAACCATGGTTAGAAATGTGTGGACACCCCATTTAGCAAGTTTGGGAGCTCAATCTGGTGAGCAGTTCACTGTGATAGCAGTGGAGGAATAAATGTCCCAAGCCACTGACATTCTAGGAACGTCTGGGGACCAGTCACCTGCTTACTGAAGCAGGAGTGGATCTTGTGATGTCAGCAATCAGGGATTTTGTCCACACACAGGGGGGGAGCCTCTCTGTTCATGCACAATTAGAACTCACCAGGTCTGGCAGCATCTGCGACGTGAAAATGTAGTTAATGATTCCAGCTATTGATGCTTCTTCAGACTGCTCAGCACTTAAACTCTTTGTCTTGACTAACAAGGCACATTTCAAACGTGGCTATCAGACACCTTAGCTTAGGGGAGCGATTAACCTGTATGGGGTTGGATTTCAAGGTCTGTCAAGGGCAGCACAGTGGGTTAGTGGTTAGCATTGCTGTCTCAAAGTGTCAGGGACTCAGGTTCCATTCAAACCTCAAGCGACTGTCAGTGTGGAGTTTGCACATTCTCTTCATGTCTGCGTGGGTTTCCTCCGGGTGCTCTGGAGGTCCTCCTACAGTCCAAAGATATGCAGGTCAGTTGAATTGGCAATGCTAATTTGCCCATAGTGTTCAAGAATGTGTAGGTTAGGTGCATTAGTCATGGAAAATGTAGGGTAGAGGAATGTGTCTAGGTGGGACACTCTTCAAGAGGGTCAGTGTGAACTTTTGGGCCAAATGCCCTGTTTCCACATTGTAGGGATGCCATTACGATTTTCTGATGTGGACAAAGTCAGAGATCACACAACACCAGGTTACTGTCCAACAGGTTTATTTGAAAGTACAAGCTTTTGGAGTGCTGTTCCTTTGTCCGGTAGCTAGAATGGGTAGCACTCTGAAAGCTCAAACTAATCTGTTGGACCAAAACCTGGTCACAGTCATAGACATGTACAGCACGGAAACAGACCCTTCGGTCCAACCTGTTGTGTGATTTCTGACTTCCTATTTTCCGATCAACCTGCTCCGAGATCTTGTAACACACTTCTGGTGACAGATCAGACTTGAACCTGGGCCTCAGAGGTAAGGGACACTCTTAGAGACCTTCAATGGCAGTTAAGTCTGACCAGGAAGGCAGACTTGGAGAGCTGAACTACTCTCCCACCTCCCCCGCTCCTGTCGGCTCTCAGGAGGTTCTGCACCAGGCAGGCTGGTCGAGAGTGCGCACGATGACATTGTTTTCCTCCATCCCCTTCCCCACACAACCCCGCACACGCAGCGTCGCCCCGCAGTGCACGCGCACGTCAGCTCTCCCTGGAGGGGAGGGATGGAGCCGGCGAGCGGGGGCGCGCCCCCTCGATCCGCGGGCTGCGCATGCGTCGGCAGCGATGGTGGGCGAGTGGAACCCATGAGGGAGCGAAGCCGGGGAGGGGGAAGCGAGAGCGCGATACACGGAGCGAGCGCGAGAGAGAAAACGAGCACGAGCTGGAGACATGGCCGGGGTGTTCGACATCGACCTGGACCCCGAGTACCAGCAGGAAGAAGCCATCTCGGACGAGGAGCTGGAAGGGGTAAAGAGAAGAAAGGGAATTGGCGCGGTGGGTTGGGTGGGGTGGGGATGAGGTGGAGGAGAACCCGGCGTTGTCGCCGCCTCAGCGGAAGGCGAGGCCTGTGGAGTAGGCCCAATGGGAGGGAGGGAGGGAAATCTTGAGAAGCGACCCCTCCCCAGCGACAATAAGTGGCCCGAGAGGGAGATTGAGGCCCAGGCTTGGGGGATTGTGGAGAGCGGGTTGAAGGAGGTTGTGGGCCTACCTGCTGTATGAGGGAGGAGCAGCAGCTCTGTGCGCTCGGAACCTCCACGATCCACGGCAGGTGGGGAACTGAACGCCTGGAGCTCGCGACAGCCGCCTCGCGCCGGTCTCGCTCGTGGCAGCAACTCCTTAGAGCTGGAGGAAAGGAGGCGACCAAGCCCAGAGAGAGACAGGTGCAGACAGTTTGAACCACGAAGTAAACCCTAGAGAACGCATAAGCAACCCGCGCAGGATTGCCTTTTGCTTAATAGGATGTAGTAACACCGGATAAAATTCACCAGGTGTACGTGTGTTTCCAGCCCAGCTTCGGGTCAAACAGCCATGCGGGGTTGTCCTCAAACGCGAAAGGATTCTTAATTTTGTATGAGACTCTTGCCCTTTTCAGTACAGTTTTCCCTCCTTTCCCGTATCTGGGGAAATTCATGCAGCATTTTGTTGTAGGAATCCTTTCTCAACAGTGATACATCTTCCTGCGCTCGCAACGTGGCGTTGCTGTCTGCACCTGTCCCAATGTCTATGATTCCCCTTGACTCAGGCTAGGAGAAAATTGCCTTCGATAAAAAAAAATTGGCTGTCGAGGCTGACTGACCACATTAGCCATTGCTTTCCTGAGTAGACTGCAGTTTAAAATTAGAGTTGTCTATCAAGTGCAACTGACTAGTTAGCTTCTAAATTACTCCCCGCTAAGTGTAATTCATGATACTTGAAACATACGTTTTGTGCCTATCTTAAAATTTGAATGTGTTGCACTGATTGAGCTGTTAAGAGAGTATGTGGAATAGAAGAGTTAATCCTGGTGTGCCTTGAAGGTACATCTATCCCTTTTCCCTGTATCAATTTGTTCTGTCTGGGAACAGAATAATTGAGTAAGTTTTGTGGTAATTCTCCTAAATCCATTGTAAGTTTTATCTGGTAGAAGATAACACTTGTGACGCTGAGGTCAACTGACTTGTCATGTGGTATGGCATTTAGTTTGGGGAAAGGTGAGCACTGTGTGACTCCAGTGTGATTTATAGAATCATGACACAATTGCAGCTTAGGAGGACCCTTTTTGGTCTGTTGTATCCATTATGGCTCTCTGCAAACAGAACACCGTTAGTCCCACTTCCCAGCTTTTTTTTCCCACTAGAACCCTGCAAATGGTTTCAAATAACTGTCCAATTTTAACTTTTTAAATCCAAGTTTAAATCTGCCTCTGTCAGACGCTCAGCCAGTGCATTCTGGATCCACTAACTACGTAATGTGTAAAAATGGATTTCCTCATGTCATTTCTAGTTCTTTTGCCATCCTGTCTATATTGTGTGAATGCAGCTGCAAAATATCCGCAAATTTGGCTATTTATGTTGTGACTGATACGTAAAATGTACCTGTGATTATTTGCATGATGAGTTCCTAATTCTAGTTTCACTGTTTCAAAGTATTGAGCAGGTGCTACACGCTTTTGAAGGAGAAATAAATGAACAGTCTATTGCCCTTGACTGTTCTTGCACACCTTCTGGTGCTTTGTTTTAATGCAGTCTTGGCAGAGATGTGCTGTGATTTTTTTTTGCCAGTAAATTGAAGGAAAACTTTGCGTGCTTAAAACAACTCTGCCTACAACTGTACTGGTTCTCATCAGATATGGAATTCATTTAATGATTGAATAAATTTATTTAGTTTCAATTACAAAATTATAGGTGGTTCGCTTCTTATATCAGGATAGTTCTCTGCAAAGTTTTGCTTTCTTTCAGTGCAAAGTTAGAATTATATAATGAAGATTTCTCAACTAGATTTAGAAGAGAAATTTGTTTGAGCCAAGCATTTGAAATCTGGATTCTCTGTTCATGTCTGCATGATATTTTGTTCAAAACTTCGTTTTGGCTGCCTTGCATGCTCTTCTGAAGGTACTGATTTGTATTTGAATGCAATTCACTAGATGAACTTCAGTTCTTGCCATTATTTGTGTGAAAGTTGTGATTGTGACTGAATCTGGTCCTGTTAGCAGCACGGATGACAGTTACAAAAAATACTGCAACTTCCATCTAGTTGCAACATAAGGGCTGAAGAACCTTTGGTGGCTTTTTTGGTGCCTGATTAATTTTTATATAATACTTCAGGTTTGGCTATTCGCATTAAATTGAAATTTGGATTTTACAAGGTATTGTATCCTTCAAACCTTCAATTTCTTTGTCCTGGATACAGTGAAGCACATTGAGTGCTGCTGGAGATTCACTTATCCAGACAACTGGAGAGTATTCTATCATGCTTGAGTTGAGGTGTGTGAATTGTGATGAAATATTTGCATTAATATTCCTAGTCTTCAACATGGTCTTCTAGCTACAGTATATATATGGCCGGCCTAGTTCAGTTTCTGGTCAATGACAACCCTAAGGATGTTGATAGTGAGAGGTTCAGCAATGCCATTGAATTTCAAGGCATGGTGATGAGATTGACCATCTTCAAAAAGAGACAGTGTGGTGTGAATGTTATTTGCTGCATTTCAGCCGAAGCCTTGATATTATCCAGCTCTTGTTACTTTTGGAAATGGACTATTTGAAACGTCACAAGTGGTAAAGAACATCATCAGGGAATGTCTCCATTTCTGACTTTGATGGATTGATGAAGCAGCTGAAGATATTTTGGTCTAAGTCACTCGTGAGGTTCTCCTGCAGAGGCATCCATGAATTGAGTTGACTGACCTCAACAGTCATAGCCATCATCCTTTGTGCAAGATCTGACTGCATCCAGTGGGAAGAGATTCCTGATTCCTAGTCACTCTAGGAGAAAGTGAGGACTGCAGATGCTGAAGATCAGAGCTGAAAATGTGTTGCTGGAAAAGCGCAGCAGGTCAGGCAGCATCCAAGGAGCCGGAGAGTCGATGTTTCGGGCATGAGCCCTTCTTCAGGAAACACCGACTCTCCTGCTCCTTGGATGCTGCCTGACCTGCAGCGCTTTTCCAGCAACACATTTTCAATCCTAGTCATTCTAGTTATGCCAGAGCTCCTTAATGCCACGCTTGGTCAAATGCTACCTTGATGTTAGGGGCTCTCACCTCCCTCCTCAGAATTTAATGAGACCCTTGAGTTGCAAGATGTTTTGAAGCTGAGAAGACTGAAGTGAGTCCATTATGGAACAAGGGGATGAGGTGAGTGCATACAATGCTAGAGCTTACAGGAATTAAGAATTTTAGGATCTGTTTGTAAGATTAAAGAAGTTTTTTTGGTGAAGTGCAAAGCAGCAATATGATTTAACCTTTGGATGAACATTTTAATTGGAAGTGTTGGAAACCAGAACCATTGTAGTTTGGCAATGTTAGGACGGAGTGGAGCTTAAAACATAGAACAGTGCAGTGCAAGAGGAGCCCATTGTGCCTATGCTGTATCATTTAAATGAGCTTATTACTGCCCATTCCCCTTCCAAATTGCTGTATATTGAGTAGATACCTTAATCCATTTTGAAGGTGATTACTTCTCCTTGTGCTGGCTGGAGGAGTGGTACATTTCAGATCTTTGATACTTGGTGTCTAAAACAAATTCTCATCTCATCTTCAGTTCTTGTGCTAATTACCTTAAATATGTGTCACCTAGTTGCCAGTACCCTGCCGGTGGAAACATTTTTCTTTGCAAACTCTATCTAAAATTGCTAATTTTGAACGTTAATCTTTTAGTTGTAAGAAAAATATCAGCTCCACAGTAATTGAAACCACTTGTCCTTCCTATTATCGTAAATATTTTCTGCCCCTGTCCAAGTGAATGGTATCCTTCTCAAAGTATGAGGCCTAGATTAGACCCAAAATTGTAACTGAGCACGAACAATTAGTGTGGATGTATTGGATCTGGTAGTGGAATTTTGATTGACTTGTGTGGGAGATGGAATCTTGCCACAGCAAACAAAGAAGAATTTTAACTGTGGGCAGAAACAGGCCAACTGAAGGGACCAACAGTAACTTTGGTCTTGATACTACATCAGAGGAATTTTATGGTTTTTCTAAGTCTATATATTGGCCTAACAGATGGATGACACCATTACAGATGAACCTTCCAACTCGACACTGCCTGCTTGAATGGTCCTACCAGTTACATCTTCCTTCCCACCTATCTGCTCCAACCTCCTCTTCGACCTATCACTTTCACCCCCACCTTCATCTACTTATCGCTTTCCCACTACCTTCTCCCCAGCCCCACCCCCTCCCATTTATCTCTTAGCCCCATTGGCCCACAAGCCTCATTCCTGATGAAGGGCTTATGCCTGAAATGTTGACTGCCCTGCTCCTTGGATGCTGCCTAACCAGCTGTGCTTTTTCAGCATCACATTCTTCGATCTAGAACTGAAAGCAGCTTCTGGACCTGAAATTGTAACTTTGTCTTCTCTCCACAGCTGCTGCCAGACCTGCTGAGTTTCTACAGCAATTTCTGCTTTCAGAATTCCAGTATCAACAGTTCTTTTGATTTATTTGACTATTCAGATTATTGATGTAGCTCTCCTGTCTGCTTTGCTTGTTATGATTGGTACATTCCACAGGAAGTTGCCAAAAATGCATCTTTCTTGGAGAAGCGTTATACCCCAAGTTAAAACCTACCTATTATATCCAGCAAAGCAAGACTTCTTCTTTTATGTTGTCTATGTACACATCATTAGATTGTTAGGAAGAAAAATTAATGTACAGGGTGATTGGATTTAAATAATGTACATGGCGAGTAGGATTTAAATAATGCACTGTAGGCTCAGTTAGACAAGTGTGTTCAAGATTTTGAAATAGTTTGTGGTTAACGCTTATTCATGTGTTGGATCATCTCAACTCTTTTGTAATGGAGTTCCATAAATGCTGGAGTGTATCATTTTTGCCAAGTCTTTTTCTTCTGGTTAGCACTATTGCCTCTGTGACAGGGACCCAGGTTTGATTCCAAACTTGGGTCTGTTGGAGTTTGTATGTTGTCCCCATGTCTGTGTGGGTTTCCTCTTGGCGCTCTGGTTTCCTTCCAAAGATATGCAGGTTAGCTGGCTTGGCCATGTTAAATTGTCCATAGTGTCCAGGGATGTATAGGTTATGTGGATTAGCCATGGGGAATGCAGGATTAGGAGTGCAATGCTGTTGAGGCTGGTGTGGACTCTGGTTCGAATGGCCTGCTTCCACACTTGAGGGTTCTATGAAATGCTTGGTAGGTGATTGAGCAATTAGAAATATAAAGCAGAAGTTTCTGGAAATATTTGGCAGATTTGTGGGGGAAGAGACAGGGTTGACCTTGACCTTTCTCCAAATGCTGTCAAACCTGATGATATGCAGCTCTTTTTGTTTTTGCATGCAGAAATTATATTTTTGTTTGGTTACTTGGAACATAATAATAGTTCTGGTACAATGATGGATTTTGTCCCCATCCATATACTTTGTGTCTGTTATTTCTCTCTTGAAAAGACCATTATTTCCTTTTTGTACTTCCCTATGCCAGGATGTCCCTTGTGAAAATTTGAATGTTTAAAGTTTTGAAAACTATTGAAATACATAAACTAAAATATCACATTTGAAACGGATGAAGTATGATCAACTTATGGGCTACTAAAGATGTGTCACACAAGATAAAACTTGAGTTTTCAATGTAAATAAACAGTGAGATGACCATAAAATGTGTGCATGTTGTCAACTGCATTTTTCAAAACAAAGACTATTTTTCTATGATAAGTGAATGGCAAAATGTAAAAAGGTGAATAACTTTTGATGGTTCAAACGTGTTAATGACTGCATCATTTCATCTCCAGGCAGTACCCAGTCTAAGTAAAAGTATGGCTTGCTAGGTGAGAGTAGTGAAATGTCCTTGAGATTTTTTGGGAAAAGAAAGTTGTTTACAGTAATAAATTGTATTCTTTTCCCAAAGGTGGCATGCATCATTGAACATATGCAGGCTGCATACTTATATCATGAAGCCAAATAGTTATGTTTTTGGATCAAATGTGTTAATGTAAATCTCTTCAATATTGAAGCATGGAAAATATTGTATTGTTTGAATCCTCAGAGCTGAAGATCATTCACTATTTGCGATACAGCAATATGTGCACTTATTTTAAATGCTTGAAATGAGTAAAATACCTGTGAAAATACTGTATCAGTGACTCAAAGTTTTAACTTATTTCAGTAATTGCTGATTTTACTTTTTATCCCTTCAAATACTAGCTGTCAGTTTTGTCTTATCGAATCACCTCTTTTAGCAAAGTTATTGGAACTGTACCCAATAAGTGATCGATAATATAGTTTACCAGTTGATGTCTTTCTTCAGTAGAAGTACATGTGATCCCTAATGGTGGTTGATCATGAAATGTTCAACTGTTGAAGCACCACTGTCAAGTCTGATCCCTTTTTTTTAGCACAAGTTCTTGGAATATAATCAGTAGAGTGACCATTGATCTATTTTTTCCTGGCTATGGTATTAATGCTAAACGTAGCATTGGCACTTCATGAATTATTAGATAAGTATCAGGAGCAGAATCCCATGGCAACAGTTTCCTCCTCCTAAGGAGTAAAGAGACCATTTGTAGAATTCAGACAGCCCCTTCCACGCTGATAGCTTATGGTTAAATCTGTGACCTGTGTGGTTCAACCATTTGTTTGATGCATAAATTGTTTGGGAGCTGCTACGGTAATTATACTTTATTTGCAGTTATAGAGCCTATCCTTTTGGCTTCCTTTTAGTCCTGAATCAAAGGTTTTCTCTTCAGATAACAGCAAGTTATATCAAGGATTTTATTTTGAATATTTCTAGCTACATATGCAGCTTTCCAAGATCAAGACACATATACTTTTCCTAGATTTTTCCAAATGATCGTCTACCAGTAAGCATATCAGACAAGGCAGTTGATGAATTGGAGGTGGGGGCTTATTTTAAATTACTTAAGATCCTCTCCAGCTGTCTTCCCTGTAATTGTGGTGAATGTTTATCCTTGATCCTGTAGGTGGTGGTTGTCTCCAAATATAGTTATATCGCTGCTTGGCTTATAGTATTCATATAGTAATGTGCTATGTCACTATTGTTTTGTATAATTATTCTCCCATTTCAAGATGCTAATGATAATTTGGAAACAATTTTCACTGGTATGAGCCCCTCTCAACCCAAGCGGTGATTTATTCTGAGAGCTTAGGTATTAAACATCGGCAGGCTTCACAAGCAAGTCCTATTTCTATTGTTATCAAAAGCCAACCTCTACATTTTTCTGGTGGTTGAAAGCAATGGGTGAGTTCCTATAAGTATTTTTCCTACCAAGGGTGTAAATGTAATTATTACCCTCTAGCTGTAACTCTGGCTCAGTTCAACAGCTTGTATCTCTAGAGCTCTCCTCTTACATCAAAAAATGTTGTAAAATTATTTGTCATATTGGGAAGCAATAAATGTGCACATCAGGGGAATGCAAAAAGCACCTTGGGAGGGCCTAGCATCTGGTTGAAGAAGTAAGTTTTTGCAAACATAATGGTAAGGATTTTGGGATGGAACTTTCATCTGACAGGGTCACAGAGTTTGTAGGAAGCGATAGCAATGATGAAATAGAGAAAACAGGAGATAAAAGTAAAGGAGGTGCTGGAAGAGCAGCAGCATTTGTGGCAATGTATCGTGAGAAAAGGTTGCAGAAGCAAGCAGCACCACTCAGTTGATTGTAAAATTAATTGTTTCTGGACCTAACCTTAGGTGGTAGCCAGGAAAGTTGATGAACTGTATTGCTGAAAAAAGATGCATTTTATCAAAGATTTTTGTCTTGCATTCATCATGACAATACACAAGAATACCAATTCAAAGGAGAGACCCGGTATCTGTCCTTCATGAGAGGGGAGTGCAGATTGGTTGGCAAGTGAACTCTGATCAGTGGAGGCTTTGCCATGGAGAGAATGCACCAATTCATGATGGCTGATAATTAACAGCCAGGGACAAAGTGCCCCTGAAATTTGATTGCCAAGCTGGTGAGTACTGGGGGGATAAAAGAAAGATGTTTGCAGTTCTGTTAGTGCAGTTTGCCATCACAAGGTGTACCAAAGTGCTTTACAGTCGATGAAGTACTCTTGCAGTGCTGCCACTGCTGTAGTGTAGGAAACAATTGATGTGCAGGAAGGTCCAGATTCTTTCTCTTTGGATATTACTGGATAAATATTTACCAGAGTACAAAGCCCTTCCTTCCACCTCAATTCCATGTAGTACTTTGGAATCTTTTACATCCATGAAATTGGCAAATGGGGCACACAGTACTATGCTCAAATACAGTACTGTATTTAGATTAAATTAGATTACTGACAGTGTGGAAACAGGCCCTTCGGCCCAATAAGTCCACACTGACTCGCCAAAGTGCACCCACCCAGACCCATTCCCCTACATTTACCCCTGCACTTAACACGGGCAATTTAGCATGGCCAATTCACCTGACCTTCACATTTTTGGACTGTGGGAGGAAACCGGAGGACCCGGAGAAAACCCACGCAGACACAGGGAGAATGCGCAAACTTCACACAGTCAGTCATCTGAGGCAGGAATTGAACCCAGATCTCTGGTGCTGAGAGGCAGCAGTGCTAACCACTGTGCCACCCAGCACATGTTCATGTTCTGGAATTGAACTTGAATCTAGAACCTTCTGAAATAAGTGTGTTCTACCAACTGAGAGAATACTAATACCTGACAATGGGCAGTGCTGTAATCCATGTGTTTGAACCAAACCATTAATCAATGGGTAACAAGCAAGGACTCTGCCTTATGTTTCTCTATTTGCTTTGATTGATAGTAACAAAATATGAGGCGACAGAGAAAACCTAGCAGGAGTGAAGCCATATCATCATGAGGGATTGGGGAGAAGCATATGTCGAGAATTTGGGAAGTTTGGATTTGTCTTAGTTTTGTTTTGCACACGAAGGAAGAAATATTCTTAGCTACTTAATTATGTCACTTCTTGCGGACAAGGCTGCAGGCTGTTGGCAAGTATTGAAGGGAATGTAATCTCTAACAATGGTAAATCTCCCAGAAATCCATGGAAAAGGGAATTTGATTTAATCATTGATCATAAACCTTGTGACCTAGGAGCAATAACAGTACAAATAGTCAACTAATCTTGGAACCAACATTCAACATTGTATCATGAGATGCCAGAAAGATACTGGTAGTATTATTGTGTATTTGACATTGAGGTAACACCAGCAAATTGTATATTGTACAAGCGATTTGATTTTGCTACCTTGAAAAGACAATTCTTTTATATGGTTTGCTTTTGAAGTTTTAAACTGAGCACAATACACAAAATATAGTAGACATAAACTTTATGATATAGAAAAATGTTTGACAGTGACAGTAGAAACTATAATTCTATTAATACACTAACTTGGCTGAAAGGTTCTCTACCAAAACTGGGGTTAAGGTCCCAATCCAAACAGGAAGTCTTGTACAATCTTCCATACAGTCAAGTGTGTCCAACTGGATTAAACCAAAATGCAAGGGAGAATAAGCTTGATTTGTACAGACAGTTTGAATAGAGTCCAGTATATGTAGCTGCTGTAAAGTCGAGAATGATCCTGATTAATGCCCTCTGAGAAGGAAAATATTCGGTGACGTGGAAAAATGCCAATGGCAGAGAGAACCAAAACAGGAATGCAACTGTGTTTATTGATGTAATATACAGGTGATATCTCATTTGTTAGGATCTGCGTATTTCTAGGCAGCCAACCTTATTCAAGGATGTGAATTGACATTCCATTCATATGAAATTCGAGGTGTAGGATAATTCGAAATTTCTGAGCTGCAGATTAATTAATAAGCCAGTTACTTCATAATTAATGGTATGGGAGGTGAGGAATCCTTAAGACACTCTGCTTTAGTGCTGTCGTTAAGTATTTACAGCTATTTCTGAGGAATTGAGTATGGTTTGAGCTGTAACTGAGATGTTTTATATGATGTGAATATTTTATTATAGCAATAATGTTTAACCATACCTAATGTGCATCTCAACTATATGAAAGTCACATTTGCAGAATTAGGCTTGTATATGATACAAACTTTCTGGTACTCATTGGGCTGATGCAGGAAGAATAGCAGTTTCATTGAAGTACAGTCCATATGTTAGGTTCTTTTTCATGAGATTCTTACACACTTGATGCAACTGCAAAATACCAACTTCTGTGAACAAGCAAAAGTTATTAAGCTCAGGACAATACAAGCTCTGGAGAAACCCTTAAAACTGTTCACCATGCTTGCAAAATGTGTCCAAGGAAACTCTCTGAACAAAGGAAACAGTCCTTTTTTTTATACAAAATCTTTACATCATAGTCAGTAAGGCTCACAAGACAATTCCCAGTCACTCCCTCACAGTCACATACCTCTCAAGACACCATGCAGAAACAGTGTAATGTAAATCATCCCTTAATAGTCAAATCTGTTGTGAAGTGTTTCTTTTGTAACTATAGGTGTGGTCAGCATTCCACCTGTAATGTTTTTATTGATTCCTGAATAGGAGATGGTGACAATGTCATCCCATGCCATTCAGAACCATTTATAATGTAAATTCACTAACATTATACCTGTAGAACAGAGACACCCTTCCCTACCCCTGGGACATTCAATTTCCTACAGGTCAGCAGAGCAAATTAACTCTTTAATATCTCTCACAGTTGTATCCCACCTTGAAGAAACATTTTTAGAAAAAGACTGAAGAGTCTTTAAGAAAATCCTGGTGGCATCCTCACATCATGTATTAATCAGATCATCCAAAATTCCGCAGCCTGTACACCATTATGTACCTTATTTTGTTTGTCATCTTCGCTACTGTCTTTGCTTATCTGTATTGGGTTCCCAGCCTTTCAAAACTCATTTGTTTGAGTACCTCCAGAACATCACTTCCACTTCCAACACTTTATCCATATCCCCAGTTTCCAGTTCTGCTGCAATCTTTCTCCATTTGTATGTCTTTGTTCAACAGTCCCAGTCTTAAGTTGCTGTCTGTTCCTTCAGTTGTTTGGACAGCACATTCTGGAGTTGTCTACTTAAATTTTTCTTCGCCGCCTTTGTGAATCTCTTTATTACAGCACTTAACCAAATATCCTCCTTTCACTACTTCCTTAGACCTACAAATGTTTGTTTTGAATGGTAATGGAATGACAACAATGGAAACTATGTCTCCTTCTGACAATCAATGTTTAATTAAATTGGACTTGTGTTTAAGTTCATTGGGCCCTTTGGTTTTTTTTTTGATAATTTTATGAACCTGTGTTTACACATTTATTCTCTCAGATCTCAAGAAATTCACACAAGATAAAAGTAATCTTTCAGCAGTTGAATGGCCATTACGTTCTCCTAAGTGGAACCTATCAACACAGGTTGTTACTGGATGTACATTTGCTTGCTGAGCTGGAAGGTTCGATTTCAGATGTTTTGTCACCATCCTAGGTAACATCTTCAGTGAGCCTCTGAATGAAGCACTGGTGGTGTAGCCTGCTTTCAATTTATATGTTTGAGTTTCCTAGGGTTGGTGATGTCATTTCCAGTTCTTTTTCTCAAGGGGTGGTGAATGGGATCCAAGTCAATGTGTTTGTTGATAGAGTTCTGATTGGAATGCCATGCTTCTCGGAATTCTAGGAACTAACCACAAAACGACATGACCCACTCTCACTCGAATCCTTTTATATACTGATGAGGAAGGTCACCACGTCAACTGGGACAACCCATCCATTCTAGGACAAGCCAAACAGAGACATGCACAAGAATTCCTAGAAGTGTGGCATTTCAATCGGAACTCTATCAACAAGCACATTGACCTAGATCCCATTTACCACCCCCTGTGAAAAAGAATAGGAAATGATATCACCACAGGAAATGGCATCACCAACCCTAGGAAACTCAAACATCTAAATAGAAAGTGGGCTACACCACCAGTGCTTCATTCAGAGGCTCACTGAAGATGTTACCTAGTATGGTGATGAAACATCTGAAACCAAACCTTCCAGCTCAGCGAGCAAACCCACATCCAGAACCTCAACCTGAGCTACAAATCTTCGCAAAACTTGCTAAAAGGTTGTTAGTCTCTTTAGATATGCAAAAATGTAAAGAATATTGGTTCTGATTTATCACAGTTGCTTAATACTTACAAATATAAAATGCCACTGGTGATTGTTTGGCAGTTAAATTACATTATAATATTATCCTGCCTTCAGAAGAACCCAAGTATTGTGAAAACAGGCTAAAAGCAGTAACTAAATTGTGCTGAATTAGTTAATTCCCTTGGTAACTGAGAATGAACTTGGATAAGGTTAGACTATAAAAGTAATCTGAAAAGTTGCAACAAAAAATATCAGTTAAACAATAGGTAGTTATGAAAATATATCTAGGCATATGAACAATAAATAACTTAGTTTAGGAATCACCGTTGGTCTAGATTTTTGCTTATGTCCTTTGGTGCTTTTATCTCATTAATTTTAACGGGGGGAGGGGGCCGTGTCCAAACCAGTATGAGAGGTGAATGTAACCACCATTCAGCTGCTGAAAGATTACTTTTATCTTATGGGAATTTCTTGAGATCTTTGAACATAAATTAATTTTTTAAAATGCAACTTTAATGTTAGACATTGGTCCAAAATAACCATGATGTGGAGGTGTCAGTGTTGGACTGGGGTGGCCAAAGTCAAACATCACACAACACAGAGTTATAGTTCAACAGAGTTATTTGAAACCGCAAGCTTTTGGTGCCCCCTCTCCGCTCCAAAAGCTTGCGGTTTCAAATAATTCTGTTGGACTATAACCCAGTGTTGTGATTTTTGACTTTGTACAAAATAGTGCAGAGGCATATCTATTTTGTATCAAATTAAACTAATGCCTGTACTTTTCTCCAGGTGCAATACAGTGACTGCATGGAACATGGTGTTCCCTTTGAACTGTAAGTTTGGATTTTATTGCTTTTTAAAAAAACTTATGCTATTTCCTAAAAGAAAGAGAAGGTTTAATTGAGTAGACAATACAGCTCTATATACTCCAATGGCTAGTAAAAAAAAATGTTTTCCCTCCATTCTATCTCTTGCTCCATCCCCAAAAGCTAAAGTGGCAACAGTTGACCTCCATATTCTTGGTCCTGGTGATGGGGGAGCAGCAAGAATTCTTATTTTGTCGACTGCTGATTTAAAATAAACTATATCTGCTGAAGTCATACACAGGGCAAGTTAGACTTAACTTCATTAAATCACCAATATTTGCAATCTTCGCATAAGAATAGCTATTTTAGTTGAGGTGTGAAAGAGCTAATGATCCAGGAAAATTGTACAAGAGTATGAATCTGGAAAGGAGGGCACAATGAGAATGGGCTACCAAATTTAAGAAGGAAAATAAAACCTAGTACTTTTATGTTGGAAGTATTCTTTCCGAAGATTTATTTGCTGCCTCTTGGGTGCCACTTTAAATTACCATTCTAGTTTTTGTAATGGAATGTTCTGAAGGGTATTTTCTTCCAATTTGCAGGGATATGGAGCACTGTGAAAAGTTTGAAATCTCTGAAAATAATGTGAATCGAGGTCCAGAAAAGATCAGACCAGAATGCTTTGAGCTTCTCCGTGTACTGGGCAAAGGTGGTTATGGAAAGGTAAAGATTGTATTAATTTTTTTTTAAATGTAGATTTGTTTTAACCTCAGTTTTATGCCTTGCTGGTTGAACTAAGCTGGCATATTTCTTCGTATTGCTCATGCTGTGCTTGTTTCTTACTCTTTACAACCTTTGCAGCTTAGTTCATCATTTCTCCCTTATCTTGCTTTGTTGAACCTATTTCTTCCTCCCTATCTGACTGTCCCTGCTTACCTTTCCCTTGCTCCACTTTAGATTAAAGAACTATCAAAGGGTTTGTTGCTGCGATTGAATTTTTAAATCTCAAATGATATGGGAGATTAAACAAGAGTTGCCATATATCTAGATTCAGAGCTTGGGGGTATTATTTCCACAGAATGATCATGTGAATCGGATGCTGAAGGAATTTCTTCATCCTTGCTGTCCATATATGGATAGAAGGCCTGGCGGTTCTTTTGGTTTAATAATTTTATTCCCATCCGACAGATCAGATCCGACAGGTCTGCGGTTTGGTTTTCTTGAGGTGAGTACTTTTCATTGGTGATGCTCCCTCATTTATCTCTGGTTATATCTTTAGAGAAGGGGAGAAGGTTGTCATTGGGTAGGAAGGAATTGGATCCGTGCTGTGTGTAGAGCTCTGCTGTGCAGTTGTTTCATTGTTGATATCCTACAGGTTGAGCAAAACTTGGAAAAAAAGTTCCTTGGAGCTTTGACTATCAGTTTGCAGAAAGTTGTTTCTGTGCTTTAGAACTGCATTCAGCTGAAGTTGGTTAATTTCATCTGTGTTGAACAGAGGGGAGACGTTTTATTTGTAACACTCAGGTCTGGGTTTGAACTCTCATTGAAGAAATGAAAGGATAGTGATAACTACAAATACCATTCTTTCATCTTTTTAAATTTACCAGGTGAATTTTTAAAGCTGCAAACTGAAATGTAATTGGCTAGCACTCCAAACGTGCGATAATGTGCATTTTGTAAATTTTTCTAGAATCTGTAGCCAGCTCAAATGTACAGAATTTCCACTGACCTTGATCATTAATCTTGTAACATGACATGGCTAAAATACAAAGAGAAATTGTGAACTCCAGCAGCCTTTATTTTAATTGGAAGATTTTATAGAAACAGTTTTTTTAAGCAGCGTTTTTGTGTTATAAAGGTTGTACTGTATCTTGAAGAAAAAAAAGACGCAGAGCTTCCCCAGTGGCATATTGAGCAAATGTACAAACTAGTATGGTACTGAGCCTTGTTTGGAGCAACTTTTCAGTTTTGAGCCAAAGTTACATTACTAAGTTGGTCGTCTTGCATGTGGGAGAAAGAAGACATTTGGAGGAATCCATTGCTTTGCCACTCATTGCTGCTGCATACTTTGTGATGGTGGCTGAGACCATGCTTTCGTAGTATAACAGCTTGCCAGTTCTCATCGAAGCGTGCAAATAAAGGATGCCTATGTACTTCAGACAGCAGGGAATATTCGGGGATGCAAGTGCCCTGGGTATTTAATAACAATTGTATTGGCTTTTCGGTTTGGTGTTTTAACGCTGAGGCATGTTCTAAACAAATGTAAACGCCAAATTAACAACTAATGTTTATCATAAATATCCCAACTCAGTTTTAACGGATAATTCTGTATCCAAGGCCTTGAGTTACTCCCTAGAAAGGTTGAACAGTTCAGCCTGGTTAACTCTTCCTTCACCTTTTCCTGAAGGCTGTGGATTTTTTGTTTCATTAATGGTGCATTCTGAATTTAGAGATTATCACAGATTATTTTACTGTCGGCTGATAAGCAGGAAAGATCTGAACATGACTGCACTAGGTGAATGTGCAAAACCACTTTGCTAGTGCAAAGGTTTTCTGATTTTGTAGCCTCTCATCAGTTTGCTATCAATCATCAGCAAAGTGTTTGAAAGTATCACTGCCAGTGTCATTTGCTCTATCTGTCTTTTCCAAGAGCTACATTAGTTTCTATCACACAACTCTCTCCCTTTCAACCTTGCACTTCTTTTGTTTCAGATAATTCTCCACTTCCCTTTTGAAAGCTGCAAATGAGTCTGTCTCCACACTTTTGAGGTAGTGCATTTCAAATCCTTACCTCTTACTGCATAACAAGGTTCCGTGTCCCCTTTGGTTCTTTTGCAGTCACCATAAATGGTGTCATCTGGTTCTGGATCCTTTTGCCATTGTGCCCATCCCTATCCTGGGCAGCCATTAACCAAAACATAGCTAGATTCAACATGCATATACTAGAGCGAGTAAGAGATGGGGTGACTGACACACCTTATGACTCACTCCCCAAACACAACTTAAGAGTACAAGAATGTGATGAAATGCTCTCCTCTTCACTGGATGAGTGCAGCTCCAATAACATTCAAGAGGTTCAACAACCAGGACAAAGGAACCCAGTTCCCATTGATCAGCCCTACACATTTGTTCCCTCCAGCGCTACTCATGTTTGAATTGTGTTATTTACAAGGTTCACTGCAACAATTAACAAGATTTAATGGGCGTAATTTTGCGACTTGTGACTCTTGAACGCCTAGAAAAGCCAGCTGGTGCATTCGGGCATTGCTACCTCCAAGTTTCTTTCCAAGTTATGCAGTATCCTGGCTAAGAAGTTAATCACTGTTCTTTTGTCGTTGGGTCAAAGTATTGAAATTGCTTACCCAACTGCACAGTGAGAATGTCATTACCGCATGGAGTACAGTGATTCAAGCTAGCACCAGCACCATTTTAGATAATTAGAGATGGCCAATAAATGCCGGCTTTGTCTCATGAATGAATGGTTAATTAGAATGGAAAATGTATCTATTAGATTATGTGAATCTATGCACTGATATCAGTTGGGTTGCAGTCTCGTGAGTCTGGAGATCTAAAGTAATTTCAAATTCAAAATATTTCAAGGCGAATATTTTTATATTTCATTTGAGATGAAAAGTTCTTTTTTTTTCCTCCCAAACACTTGCTACTTCTCTTGTCTGCTGAAATAATGGAAATTGTTATGATGCTTTCTATTTTGTAGAATTAACTCTACTTGTTGAGAGTAAAGTAAACACTTTCTCCTTGTTTACAGGTTTTCCAAGTCCGAAAAGTGTCAGGAGCATACACTGGAAAGATATTTGCTATGAAAGTACTAAAGAAGGTAATGTATGTAATCTTTAGACTGTATCCAACTCTCAGTACTCTAAGCCCCCGGAATCACTGCTAATTTTGCTTTCTTCCCAAATATGAATTTTGCACGTTTGTGACCAATTTAATCTTGTCTTCCTTATAAATTCAATGTCCTGCATTAATGCAATTTTTTTAAAGAATGTTCAATATATAAGTTCAAGAATGTCTGATATTAGACTTATCAAATTAAATACACACTGTATTTTCCACCTTGAATGTCAATACTGTCTTACATTAATCTGTTATAAAGGTTAGCTTAAAATAATGTTTCCAAAAATAGCCACGGTGGCTACCCACAACGTGTCAAAAATGTGTAGGAAGCAGTCTGAGTGTGCTTGTGCATTCACTCTAAAGTTATCACATCTATGTACTAAAGTTGAAAATTTACGGTACGCCTGCTTTTGCTTTGAGGAAATGAATGGCCTTTTTAGAAGTAACGTTTGAATCAATCGTTTTAAATAGCTCTATTAATAGCTGCAATAAGTTGTTTGCATTGAGCAGGAAATTATAATAGTGCGTAAACAGATTTACGGCAATGATTCCATTCCGGGTAGATGGACTTCAGTTTAGGGATGTGAAAGGTTGACTTATTTGACCTCCTTGGTTCCCAATCTGTACAATTTCTAAATTGTGTGGAACTGGGAACTTCAAAGGAGGAGAGATATTGAAGTGCACACATCAGAAATTCAGGTACAAAAATAACAAAAAAAAAAGTTGAGAACATTTTCCTCCTTCTCGGATAAAAGAGTAAATATTTTTAGTTTGGGGCACTAGAACTTTGGAAGGATTATAGAGCAGAGATGTGCTGGAATAGTACATAGCTGAGGACAGATTGCTTTGCGTTGGCTTGTTGGTGACAAAGTCATTTGTTTAGGTAGTTGAAATGTGATCTGAGAAATTTAAAACTTTTTGAAAAGAAATTGATGGAGAAGTTAATTCCTCTGGTAGGGATGGTCAATAAATGTTGGCCTAGCCAGTGGCAACCACATTCTGTGAATGAGCCCAAACCAATCCTGATAGTAAAGTTGGACTATTCAAGATTGAATTAAGAACACTTTATCATGCAAAGAGTACCCCACCCTCCTCTAGCTATCTCTCCACCCTTCAGGCTCTCTGCCGTTATTCCTGATGAAGGGCTTTTGCCCGAAATGTCGATTTTACTGCTCCTCGGATGATGCCTGAACTACTGTGCTCTTCCAGCACTCACTAATCCAGAATCTGGTTTCCAGCATCTGCAGTCATTGTTTTTACCCGATGTTTACCAAACACCTAGCCCCAAACAGAATGTGAAGCAGAATGCAATTTGCAAGATTGAAATCAGATTATTTGGTAAAGTTATCAAAAAAGGTAACTAAATGGAGCTGAGGTACAGGATGCACTTGGCTGAAAAGGCTTCTGTTCTTGTGATAGCATCCTGGAGACTAAACTGTGGTGTGGAAAATATAGTTTCCATAAGTGAAATCTGCAAAATCCGTCCTTTTTACATTTTTCCTGGCTATCTTAAAGCTACTGATGAGTTGGGTTGATGTTGCACAGTTAGTGGTACTGTTCAGTGTCTTATCTAAATAGCTGTTCATTTTTGAGCACTTTGTCAGAAGTGTCATTAATTGTCATTAATTCGATTTTTGGATTTATTGCAACTAAACCTTATCCTGTCCTCAACTATTTCCCATCCACATACTTTTCAACAAAGGCTGCTGTACAACAATCAAGAATAGGAACTCACTGTTTTAGTGCTCCTCCAGTAGTGTAGAGATGTTTTACATGTTCTGACTTTGATTGATGCCTTATTTAGTATAGATCTGTCCTCAACTGTTGAATTTTTACCTATCCATTTTTGTTCATTAAACTGATTGGTGTGCTTAACCACTATGATAGTAAGAGAGCATTCTCTCCTTAGAGGGGAAATGCTGTTCTTGGATTGCTTTAAGGCCAGTTCTGTTGCCTGTTAATTATGGTGCACATTGGTGACATTTATAGAGAGGGCTATAATTGAGTGGGCAGTCTGAGAAGAGCATAGTGGAATAATAAATATATTCCATTCTCATTGAAGCATTGAACTTGACACTTTCATTTGTTTTTAATTTTCTTTCTCTTGATTTACACTACACACTAATCTTTGTGGATAGATGCTCAAGATATCAACCTGTTTAGACCTGTTATGACAAAACTCTAGATCAGATGGGACTTGAAAGCAAACTTCTGGCCCAGAGATAGGGATGCCACTAGAGTCCTTGGACAGATACTTTGGACTGACTTACCCTATGAAATTATTTAAGCTCCTCCGCTCTCTTCACCCCAACTCACCAAAATAAATAGGATATTTTTAGTTTTGACTGTTTGATGAGCCATGAATTTATACCTGTCAATCATGGATTTAGACACTGGCAAAGTTTTCTGCAAATTCTTTCGCAGTCATAGAGCTATATAGGATGGGGACAGACCCTTCGGTCCAATTCGACCAGAACTCTTAACCTAATCTGGTTCCATTTGCCAGCACTTGGCCCGTATCCCTCTAAACCCTTCATATTCATATACCTATCTAGATACCTTTTTTAATGCTGTAATTGTACCAACCTCCAGCACTTCCTCTGGCAGCTCATTCCATATACGCCCTACTGTCTGCGTAAAAAAGTTGCCCCTTAGGCACCTTTTAAATTTTTCTCCTCTCACCCTAAACCTATCCTCTCTAGTTCTACTTTTCCCCCATCCATGGGAAAATTCCTTGTCAATTTACCTTATCCATGCCCCTCATGATTTTATAAATCTCTATAAGGTCACCCTTCAGTCTCTGACGCTCCAGGGAAAATAGCCCCAGCCTATTCAGCCTCTCCCTATCATTCGTCGACTCCAACCCTGGCAACATCCTTGTAATTCTTTTCTGAACCCTTTCAAGTTTCACAACATCCTTCCAATAGGAAGGAGAGCAGAATTGCTCGCAATATTCCAAAAGTGGCCTAAAAATGTCATGATCAACTGCAACATGACCTCCCAACTCATATATTCAATGCTGTGATCACTAAAGGAAAGCACACCAAATGCAGCCTTCACTATCCTTTCTAGCTGCCCCTCTACTTTCGAGGAACTATGAAGGTCCAAGGTTTCCTTGTTTAGCAACACTTGACGGGATGTTCCCATTAAGTGTGTAAGCCCTGCTCTGATTTGATTTTCCAAAATACAGCACCTCACACTTATCTAAATTGAACTCTATTTGCCATTCCTCTGCCCATTTGGGCTGCACTTGGTCAAATCCTGTAACTTCCTCCCTAATGGTGCTGTTGGTGTGCCTGGAGTGTAATCCTCAAAAGCAATGTCCACTACCACCTTTAGGGAAATTATGGGTGGACAATAAATGCTGGCATTGCTACTAATGTGTACATCCCCTGAATGAATAATCACAACATAGCAGCAAGTACAGGATGTGTGTAACATATGGTTTCTTGTGATCTGCTGGAATACTATTAACTGATCCCATACTTTATTAAGTGACAGTGATATGTTACTGCTTACTGATAGTCATGTCATGACCTTTTAACTGCCAGTTCATTTGTGGACAGCTTTCTGCTGTCAATTTACTCACAACTGAATTGAAACTGTTGACAGTCAGTTTATCATAAAACATTACATCTGGCAAGGGGCAACTTTAATCTTGTTTAGATTTGGTTAGATCAAGGCTTCTGTGTTCTTATTAATTTAAGCATCTAGCTTCCTTTCCAGTGCAATAATTTTAAATTGAACAGTTTTAAGTAGTCATAAGATCCGCCAACAACTAATTCCTATTTTGCTTTGGCAGGCAATGATTGTTCGTAATGCAAAGGACACCGCACATACTAAAGCAGAGCGCAGTATCTTAGAAGATGTGAAGCATCCATTCATTGTGGACTTGATGTATGCTTTCCAGACTGGGGGTAAACTCTACCTCATCCTCGAGTATCTCAGTGGTCAGTACCGTGATTTTTTATCCCAGCAAGGGGATATAATGAATGGCTTCCTCCTCAAACTGTGCAAATGAGCAAGCTGCAAAGAGACTGCGGGCAAAAGTCTCCTTTGAGGCTTTTCTCAATAGCAAACTTTTTCGATTGATGAATATCACCTGGAATCTTTGCAACAGTGCGGAAATACATTTGTAATCCAGTGTATTGCATTACAGCATTGCTTATGAAAGGTTTTTTTGAGACTTTGAAGTTGCAACTGAATTTTTCTTCGCATCTGAAAAATATGCATTGAAAACTTCAGTCTGTTTTCAGTGGCCATTTTCTTTGAATCAGATTATGGAATTGAAGACTAGGATTTAGTACATTTTGAGGATACACAAAGAGAAAAAGGAGGAATTGAGTTGTAATATTAAAGCATGGCGACATGGGGTTCAGAGGGTTGCGGTAAATAAGGAAGGAATTCAGGTCATAAATATGGTTTCGTCTCCAAGAGTGTATGTATTATAGACCTCAAATTTGTGTGATAGATACAGAAGAGAACATTGAAAATCCATTGGACCTGAGTAGGAACAGCATTTTTAATTTAAAAGGAAAACTGCAGTTGCTGGAAATCTGAAAAAAAATGCAGAAAATACTCCAGCATCTGTGGAGAGAAACCATTAACACTTTGTCAGTGTATTGCTTCAAAATGGTCTGATAATGAGACATCTGAGGAATGTTGGTTGAGTAATGATCCTATTAAATGGTGGAACAGGTTCAAGGAGTCAAATGGCCTCTGCCTATTCCTATTTCTTATGGTCTTACTAACATGATTGTGGCAGGTGACTTCCAGGAAGACAGAGGAAATACTTTGTGTGTTCTCAAAGCATCCCCAACTCATGGGAAATCCTGCCTTATGAACCGCCAGAATCAAGAATGCTCATTCGGGAAGGTGCCAATGATATCAAGAGTTTTAACTGAAACACCTGTAGGTGGCAAAAGCGCAAACCTCGATTCAACCCATCTTCCAAACCTTCCAGCATCTCCTGCCCATGTGTCAGAATCTGCATTGGTCTTACCAGCTTATCCTCAACCTCAGTGAATCAGAGTAGAATCAAGTCATTCTCAATCCTGAGAGATAGTCTCTCTTCTTTGGAGACAATGGAAACAGCATTGAGACTATTAAAACAATCACAACTTGCATCTTTTAATATTGGATAAATTGGATACATTCAATACCCTTCACAAAAGTGCAATTAGACAAATGTTATTGCCAGTTCAAAGGAGAACATATTAGAAAGTAGTGACAAAGCTTTGGCGAAGTGATCAGTTTTAAGACTTGCAAAGGATACAATGGTAGTTCATTAGGATGCAATAGAGTCATAGAGCTGAACAACATGGACATGGGCCCTTTGATCCAAATTGTCTGTGTCGATCAGATATCCAAAATTAATCTCGTCCCATTTGCCAGCATTTGACCCATATCCCTCAAACCCTTCCTATTCATAGACCCATCCAGATGCCTTTTAAATGTTGTAATTGTCACACAGCTGTGTAGGTTTACTGTTTGTTATCTCATCTCACACATGGTATCTGCTCTCCCCCTCTCTCTCTCCTTTTTAAGTGCTGTTTTTTGATCTTTTCTCCCAAAGTTCCAAAGCAATGTAACAACTTATAATACTGCTCCAAAACTTCAAGCAAATCAACTCCAACACTGAAAATAATTCAAAAAAAGGAACAACTCTTACAGCCACAATTTTTTCCCATCTCCATCTTGGATTACCCAGCTCGCTGTAGTGTTTTTATCCATTTGGCACAAGTAGTTTTTTTAAAAAAGGTAGAAACAAACTTTTGTAGTTGAGCAGTGAAGAGCAAAGACCGGGAATACAAGATTAAATCTCAATTAGGACTGAAAGCAGAAGAAATTTCTTTACTTGGTTGTGAGGCTGTTGAATTCACTTTGAGAGTTAACGATTTAGGAAGAAACTTGGTCAGTATTCAGAGTTAGCTTGGATAGGCGGATGAAGGCAGAGGTTGAAAGGAAGTGGTAACAAGGTAGGTAAGTGTGATTAGAATAGTTTGCTTCTGTTGAGGAAAAATGCTAACCTACACTGATGGACCAATTGGCCTGTTTCATAAAGCATTTATTTTGTACATCTTAATATGTAATCTAGTTTAATTGAGTGGAGTCCAATTGTTTTAATGTACCTTAATTTCAAGTGAGCATTTTAAACGTATTTCAATCCTGATTATTTTACATACCTTGGAGTGAAAACAAATGCTGTGCTGTCTCCTATTTTTAAGGGCCATTTTTAATGTTTAACTCCTGACATCCAGCGATCTAACTCTTATATCAGGAACTACTATTGTCACATTAATGTTTAATCGACAAAAGTATGTCACAATATGGTAATCCCTGTGTCTCAGAAAATTTTGCACCATCCTTAGATTATTAAAGAAGGGTTCATTTAAAGAAGGGGAAACGATATATCTATCTAGTGTTTCTATGGTCCTAAAGTATGTTTAAAGTGTAGTAACTATTATAATGTAAGAATGTGGAAACTAATTTGTAGAGCCAGAAATGTTGTAATGACTGGATAATATTGTGGTATTTATGAAATAGTTCAGAGAGAATTATAAGATTTATAAGCATGAAAATAGACCCTTTGGTCCAACTCATCCATGTCGATCAGATTCTCTAAACCAATTTAGTCCCATTTGTCGTCATTTGGCCCATATCCCTCTAAACTCTTCCGATTTATGTGACTATTCGGATGACTTTTACAAGTTGTAATTGTAAGTGTTGCCGCCACTTCCTTTGGCAGCTCATTCCATGCTCTGTGAAGAAGTTGCCCCTCGGATCCCTTTTAACTCTTTCCCCCCTCATTCGTAAGCCTAAGCCTTCTAGTTTGGACTCCCCTACCCTGAGAGTTTTGTTGGCATGCAACTGGTGAGGGAATAGTAAAATGTCAATGACAACAGAAGTAATGACATGCTATCTGTAAGTGGAAAACTGTCTTATTAGTTAAAGTCTAGATTGAGAATTTTGTCACTGCTATTGAATTAGTGTACACATAAAATACATTTTTAAAGAGGAAGTGATGTGTTGGACGCGATATACTCATGTTCTCTAGACCATGTCATTTCCCCTGTCATCCATCCTTCTCAATGACACATTAGATACATTTTAATGTGTCTAAAAGTAAAGAGCAACTGTTCCTGCTGAACAGTACAAAAAGGTCATGCAAAGAGCAAAACCCAAGAAATTTTTGATTCTGTAGTGTAGTTTGTTAGGGGTGTGAATTGCCATACCAGGGAGGAATACAGATGTTAGGGGTAGATTCTTTACTCAGCGAGTCGTGAGTTCATGGAATGCCTTGCCAGTAGCATTCTCTCCAGTGGACTCTCCCTCTTTATGGGCATTTGATAGGCATATGGAGGATAGTGGGTTAGTGTAGGTTAGGTGGGCTTGGATCGACGCAACATCGAGGGCCAAAGGGCCTGTACTGCACTGTATTTTTCTATGTTCTATGGTGTCTCATTAATTTTCTTGGGCTTTTTGTCTTTTGTGTACTGGAAGGATGAACTATGATCTAAGTGTATTTTCTCATCCCTGTCCTTAGTTCTGCTTTTGAAGTCTGGTTGAAACATGTAAGGTCCTGAGGTGATTTGACAGGAAGTCCCCCTCCTGATACCCCCCGTCCTGTGAATTAAACAACTTTCGAACCCATCATCACTACTGTTTAGAAAGACATGCAGTTGATATGTGGGAACACCAACATCTGCAAATTCCCCTCCAAGCCACTCACCATCCTGACTTGGTAATACATTGTCATTCCTTTAATGTCACTGGCTCAAAATCTTGGAACTCTTGTCTATTGGCTTTGTAGGGCTACTGACACCAAATGAATTGCAGCAATTCAAGACAGCAGCTACCCAGCACATCAATGGCAACTATGAACAGGCAATAAATGTTGACCCAACGAGTGATGCCCATATCCTATAATTTTTTTTAAAATGTCAGTTTGGTTGGCACTTGAATCACCACCTTCAATTTTTTCTCCCTTCACCACCAAGGAACAATGACAACAGAATGTACCATCGACAAGATACATTGTAGTTACTCACAGGCTCTTTTAACAACATCAAAGAAGTTGGTGATTTCCAACACCTAGAAGACAAAGGCAGAAGATGCTTGGGAACAGCACCACCCTGCACCCTGCAAGTTTCCTCCAAGCCTTACCCCATCCTGTCTTAGAACTATTTTGTTGTTCCTTCACTGTCACTAGGTCAAGATCCTGGAACACTCCCTAACAACGCTCAGTGTACCTCCACTTAAGATAGTGGTTCAAGAGGGCACCACATGATCATGTTTTCAAAGACCTTTGGGCTGTGTAGTGAATGTTGGCCTAGTCAGCAATGTTCACATCTTCTGAATGAATATATTTTTTAAAACTGTGTACTAATGTTTCACATTAACTGTTCCTTTAAACTTGTGATCTTTTTTATTTCTTTGCTGTTTTTTGTTTAGTGCATTTACTCAACAAATGCTTGGGAGCTGCGTTTTTAAAATAATCCTTCTTTGAAAAAGAACTTGGTACCAGTTGATGAGAAAGGATAAGCTGTGTGTTTATTTTGCTGCTTAAAATTATGTAATGCTAAATATACGTAACCGTTTTCGGTTGTGGTTTTCTTGAAGCTATTGAACTGGAAAATATTCTGAGCCTTTCTTTAGTATTCTCATTTTGTTACTGCCTCACATTCATTCATTGGTTATGTCATTTTAGGTGGAGAGCTCTTTATGCAGCTGGAAAGAGAAGGAATATTTATGGAAGATACAGCTTGGTAAGTGAAGTATTATTGGCACTGGAATCACTAACATCAGACCATTTGGCCCAACTGGTGTGTTATACTTCACAAATTCTTCTCATCATACTCCAACTGGCACTTATACTATATCTTTCCATTCAAAAGATGAAAAAAAGGGAGTAGGCCATTTGTCCCCATATTTCCAATTGTTTATCTGCCCCCATAATTCTTGATTCCTTTGAATACAAGTGAATTTTGATGTACAATGACCGAGCATCTGCTACTCTGAGGTAGAGAATTCCAAAGATGAACAACATCTTATGGGGGTAAAAGAAATCCATCTCTACTCAGTCTTAAATAGGAACTGGCTTATTCTGAGGCAGAAATAAAAAAAATGCCTTTATATGGCACTTTTCATAATCACTGGACATCCCAAAATGCTTTTCAGCCAGTGAAGTATATTTGAAATTGAATGCTTTTCAATTGGCATGTTGAAAGTTTTTTTTAATAAAAGCCAAATTGTGCAGAGCAAGTTGTCTCAAACAGCAATATGATAATGACTAAACCTGTTTTGGTGATGCTGACTGAAGACTAAAACGCTTGGTATCACTGCTGCTCTTTGAATTAGTGCCTTAAGATCCTTTACATCTACTTGTGGGGCATATCTAATCTTGGTTAACTGGTTCATTCAAAGGCAATACTTTCATGCAGTGAGGTACATTCATGGTACTTTATGGAGTGTCAGCCTCACTTTTTGTGCTCAAACCTTCTAGTGGACTTTTAGCCTGCACTGTCATCTGATCAATCAGTTATCTAGTTTTCCTTTAACTTTGAGCTATTTGTCTGACTGCTCCAAGTGGCAGCAAGTTCCACATTCATAAACACTCTTTCACTAAAGAATTTCCTGAATTTCCTCATGGAGTTGTTCATGACTTCCTTATGTTTATGGTGCCTAATTTTGGACTTCCCTTAGAAAAGGAAACATCCTCTGAGGGAGTCCAAATATGAGTAAACTGTCTGCTTCTGGATTTAATTTGGGTATTTGACTTTACTGTTCCTACTTTTAGTAATGTTAAATGCATGAAGGATATGGTTTGCTGTTAATCTGGTTTCCAAGCAAAACATCAGAAGTGAAGTGTTTTAGTGAGCTGTCAGTTGGGTAGTGAGCCCAGCGTCCTTCAATCTGAGTCCCTGGGAATATTGGGTTCACTTGTTTACTCAATGTATTCTGAGCAGGCTGCTTCAAGAGCCCTTTGATAAATAGAGCTACTCTGTAGGAATCAGAAGTCATTTTAAGTCCATTCTGTATGTGAATAGGCTGTCAGTGTAAAGTTAGTGGTTGTTTCTGGAGGTTGCATTTCATTTTGTGAGATTGATTTGTTTGAACTTGAAATCAATCTACCAATTTGAGCATGTCTAAAGTTTTGTTTCACTATTGGTTGGATTATAGTGTTGGCCTCCACTAACTTACCTATCTTACCTTAAAAAAAAAACACTTTGAGGTGTCAAATTTTGTATATTAGGTTTTTCATTGTAGCATATTTCAATTTTAAAAAATATTTTATTAATTTTAAGAATCTGGGACTTGCTGCTGTGTTAGCATATTTGAAACATAGTATTGATGCATTCCATGGAAGGCTTGGTGCATGCATGAAAAGAATGAAAGAAAATGGTGGGAGCAAATTCATGTGAAGCGCAGTGGGACAGACCAATTGGACTGAAGTAGTATTTCTTCGCTTGGAATTGAGGAACAGGAGTGTAAACTATTCATATTCTAACCTTGGTCTGTATCTCAGTTCTCTTTATTTATTGTAGCTCAAAATACAGGGGAATCTCAATTATCCAAACCAAGATGGGCGGGCATTATTTCATTCGGATAATCGATTATTCGGTTAATCGATTTAAAGCCTTTTCTCTGGGGCTCAGGAACTTTTAAAGTCTGCTCCCCATTCAGGAGACTGCAGAAGCACAGAGCACACGAGCCCCTGCCCCCACCAACCCCGTACAAAACTGCCCTCTGCCCGTGCCCCAACCCCTTCCAACACCGCCCATTCCCCCCCAACCCTGTCCAACACTGCCCCACCCCCCCCCGCCCGCAACCCAACCATGCAACACCTCCGCCTGCCCCCTTCCAACACCTCTCCCCTTACTGTCCCTGTGTGCCAACCCCCCCCCCTCAAGGGCAGCCTGACTGAACACCAACAACAAAGGCTGCTGTCTTTGTGAGGTAAGTCTCCAAATAGCGCACAGACACACAGCCACGCACACTTTTTACTACAACATTTTGACAGGTTCCGCGTCTGCCCTGTGCAGGACAATGTTGATCAGATTATCTGTGGAAGGGGGATTGATTTAGGGTACACCCGTTTGCAGAGGTCCAGGGAAAGTGTGGGGAGAGAGGGAGGGTGGAAGGTCAGTCATTTGGAGACGGTGCCTGTTTAATAACTAAACAAACGCGATCAGTGTTGGAAACACATCTTTGATGTAAAGTTTCTATCGGGACCTTGAGATCTCCTTCGGATAATCCTAAGCGCGGAGCGGACCCGGAAGCTGGTGTAGCGCAAGCTTACCTGGGTAGTTTTCTTTCCCTATAAAGGCCTCGGCCTCTCACTTGGCGGAGCAGGTAAGGGTAAGGGCTGTTTGGCAGTGTCTGTTTGTAGACGCGGTTACGTTTGTTTAACGGTTTAAATTTAAAAGTTCTTTTTTGAAGAAAAAGCACGGTGCGGACCCGGAAGCTGGTGTAGCGCAAGCTTACCTGGGTAGTTTTTTTCCTATAAAGGCGCGCAGGAGAGGAACCCGAGGCACTGCAGAGGTAGTGCCTCCCATCCGCCCTCCTCCTCTAACCTAATAATAAGACCCATTGTGGTAAGCAGGTAAGTGCTGCATTTTGCTTGTTCAATTCTTTAGACCTAGTTTTTTTTAAAGGTTACCTTTAGAGGGATGGCAGCGAAGGCAGTGCAATGTTCCTCTTGCAACATGTTTGAGGTGAGGGATGTCATGGTCATCCCTGCTGATTACACTTGCAGGAAGTGCACCCATCTCCAGCTCCTCCAAGACCGTGTTAGGGAACTGGAGCCGGAGTTGGATGAACTTAGGATCATTCGAGAGGCAGAGGAGGTCATAGATCGGAGCTTTAGGGAAGTAGTAACTCCAAAGATTGCAGACAGATGGGTGACAGTGAGGGGGACTGGGAGGAAGCAGCCAGTGCAGGGACCCCCTGCGGTCGTTCCCCTCAAGAGCAAGTATACCGTTTTGGACACTTGTCGGGGGGGGAGACTTACCAGGGGTAAGCAATGGGGTTACGGAGGCTGTCCCCGTTGCTCAGAAGGGAAGGGTGGAGAAGAGCAGAGCAATATTTATTGGGGACTCGATAGTTCGGGGCACAGATAGGCGGTTTTGTGGGGGCAAGAGAGACTCACGATTGGTATGTTGCCTCCCAGTGCAAGGGTACGTGATGTCTCTGATCATGTTTTCCGGGTCCTTAAGGGGGAGGGGGAGCAGCCTGAAGTCGTGATCCACATTGGCACCAATGACATAGGTAGGAAGAGGGATGAGGATGTTAGGCAGGCTTTCAGGGAGCCTGTTCTAACTCTAAGTTGGATGCTTAGAGTTAGAACAAACAGAGTTGTTGTCTCTGGTTTGTTACCCGTGCCACGTGATAGAGAGTCAAGGAATAGGGAGAGAGAACAGTTAAATGCGTGGCTACAGGGATTGTGCAGGAGGGAGGAATTTCGGTATCTAGATAACTGGGGTTCTTTCTGGGGAAGGTGGGACCTCTATAAACAGGATGATCTACACCTGAACCTGAGGGGCACCAGTATCCTTGGGGGTGGGTGGAGGGGGGGGTTGCTAGTGCTCTTTGGGTGGGTTTAAACTAACTGCAAGGGCATGGAAACCTAGACTGTAGCTTTAGGATGCAGGACCTTGAGTGTAGGGCGGTTAGGAACATGGCATCAATCTCGAAGGAGGGTGCCTGAAAACAGGAAGGTGGCTTGAAGTGTGTATGTTTCAATGCGAGAAGTATATGAAATAAGGTAGGTGAACTTGCAGCGTGGGTTGGTACTTGGGATTTCGATGTTGTGGCTATTACGGAGACATGGGTAGAACAGGGACAGGATTGGCTGTTGCAGGTTCCAGGGTTTAAATGCTTTAGTAGGGTCAGAGGTGGGGGTTAAAGAGGGGGAGGTGTGGCATTGCTTGTCAAGGATAGTATTACAGCGGTGGAAAGGACGATGGACGAAGACTTGCCATCTGAGGTGGTTTGGGCTGAGGTTAGAAATAGGAAAGGTGAGGTCACCCTGTTAGGAGTTTTCTACAGGCCTCCTAATAGTCCAAGAGACATAGAAGAAAGGATTAGATTAGATTAGATTACTTGCAGTGTGGGAACAGGCCCTTCGGCCCAACAAGTCCACACCGACCCGCCGAAGTGCAACCCACCCATACCCCTACATTTATCCCTTTACCTAACACTATGGGCAATTTAGCATGGCCAGTTCACCTGCACATCTTTGGACTGTGGGAGGAAACCGGAGCACCCGGAGGAAACCCACGCAGACACGGGGAGAATGTGCAAACTCCACACAGTCGGTCGCCTGAGTCGGGAATTGAACCCGGATCTCTGGCGCTGTGAGGCAGCAGTGCTAACCACATTGCGAGGATGATTCAGGAGAAGAGTGAAAGTAATAGGGTGGTTGTTATGGGAGACTTTATCTTTCCAGATATTGACTGGGAAAGCTATAGCTCGAGTACTTTAGATGGGTCGGTGCTTGTCCAATGTGTGCAGGAGGGTTTCCTGACACAATATGTAGACAGGCCAACAAGAGGTGAGGCCATACTGGATTTGGTTCTGGGTAACGAACCAGGCCAAGTGCTAGAATTGGAGGTAGGTGAGCACTTTGGGGACAGTGACCACAATTTGGTGACTTTTACTCTGGTGATGGAGAGGGATAAGTGTGCACTGCAAAGCAAGAGTTATAGCTGGGGGCAGGGAAATTATGATGCATTGAGGCATGACTTAGGATGCGTGACTTGGAAAAGTAGGCTTCTAGGGAAGGGCACAATCGATATGTGGAGCTTGTTCAAGGAGCAACTATTGAGTGTCCTTGATAAGTATGTACCTGTCAGTCAGGGAGGAAAGGGTCGTGTGAGGGAGCCATGGTTTAATAAGGAATTGGAATCCCTTGTTAATGGGAAGAGGGTGGTCTATGTAAAGATGAGGCGTGAAGGTTCAATTGGGGCGATTGAGAGTTATAAAGTAGCCAGGAAGGATCTAAACAGAGAGCTAAGAGCAGCAAAGAGGGGACATGAAAAGTCCTTGGTTGGTAGGATTAGGGAAAACCCAAAGGCTTTCTATAGGTATGTCAGGAATAAAAGAATGACTAGGGTAGGAATAGGTCCAGTCAAGGATAGTAGTGGGAAGTTGTGTGTGGAGGCTGAAGAGATTGGGGAGACACTAAATGAATACTTTTCGTCAGTATTCACTCAGGAACAGGACATTGTTGCCGATGTGAATATTGAGTCACAATTAATTAGAATGGATGGCTTTGAAGTATGTAGGGAAGAGGTGCTGGAAATTCTGGAAAGGGTGAAAATAGATAAGTCCCCTGGGTCTGATGGCATTTATCCTAGGATTCTCTGGCAAGCAAGGGAGGAGATTGCAGAGCCATTGGCCTTGATTTTTATGTCCTCGTTGTCTACAGGAATAGTACCAGAAAACTGGAGGATAGCAAATGTGGTTCCCTTGTTCAAGGGGAGTAGGGATAACCCTAGTAACTACAGGCCGGTGAGTCTCACTTCTGTTGTGGGCAAAGTTTTAGAGAGAATGTAAGGGATAGGATTTATGAACAGCTGGATAGGAATAATGTGATCAAGGATAGTCAGCATGGTTTTGTGAAGGGCAGGTCGTGCCTCACAAACCTTATTGAATTCTTTGTGAAGGTGACTAAGGAGGTGGACGAGGGTAAAGCGGTAGATGTGGTGTATATGGATTTTAGTAAGGCGTTTGATAAGGTTCTCCATGGTAGGCTACTGCAAAAAATACGGAGGTATGGCATTGTGGGTGCGTTGGAGGTTTGGATTAGGAATTGGCTGGCTGGAAGAAGACAGAGGGTAGTAGTTGATGATAAAGATTCATCTTGGAGTGCAGTTACTAACTGTGTTCCGCAAGGATCTGTTTTGGGACCATTGCTGTTTGTCATTTTTATAAATGACCTGGAGGAGGGGCTAGAAGGTTGGGTGAGCAAGTTTGCGGATGATACCAAAGTCGGTGGAGTTGTTGACAGTGAGGAAGGATGTGGCAGGTTACAGCAGGATATAGATAAGCTGCAGAGCTGGGCAGAAAGGTGGCAAATGGAAGGGCTTTTGCCCGAAACGTCGAATTTCCTGTTCCTTGGATGCTGCCTGACCTGCTGCGCTTTAACCAGCAACACATTTTCAGCTCTGATCTGCAGACCTCACATTTTACTGGCAAATGGAGTTCAATGTAGGTAAGTGTGAAGTGATTCACTTTGGTAAGAGTAACAAGAAGATGGAGTACTGGGCTAATGGTCGGATACTTGGTAGTGTGGATGAGCAGAGGGATCTTGGTGTCCATGTACACAGATCTCTGAAAGTTGCCACCCAGGTAAATAGTCCTTTGAAGAAGGCATATGGCGTACTGGCTTTTATTGGTAGAGGAATTGAGTTAAGGAGTCCTGAGGTCATGTTGCAGTTGTATAAGACTCTGGTGCGGCCGCATCTGGAGTATTGTGCGCAGTTTTGGTCGCCATACTATAGGAAGGATGTGGAGGCACTGGAACGGGTGCAGAGGAGGTTTACCAGGATGTTGCCTGGTATGGTAGGAAGATCGTATGAGGAAAGGCTGAGGCACTTGGGGCTGTTTTCATTGGAGAAAAGAAGGTTTTGGGGTGGCTTGATAGAGGTGTACAAGATGATTAGGAGTTTGGATAGGGTTGACAATGAGAACCTTTTTCCACGTATGGAGTCAGTTATTGCGAGGGGGCATAGCTTTAAATTAAGGGGTGGTAGGTATTGGACAGATGTTAGGGGTAGATTTTTTACTCAGCGAGTCGTGAGTTCATGGAATGCCCTGCCAGTAACAGTGGTGAACTCTCCCTCTTTATGGGCATTTAAACGGGCATTGGATAGGCATATGGAGGATAGTGGGCTGGTGTAGGTTAGGTGGGCTTGGATCGGCGCAACATCGAGAGCCAAAGGCCTGTACTGCGCTGTATTTTTCTATGTTCTATATTTTTGCATAATTGGTATTCGGATAATCGAGGCTCCTCTGTACTTGATACTTAATCACAAAATTAGAGGCTTTGTTTTAGTAAAAGAAAGTGGTGAAAAATTTTAAATTCCGGTAATGCTTGTAAGAGCTCCGGTAAAAGCTCAAAGCTAGTTCATTGGGGAGACAATTAAATCAGAAATGATTAAGGAAATTCCATATATAGACTTGGGCCTTTATTTTAATAATTTTATTATATGGGAAGTTTCTTGAAATTTAGTTTTGTAATCCCCTTTTGTCTTACCCACTGTATTTCACAAACTAACTTGATGGTTGTACTGTCTAGTTCCAGCAGCTCCCAGTGTGTGTAACTTGTCAGCAAACTTGATTGTCCTGTTTGATTACCATCTTTTTTGCAACTTCCCCAATTATTAGTCTCTTGGGAAATTATGGAAATGAAATTTAATTGAAACCTTAGCATATACCTTTTGTGGATTTTTAACAGCATGTAGACCAGGGTTTATGAGAAGAAATGCCCTCTGTCAGATGCAGCTGATCTTGTGCAGAACTTAGGGCAATACTGAAGGTGAATTCTAGACTGGTTCAATTTCTATATCATGCTTGAGAATGGTTTAGCTTTGAGACTCCACTCCGGGGAATAATTTGTTTTATTCATGTCATAGCTGGTGGCCACCTCCGGTCTCAGTTTAATTTTGTATCCATCAGTTAATGTGGGTGCAGTTAGTCCCTGAAAGATATTGAGCAGTCTCTCTTGAGTGTATGTTCTCTTGTTTTGACAATAGCCATCTTCATTATGAAAGCACTTGTGTCTAGTATTGAAGGTAATAAATTTACATTTAAATAATTAATAAACAATGGAGCTGGGGAGCTTGAACAAACCTGCTGAACACTTGTACAACAGAAAAAAGTCACAAATTGCAGAAGTGGCCCTTTTAATAATCAAGTCCTGCTATTCCTGTCTTTGCCCTTTTGCAAATTCATTTATCCATGTAAAACTTATAGTACACTTCTTTCTCCACTGAGTGTAATCTTTATTTATCTGTGAATTTAAAGGGAAGAAAAAAAATCAAGGAAAGCTTGCTTCCTAGAGTAGAGCATGTGTCCTGTGTATGCACAGTCTGCAATGTTTTTCATTTGTAAAAATCCCCATTTACAGTGTTTCCCATAAACTTTTAATGTCAGGGCTTTCCAAAGATCAAGTTCAACCTGCCTAGTGAACAGTAACATCAGTAACATTGTTATGACGTTTATATTTTGTTTATCATTTTAGTAATGTATGTTATGTTTCATTTTTAATTGAGATGAATACAGGTTACATTAGAAAATAAAAATCTAAAGTACTGCGATGTTGGAAATCTGAAGCAGCTCTGGCAGCATCTGTGGAGAGAAATCAGAGTTAACATTTCAGGTCTAGTGACCACCTTCAGAACAGAAACATTTATTTCTAAATGTCCCATGACCAGATTTATTACTGTTTATCAGAGAACATAGGTGTCTTCTTCTTTCCTGCTTGAAGTTTTGAAATAACACTGTTGCAAGTATAATGAGACAAAAAATAGCTAATTTGTAGCAGAAAACAAAAATTCAGGGCTTACCTTATGTCCTGAAGAAATCACACATGCAAGATCTTGGCCTTGCCAGTTTATCCTCATCTATCAGGGACATACCATCCTGAGCAACTTGTGTGCGCTTCCAACTGGGCCATGTCTTAGAGTAGCATTGGGCACAAGTTTTTTTTGAGGGGGAAAAGAAGTCATCAATTCCACTAATTTTTAAAATGAAGGAAACCTGTAATTTGTTGCGTATAGCCAATAAAGTATAAGGGGAAGAGCTACATTTGTGAGCAAATTATTGAAATGTTAAAAGGATACCCCTCCATGACCATTTTGGAAAGTGGAGGGCAGAGTTATAACATTGCTCTTGTGCATCACCTGGTACCCAAATATATTTTGTTTATCATTTTAGTAATATATGTTATGTGTTTTGTTTTTAATTGAGATGAATACAGGTTACATTAGAAAATAAAAATCTAAAGTACTGCAGATGTTGGAAATCTGAAGCAGCTCTGGCAGCATCTATGGAGAGAAATCAGAGTTAACATTTCAGGTCTAGTGACCACCTTCAGAACAGAAACATTTATTTCTAAATGTTCTCCCATGAACAGTTGCTGTTGACAATTAATCAAATTTTAGGGGAAAGAGCATTAAAATTGTGAACTCTTTTATTTGAACTGGATAGATATGAGAAAATCTGGTTGTTTAACTGGGATTGTAAATAATCAACTCCTTTTGTTGCAATGCAAAATTTAAAATAATGGAGTTAATTTGAACATAGGAAATATTCTCCATTTCCAGGTTTAATTGTTAAAGGTATGATTACTGGTATGCCATTTTCAAAGAAAAGGCTGTTGTAGCTTTCCTCCTGCCAAAATTGTTTCCTTGAAGGTAAACTGTTAAAAATACTAATATCTTTCTTTTATCCCCCCTCAAATCAAGTTTTTATTTAGCGGAAATATCAATGGCTTTGGGGCACTTACATCAGAAGGGTATTATCTACCGAGACTTGAAGCCAGAAAACATCATGCTCAATCGTCAAGGTAAATAGAAACTTTGACATTTAATTCCAATGAGCTGAGCAGAGCAGCAAGTGTTTTTGAAGTTGATTTAAAGCACAACTTACTTTGATTCTTTCTCAACTGCATGCATTATAAACTAATTCCAGGATATTTTAATTGTTCTGTTTAGAGTCACAATATTTTAATTTCCAAAGTTCTACACATTCCTATAAAATATATTTTCTCTGGTAAGGGACATTTCTGCTCTTTTAATCAGTATAAGAAGAAATCATCATAAATATTGAAGAATGGAATATCTGCTAAACATGTGGTGTATTTGAAACTCTGTACCTGCCATGTGAATTATGTCATTAATCTTATTTGAACAGGGCAAAATTTATAATTGTCTTTAATATTGTTGCATAAGTTGCTGTTCTTGTATTTTGCCTGTGTAGTGTCTCAATTTATGAACTCCTAGAGAATTTGCTGGGCATCAAAAGGCTGATGCATTGTTTCACAACCTTATCCTATCCTTAGTCATCATTTCAGTCACTGAATAAGAATCGGGAATGGAAACTAGGCAGTTGTATATAATCCCATCAGTTACAACCAATTACATTGAAGCTACTGCTGTCTAGTTCGAATGAACTAAGTCTGGGCAGATTATTGCTGAGAATCTTCAGTCTTCTCTAGATATTTTGTCAACCTGCTTAGAGTATTTTTTACACACCACTGGTGCAGATGGGACTTGAACCCGGGCCTTCTGACTGAAAAATAGGAACACTACCCCTGTACCCCAAGAGCCCTTCCAATCATCTCTAATCAATCAATTCAGAAAAATTCTGATGCACCTCTTGTGGAGGTGAGACTTGAAGCTGGATTTCCTGGCTCAAAGCTAGGGGCACTACTACTGTGCCACAAGAGTCCTCCAATCATCTCTACTATTTAATTGCTAATTGCTTTCTCCAGAAGTACAGCTAAATTTTTCTCATTGTTCTAGTGGATTTCATTGAAAATATTTGTATGCTGATGTTCTAACAGCAATGTGTATATAATGAGCAGGATGCAAATGTACTTCTGAGATTGCCTGTACGGTCTCAGTTGCACATAATTTTTAAAAATCACAAACAGATCTTGAAAATTGAGGTCAGTAACGTCTTTCATGCAGGTCAGTTTTCGTTTATCTGGTTAGTGAAGTCCTGTGGTATTGTAAAGACTTTGTGACCTCATTCTATCCGTACTAACACCGAGAATGCACGGTTTGTCATTTTCTTTGTATTAATTCTGGACTCTGCCAATTTCCATTAAGGTTGTATTTTATGAAATAGTTGAGTGAATGCATAACTACAGAAGTTAAGAAATAACTGATTTCTGGTCTTCCTTTAATATTCTCAATGCCAGAGTGCAAAAAATGAATTTAAATCTCTAGCAGGGTCTAGTATAAATGAGGGTTTTTCCAGGAATTGATTTTACTTCACACCTGCAACCAGTACAGTTCATGTCTTTTTTTTGTAAAGGTTTATAAGAAAATCTCTAACTGGGGGAACCTGCTGCATTTTTCTTGTTTTAAATGGCTTAAATTAGAGTGCTGATTGGAAGTTATAAGTGTATGTGTACATAGGCATGGAGCTCTGCTGATTTTACTTAAATATGTACAGCAGCACAACCTCTGATATGATGGTGGGTATGTAGGATATGCCAACTAGGCTGATTGCAAAAATCCACCTTGAATGTTCTGAACTATACCTCTGATGTACTGCTCTTGTACTGCATGTGCTCTGTTTGCAACGTTGTGTGTCATGTAAGAAGTGAACTGTGAAGGACTGTTTTGTTATGAAGATCAGTACTTGCCACTTTCAGGCAAGTTTGTATGAAAGTCTGATCTTAAAAGTTTGTAGGATACTGGTGGAGTACAGCTCAGCTCTGGCACTGATTACCCAATAAAGGTGACATTTTATTCTTTTTGCTATTCATTCAACACTTGGCGTTATGGTATTTGAATACGTTAGTTTTTGACACTGGCTGTAATGCAGTATTTGTTAAAAAATGACAACATGTCATGAGACCATGCTTAGTGTTAACGTTTGCTCATTGAACAAGCATCTCTACGTCCCAGTGTTCATGGATACTACATCTAGGTTGCTGTAAAACAAGCATATCAAAGATTTTTGTCTTATACACATCAGGGCAGAATTGCAAGAACATTAAATTTCAAACTGAATAACAAATTATAATATCTGAGGGACAAAAAAAATCAAGTTTAGTGTTTTGTGCTGGCACTATGTGGTAACAGCATGAGTTGTCACTCTACACGATGCTGCCATCAAGCCAAAAAGATGTTCAGCCTCCTGCACAAATTAATAAAATGGTTTGCTTTTCAGGGTGCAATATTCCCTTCCTTTAGAGGAGACAAGGAGGACACATTTGGATGAGTTGGCACGAGAGAGATGTTCACTACCACCTTGTCACCTAAACAATTAAATACTGAACAGGAAGGTTGATAGGCGGTCTTCTCAACTTGCCAGCTGTTAAGATTCTTAAATAATTGGGAAACATCATTTAAAGGCCTCCTATTGCTATCAGCCCAATTACCTATTTTCCTGACAGAAAAGTGGCTAGCTTTCAGGCTGTGAAATCTGGGCGACCTGCCTGCTGGGTTTTGGAGGGGGTGGTGACAGGCCTCAATTTACCCCAGTCTGAGATAGCTGGGAGCAAGGGTGACTAAGGAAAGCTCATTCCTCTCTTCCTATGCCCCCCCCCCCCGCCTGAGATACTTGGAAAACATGGATCTACTTATTCCCCATTGGATCTCCTGAAGACCAGACATCCAGTAATGATTTTTCAGATCCAGAAGCTGCAAGCCCCTGATTGGGTGACTGCTTCTGGTGAGGTGGAGTTGAGCCTCAAGGCTTGCAATTCACTGAGAAGCTCAATGATCAGTTCTTAACTGTCTGCTTGGTGGTGCAGAATCCTCTTCACTGAATGCGCTTACCTCCTCACTTAGATTGTGAAGAATTAAAACTTGGCCTCAAGTACTAGTATGATGCCAGGCCCGTAGGCTGTACATTTCAGTAACTGGTGAATTGTATCAATTAGCACATCCCTTCAACTCTTAACAGGTTATTGATGACACTCGATCAGCTCATGCTTGCAAAACTTCGAAATTAACGTTGTACTTTAGATGTGATTTTGTAATTAGATTGGCCAAAGAATTACATTAATCACCATTTACAATGATCACTCAGACTTGCAATGTGATTCACTTATGCTCACTAGAAGCTACATTCTCTGAAACGCTGATTCCTGTCCTTTACAAACAGGCCGCAACTAAACAAAAATTTTCTTGCTGCCTTGCCCATGGTAATGTTTTGACCAATCAAGTTTGACATGCTGGTTATAATTTGAACAGAAGCTGTGGGTAACTGTTCCCTGAGGCACCATGGCAATTTCTTGACCAATCAGCTCCATCATCTCATGCAATTTAAATTGTTATTCCCTTTGACATTTGGTATTCTTGTGATTTGATCCTGATAAGAACAAGATTAAATGTTTTCACAGCAAGTTTTTTTTAAACCGCACTGCTCAAGTTACGTATGATATGAGTATTGATTGTTGGGAATGTGAAAAGTGACTTGCTATGAGGGTGTAGAAAAATTGGAGTAGAAAAATTGTGGAAATTAGGTACAAGCTTAAGAATGTAGCTAGTTAGGGAAAAGTATTTACTCTGTGAGTTGGTAAGGAGGGTCACCAATTTGAGTGACAAAAAAAATTGGGCAAGATTTTTTAACATAGTGAATTGTTGGAATGTAAAATACTTTTCAGCAAGAGTGGTTAAGATGATTACATCCTTAAGGAGAAAATTGGATGCATTTTTGAATCGAATTGAGTGTTACGATCTCAGTTATGAGAATAGGGGACAAGCCACATATTTGATTGGAACTGTCTTGATAGACCATAATATTTAAAGAATGCAATGTGTGAAGAATGAACAGAATGAAAATAAGTGACTGGCCTCTTGGAATAAATTGAAATAGTGAAAATAACCTTTCTGTGCAAATTTGATCAAAACAAATAAGTGATAATGCCTAGGATCTTAAACAAGTAAGATAATGGTTTGTATACAGTTTTACTTCTATCTTTAAAATCAATTCAACATAGTTTAATCAGCTGATTCTTTTTTTACTGTGGCCTTCACTCTCACTTTTAAATCTATTTATCTTCTGAAAGGCATTTCTGTTTTTTGTGTCTGGATGCACAAGCCATAGCTCAAGTCTTTGATATATCTCTACCAATACAACCCCTGATCCACCTTCTCATGTTGCTGATAGACAGTGACCGCAGCCAACTTGAATTATGTGGACATGCGACACTCCCTGGCGTCAGATCTGTAATTGGACTTGTCCCTTTAAAAAACCATAAGCGATTCCCTTGTACTCCCTTGTTCTCTCTTTAAACATACAGAGCCACATTCTTTGGTTAAACAGTATTGACATCTACAGCCTCAAAAATAACTGGAATGGCAGGCAGTAAGGGTGACACTCAGTGTTAGGAACAGGTTAAGTCAGTTTGGAAAAATTTGGCAACTAGGATATAATATAGGAAAATGAAATTATACATTTTGACAGGATGAATAGAAGAATTTAATGACCTTTAAATGGAGAAAGACTGCAGAAAGTTACAGCACAGGGATTTAGGGATCCATGTGCGTGACCTCATTGAAACATATAGAATTGAGAGGTCTGAATAGAATGGAGATGATATTTCTAGCAGCAGGAGAGACCAATATCTGACCGACACAACCTCAGTGAACAGACAACCTTTGAGAACAGATAGAGGAATTTAGCCAGAGGGCAGTAAATCTGCAGAAGGCCATGTCATTGAGTGTCTTTAGGACAGAAATAGTTCTTGATTAGTAAGTGGGTTAAGGGGAAAAGGCAGGAGGATGGCGGAGAGAAACATATCAGCAATGGTCAAATGATGGAGCAGACTTGATGAACAGAATGATGTAATTCTGTTGCTTATGATTTAATCTGGGGAACAAATGCACTGTTGACATTGACTTAAAAGGAAATGAAGTATCTTAAAAGGGAATGGAGTATCAAAATAGGGAGACTTTGATAAAACTATACAAGGCATTAGGACAGACCACAGCTGGAATACTGTGAACAGTTTTGATTCATTCATCTAAAGAAAGATGAAATGGCTTGGGGGCAGTCCAGAAAAGATTAATTTGATCAATTCTGGGTATGCAAGGATTTTCTTAGGAAGGGAGGTTGAGTAGGCTGGGCTACACTTATGTAGTTTAGAAGAGTTCAGATGAATGAGAGAGACCTTATTGAAACTTGAAACAGATTCATGGACTTCACAAAGCAAATTTTCAGAGGTGTTTTCCCCTTGTAGGAAGGTCTAGGACCACAGGGCAAAATCTTGTGGTAAAGGGCTACCCTTGTTGTGGTTCTGTTCGCCAGGCTGGGAATTTGTGTTGCAGACGTTTCGTCCCCTGTCTAGGTGACATCCTCAGTACTTGGGAGCCTCCTGTGAAGCGCTTCTGTGATGTTTCCTCTGGCATTTATCGTGATTTGTATCTGCCGCTTCTGGTTTTGCGTGGGATTTTGTACACTACATTGGTTTTGCTCATGCTGGGTATCGCATGAAGGACTGCACAAAACACTACATAGGACAAACAGGAAGACAGCTCATGGTCCGCATCCATGAACACCAACTAGCTACGAAACAGCACGACCAGCTATCCTTAGTAGCCACACACTCGGATGACAAGCAACATGAGTTCAACTGGGACAACACTACTATTATAGGACAAGCCAAACAGAGAACAGCCAGGGAATTCCTAGAGGCATGGCATTCATCCACAGATTCAATCAATAAGCACATCGACTTGGACCCAATATACCGGCCACTGCAGCGGAACTGACAAATCGGAAGCGGCAGATACAAATCAGTATAAATGTCGGAGGAAAGATCATAGAAGCGCTTCACAGGAAGCTCCCAAGCACTGAGGATGTCACCTAGACAGGGAATGAAACGTCTGCAACACAAATTCCCAGCCTGGCGAACAGAACCACAACAATGAGCACCCAAGCTACAAATCTTCTCTCAAACTTTGAAAGGGCTACCCATTTAAATTTAAGACAAAGCTGAGGAACGTTTTTAAAGGTAGGACATCTGTGGAATTATTTACTGCACAGAAATGTTGAGGCTGGGTCATTACATATATTCAAGGCTTAGATTTTGAATCAGAAAGGGAATCAAAGATTATGGAGATATGGTAGGAAAGTGAAGTTGAGGATTATCAGATCAGGCATGATCTCATTGAACGGCAATGGCCAAATAATCGTCTTATGGTCTGTCTTTTTGTATGTTTTTACTTACACAATCTATTTTCACAGTGACACTGGGCTTTTTTCATGGAGTCATAAAATTGTACAGCACAGAAACAGACCCTTTGGTCCAACTTGTCTATGCCAATCAGATATCCTAAATTAAGCTAGTCCTATTTGCCAGCATTTGACCCATATCCTTCCTATACATTGTACCAGTCTCAATTACTACTTCTGGCAGCTCATTCCTTACACAGACCATCCTCTGCATGAAAATGGTGTCCCTTAGGTCCCTGACCTCTAGTTTTGGACTTCCCTACGCTGGGGAAAAGACTTTGACTGCTCACCTTATTGGTGCCCTTCTGATTTTATAAATCTCTATAAGGTCAGCCTTAGCCTCTGAATCTCTGGAGAAAATAGCTCCAGCTTATTCAGCTTCTCCTCATAGCTCAAACCTCCAACCCCGGCAATATTCATTCAAGTTTTTCTGCATTCATTCAAGTTTAACAACATCTTTTCTATAGCAGACAGACCAGAATTGAACGCAATATTCATTGGCATAACCAATGTCCTGTAAAACTGAATTGTGACATCCCAACTCCTATGATCAATACACTGACCAATAAAGGCAAGTGTACCAAATGCTGCCTTCACTACCCCGTGACTCCACCTTCAAAGAATTATGAACTTACACCCCAAAGTCTCTTTGTTCGGCAACAATACCATTACTTGTATAAGTCCTGCCCTGATTTGCCTTATCGAAATGCAACACCTCACTTTTGTCTAAATTAAACTCCGTCTCGCACTCCTTGACCCGGATCTCTTTGTAATTTTAGGTAACCTCCTTCTCTGTCCACCAATTTTGGTGTCATCTGCAAAACTGTTCCTACTATATTTTCATCCAGGTCATTGTTATAAATGACAGTAACACGAGACCAAGCACTGAAACTTGTGGCATACCCCAGTCTGGAAAAACAGCCCTCCACCACCATCCTGTCTTCTACCTTCAAGCCAATTTCTTATCCAAATGACTAGCTCTCCCTGAATTCCATGTTATCTAACCTTGCAAACAAGTCTACCATGGAGAATCTACCATGTAGAACATCTTGTTGAAGCGCATTTCGACAATGTCCACCGTTCTCATTTCTGCAAGACTCAATGCTATTAAAGCATTGTAAGCACGTAAGCATAACAGAAAACAAAGTAAACAGCTACTAATCTATTTAAAACTAAAATTCTACATCTTTACAAAGATGGCCCAAGCAACTTAATTATTGTAAACATCTGTGATTTTAATATTGTGTGCATCTTCTGTGATGGCATAAAGATTGAATCATTAAGTTGAAGTTAAGTTTCCCATTTAGCTAAATTTTGCTCACTTTTCAATCCTCCCAGCTCCTAGGGGTTGCAGTTCCAAGGTAACATCACTAATTTATTTACCTTGGTTTTTTTGCCTTGGTGGCAGTTGATTTATGTCTTTAAATGGACTCAGGGTGGCCTACCAGATCCAGTAGTGCTGTGTTGAATCTGTCCAGTCACCTACAACCCCAAAGGCCCCTCTCAGTTGTAACTTTGGCTGGATCCTTCCCACAATCGTCTCATCAAAAACTAGGACCTCTTCTCTTCAGTCACCATGTGGAGCTTGAAAGGAAGTATTGTTAAGTTGTCCTTGCAATATGTATGCTGTGTAGCCTAACTGAGGATAAAAGAAACGACGCAAGGCAGGTAGAAAGCTAAAGTTGAGGAAAGAATTGGATCAAGAAGCAAAACATTATACAGCAGCATAAAGATTAGATGTAGTGGTTCATTTGGAGTTAAACAGTAGATCTGATAGTGTGATAAAATGTATTAAATGTCTTTGTCAGATGTCATGTATTGTCATATGAAATCATTAACATGCTGACTTCTAATTTGAGTCTGAAACGAGCTAATGTAATCCCATCTCCAAAATTCAATTTTGATTTCGTCCCCAACTTAACATGATCAAGTTTAATATGCCTCATTGTGTTATGCAATTAAAGTAATGAGGTTTTCATGAATTTCAAGACTTTGCAATATGTCTTAACTATATACTGAGGGGTGACCTTATTAGCGGTTTATAAAATCACGAGGGGCATGGATAGGGTAAATAAACAAGGTCATTTCCCTGGGATGGGGGAGTCCAGAACTAGAGGGCACACGGGTGAGAGCTTCTGTTGGCAGTTGACAAAACTGACCAAAAACACAATAAGAATTTAGTTTAAAAATGAAATTGAACATGGTGATCTAACCTAATGGCACAAATTGGCATGGTGCTAAGCACTGTTCTGATTCATTTTCTGTGCTAAGTTATTTGATATGTGGTAAAGTGCTGCACTTAGTCACAGGAAATGACCCGCCAGTGGTTCTCCTTCTCTCTGATAACCGTGACTCTTAGCGGAAATTGTGGGGTTTTTGCATATCAAATAAGAGCATGATTGAATTCCATTGCAGTGCCTGTGAGGAGACATTTGCCAGATATGTGAATAAGAATTTAAAAAAATCTGAACAGGAGTAAGCCATTCGGCCCCTCAAGCCTGCTGTACCATTCTGTATGATCATGCCTGTTCTAATATGCCCCTCATCCATTTTCCTGCATTTTCTTGATCAATAGGAAACTCAATCTCTGCCTTAAGTATAGACAAGGACTCTGTCTCCAAAGCTGTCTGTGATAAGGAATTCCAAAGACAATCCTCTACAATAACAAAATCTTCCCCATATCAATTTTAAATGCATACCATATTATTCTGAGACTATGCCCTTTACTCCTAGATTCTCTCATGAACGGAAACATCTTGTTAGCATTTACCTTGTTAAGCTCTTTAGTGGTGCTAAACGTTCAATGAGATGTCCCTCATTTTTCTAAACTCATGAGTAGAATGGTATTAACGGTCACCTGGGTGCGATCTTGGCTTCTGTGTAATTGTAATCCAACAAGACAGTCTGTACTTTGAAAAGAAATGGCCAAATACTGACATGAAATTACTCCATTCTTTCTGTAGCTTTAGATGACCTTGCTTATTGGCCAATGACATTTTAAAGCCTGGAATTAAGCATACATTTGCAACTTAACTAACATTAGTTTTTTATGAATTGTTTGAATCGTGTGGCCAGATTGTTGTTTTGTAATCCCTTCTTTTGCAAGTCCAGCGATCAGCTTGTATTTTGTTTTTTTGTTTCAGGGCACGTAAAACTGACAGATTTTGGGCTATGTAAAGAATCTATTCATGATGGTGCAGTGACCCACACCTTTTGTGGCACAATTGAGTACATGTGAGTCCTTTTAAAAAAAATAGAATTACATGGAAATATAGGAACAGCAGAGAGCATTGAATTTAATTTTGGGAAATTGAACCCTTTATTTCTGATAATCATATCTGCCATTTAAGTATAAAGAACCTTAGCTAAGTGGATCAATTTAAGTTTATTTAATACTTTAAACTTGTCCTATTTTACTATTTATTTTTCATGTGCTTTAGTTAGGGTTATACACTGTAAACATTGATGTGTTTTCACATACTACCTATGTTTTCATATTTTACTTCAATAAATCTGTGCAAGAGTCAGAGGGATTGGTTACTTGTTTGCTGTTCAGAATTGGAACATTTTCATTGATTTGCAGGCAAGCTTTCACTACTTAGCTGTCCACATTGAAGCATATTGGCATTCCAATGCAGTCCTGTCTTTTCAAAGTTAACGTCTTATGAAACTGGTATAATTCAACCACTTTTTCAACTGCTAGAAACCTTAAATTGCTGTGTATGCCACTTATATTGATTTTTTTTTGACATCTTTCTCTGAACTAACACTGTCAGGAATGCATTAATGTATCATTTGTCTTATTGCTAAGTGTAAAATAGCTGCTGTTCCTTTTGAATGTGACTTCAATTTGGTGAAATTCTTTAAGGGTGATGTGCTGCAACATCCATATTGGCAAGGCCACTACCACTCCATGGTTACCTCATTTGACACAATGTAATGCCCCACAAAAGACTATGACACTTGAATGAAGCTGTAATGTCTACTGCATTGCATCACCTTCTATCACATTGGGGAAGCCCATTAGAAGGAACTCCAAATCAAATTGAAATTTGTCAAGTGAAAGTCCTGTTTTGTGGGAGTGCAATTCACATCCTTCTAATAGAAAAATTTATCAAGATTTGCTTCCCTTTCCCCTATTTTAATGTAATGCTATAGCATTTGGAACGGATCTGAAGATAATGGGATCTCATTCCTTTTCTAATAGGGCACCTGAAATTTTAATGAGAAGTGGACACAATCGGGCTGTGGACTGGTGGAGTTTAGGAGCCCTAATGTACGACATGCTGACTGGAGCAGTAGGTGCACAGTTTAAAATTGCATGCCTTTGAACCTTTCACATGTTAAGTGCTTCATTCCATTTTGGAAGGCAACAAAAAATTGCAAGATAATCAGAGGGTTAGATAGGGTGAACAGTGAGAGCCTTTTTCCTCTGATAGTGATGGCTAGCATGAGGAGACATAGCTTTAAATTGAGGGGGAATAGATATAGAACAGATGTCAGAAATAGTTTCTTTACTCAGAGATAGGGGCATGGAAAGCCCTGTCTGCAACAGTAGTAGAATTGCCAACTTTAAGGGCATTTAAATAGTCATTGAATAAACATATGGATGAAAAATGGAATAGTGTAGGATAGACAGGCTTCAGATTGGTTCCACGGGTCGTCGCAACATCAAGGGCATGTGCTGTTCTGTTATGTTCTATGTTCTAAATTGTTGTAAGAGTACATTTTTTTTTTGACTGTCCAGGAGGCTGTAATATGTTGGTAAATTTTGGTTTTAGAAATATTTTTCTACAAAGCCTCATTTGTAAAAGCTTAGATAATTAAGCGCAAGTTATCTCCAATATGCTGTAGTTGATGATGGAGAAGCTGGTGGGAAGTGAGTGGCACAGTGAAACTAAGGCTTCAAATAACCCATGTCATTAATTGGCTCAAATCTCAGATTTCCAATGTCGGAACTCAGTTGAGAGGGCTAACGCTCCATCCTTTGGTTGTTACTTGTAATTCAAAAAAAAATTTACATCACCAATAATTAACTGACATTGCCTCCTTTTTAAGAAGTTGTACCATAAGAAATTAAGGTGTATCTAGGCTTTTACTCTAGGTTCCATCCTCAATCCTAAGATTGTGTGTCTTGTGTAGGTGTAATGGCTATTCAAAATATTGCTGCAGTCAACTTTAAAATGCTTGGTTGACTTTCCTGCTAAGAATTCTGAAAGTTTAAGTTAAATCCTTTGGATTATGGGATTACTTGTTCTGTTTTGTCTTTGCTTAGTCTTGGTTTTGTTTAAAGATTTTGAAGATTCTTGTCCAGACATAAACAAAAGCCCCATAACACAGATGAAACTATTGCCAACATAGCACCCATACTACAGATGAAACATAAAATGATCAAATAAAGAATCCACTTTGTTTGCAATCAAGCTGTTTTCTTTGTAATGGCACCGTGAAGTGTTTGTAAAACTTTAAGAAAATGTGATGGGAGTTGACTTTATTTTTAGTCTTCTGCAATTGTCTTTCGAAATCATTGAAATAATTTCAAAGTGCGTGCAAAAGTTGGGTGAATATTTAGTACATGTACACTGGGAGTGAGGTGCTTGGAGAGTGAAGGATGTGAATCTGAGTGATTTAAGTATCTAATGCACCTGAATGGCTCTTTAGTAACTTCCTGAAAAATAGGGTTGACTGGGACATCATTTGCTTTTCCATGCGTTCTGGCAATTCAGATGAAACATGATGATGAAACATAGTGGGGGAAAATAAACTAACTTTGACCACATGAGAGGCAATAATACACAACTGAATAATTTTTGCCTTTATATTTCAAGCTTTTATCTTAAGTTTGTCAGTTAATTATTGGTTGGAAATGCTTGATCTTTTCACATTTAATTTTAAAACAAAGCATCTTTAAATTGTTTTGAGTTGATGTATGCTTCTTCATTTTTACTTAGCCACCATTCACTGGAGAGAACAGGAAGAAGACAATTGACAAAATCCTGAAATGTAAACTCAATTTGCCACCCTACCTCACACAGGAAGCCAGAGATCTTCTTAAAAAGGTATTCTATCTTATTATCTTAATACTGTAAGGTGTTTGAAGTTTGAATCAATTCTTGGCAGAAATAGTGAATGAGAGTGAGAGAGATTAAAGTGGCCTCTGAGATGTGTTCATTATTGGACTAGTTAAAGTAGTTTACTACACTTATGTACAATGTAATGTACAATGGAAGAGTAAGCCAAATCAGGTAACTTCTGCTGAAGCTAGTTTTTGACTGAGGGAATCATGTTGGAATCTGTTTCTTGAATTTTGAGCACAGGAGTATCCAATTAATGAAGTCAAAAAGCTGCATTTTCAAATACCAAACCATTCCTATGTTTTGATGCACCATATATATTTTAAGTGTTATGTGTGCTTGTTGAGTAAAAATAGAATCTTAAAGCTGTGAACTATATGCCTGCCTTGGTCTTCACTTTAGTAGACAAGCAGGAGGCTGGAAGACCACAGCAAGCCAAGCAGCATCAGGAGGTGGAGAAGTCTACGTTCCTGAAGAAGGTTTACACCTAAAACGTCGACTTCTCCACCACCTGATGCTGCCTGGTTTGCTGTTTCTTCTAGCCTCCTGCTTGTCTACCTTGGATTCCTGAATCTGCAGTGTTTTTGTCTCCGTTTGATCCTCACTTTCATATTCTTGCATTCATTCCGCCCTGCGAGCTTATTCAGATATTTAGTTGAGTCATATCCACTGGCCCATCTTCATCCAATTGTTCTGAGTTACCTGGACTTCTTGAATACTTCTTTTCTTAAATTATTATCTTCTTGTTATCGCCTTTAAACTGCTCTTCATTCTGATGTGCCCCACATGAAAGCTGCTATTCCAGAAGCTGAACTGCTCCCATCTCGAAGAACACGTCAGTTTTTTTTGTTACTGATGAACATTAAAGATGTAACCATAGGATAGATTTGGAATGGATAACCTTGAGAAGTCCTTTTAACTATGAGTGTCTGATATGGCAACTTTACAAATTAAGCTTTTGTTAGTGATATAAATGTAGGAACTTGAATTGGCAAGTCTGGTACACTGTTCCATCAAGACAATCCTGTTAAAATATCTAGTAGGATGAGGTATGTTTTGTTCGCAGCCACTGTTGAAGCACTAGTATAGTGTCAGAAATCTTGACATAATTTGTCACAATCTGACTCTTGAATTTGGATATTGGGACAGCCCACGTATTAAATGAAAATTATTTGTTTTTTCTTTGGACACTTCCAGAAATTGAGACTGTAAAACCATTGTTAGCTTTCAATGAGGTAAATCTCATTGTTGAAGTCTGTACTTTTGTCATTTGTTTTGTTTTTAGCTGCTAAAAAGGAATGCTGCTTCACGCCTTGGAGCTGGGGTTGGGGATGCAGCAGATGTTCAGGTATGTTTACAGCAGAAACCTTCATATGAGTCAGCATCAGACAACGAAGATTGAATTACTAGATTCTTGGATTCTGGCAATTCTTACTTTTACAGATATGGATTGACCTAACACAGAAACTGACTTAAGTAATCAATAAACTTTAATGGTCAGGGACAGATGAATTATGGGCATACAATGCCATCTTTAATACTGGTGTATCAAAATCTTATTTTGGTTAAAAATTACTTTCACTAAAAATTACTGCCACTTGGATTGATGCAACGGCCATCACTTAATATTCACAACAGATTTTGAACTTGGCATGTTTCACCTGTTAATTAGATTTCTGTCCATGTTTGGGATAGAGTCCATATCTAGCTGGTTTCTCTGAGGAGGATTAATTGTTTAAACAGATATTTCTGCATTTTTCCCATTTATAGTGCGTTTCCTCAGCACAGCCTAGGAATGAAACTTAGATGTGTTCCTCTTTTTTGGGCTAATCCGGGCAATAGACAATCGTCTAGAATGGCGACAGTTTAAATCTTCGAGAGCAGTACTTCTGTAATTTGTTGCTAATGAGTTAGAGCAGTGGCCTGAGTTAAAAGTCCATTAAATTTATTATCTTTGTAAAGAAGCCACTAGGTCTCAGGTGTGTGTTTCCTTTGGTAATCAAGTGAAAATATATGATCCATAATATGGCAAGTTGGAGACAGTGGCTTGTACCTTGCTCTGAGGAACAGCTAACTGCAACTTCACTGTCACTGTATGGCTCCGGTTTCTAAATATTCTTCACAGCTACCCCAGTATATATTTATTTGTAAGTTTTCAAACATGTTGAACCTGGTAGTATTTTTGTTTGTCTGAAAGGTTTCTGGTAAAGCATCTTACGTACAGGAAATATTCATGTGACCAACCTGCCTAGATGATGAAAAACAAAAAGAAAAACCACTAGAAATTACTGAAGATGAGTAGATCATTTGGTGAGATTCTTTTGGAAGCAGGTTTAGTTTTGAATAGTCTGGATGCCTAGTGCATTCATTGGAAATTCTGTATACTGGCCAAAAGAGTATAAACATCTTGCTAAATGGGATATTCCTAACATTTAGTTGAACTTGTTGGGATAGCCAAGTTGGGAAGAGCTTTAGATGCAAGACGACTGTGGTCAGAAACACCCGAACCAGTAGATTTATGACCTGAGGAGACTAAGCGTAAGATGCTAGTGATGCTGTGTGAATGGGTAGAGTATATATGTAGGTTGATTGGAGGAAATTTGAAGGTAAAACCTTGCCAGAAGTAAGTGTAAGACCTTTAAAAAAACTCAAACCTTACTCAAATCTTTGAAGTAGTACTCTGAACAAGTGATTAATTTTCTGAATTTTGCTAAGTACGTTGATTTGGAGTATAAATTGAATAGGCATTGAAGGAAATTGGAGTTAATTTTAGTTTGAAAATAATGGTATTCAATATTCTACTAATATCTAAGATAATAGACTATATAAGGTACTGTAATAATATTCATATCTTTGAATTTTTCAGGGTAATTATTTTCATTTAAACCATAAGCCTTGTTGCGTTTAGTAATTTTATCCTTTAGTAAATACCTGAATTTTCAGATTCTGAAAGGAGAATACTAATCTCTGCCTAGATAATATTAACATTAATTTATATAAGCCAGGTATTGTTTCTGGGGATGTCCCAAGGTAATTCGCAGCCAATTAATTACTTTAAAGGTTTTCCACTCATAAATATACAAGTAAATACCCAATTTGTGTAAAGCAAGTTCTTGTAAGTGGCAAGGAGGCTAACAGTTAATAGATATATTTTCTATCTATGGAATCCATCTTTTTGTGCAAATTCAATGTTATGTCCGTTAATATGAGAGTTTTTAAACTTGAAATTATTTTTATTAATAACTCAATTAATTCTAATGCAGGCTCATCCTTTCTTCAGACACACGAACTGGGAGGATCTTCTTGCTCGGAGAGTTGAGCCACCTTTCAAGCCATTTCTGGTAATTGTAATCTTACTCTATCTTCCTCCTCCTCTATTTGTATCTCGATGTTGGTGTGTCGATTCCAAAGTGTCCCCAACACTTTGGAATTCTGTGTTCCATCATTTTTCTTGTGTAACCCTAGCCAATGTCAGTTGACATTTGACATTGTGAGGGCATTACAGTTGAGATGTCCATATTTTCACAAGCTTACTTTGAGCAAGGGATACTAAATACCAAAAAACAAAAATCTCACTTTCCTTCTCTAAACCAGGATACTGAGGCAGATTGTAATGCCTGTGTTGCTGCTGGGGCTGAAATTAGTGACCTCAACACAGATATTGCATCGTACTTGAGATGTTCCAAGTCTGTATAGGTCAACAAAATGCACATTTGGGGAGTTTGCTAAGTGAAATCTGTTGTTTAGCTGAGGGAGAAATAAATTAATAAAAATACATTGTGCTCCTTTTGAGCTATGTACAATTATTTGCAATGATATGGGCATTTCATTACCTTGGCATGTCCTAAAACATTTCAGAGCCAATAAAATACTTGTGAAATGTGACAGAAAAATATGCACACAGACTCACCAACAGTGATGTACTAAATGACCAGACAATCTGTTTCACTGAAGGTTGAACAGTAAATATTAGCCTAAGCATTGGGAAAACTCCCTGCTGTTGTGATTTTTTTTCTGTCAAGGTAAAGAAACAACCAGGACTTCAGTTTAAAATCTCATCTGAATGAAAGAAATATGCGTTCTCAGAGAAAACCATGTTTCATGACTTTGTAAAACCCCAAAGGACCTTGAAGTGCAATGACCCATGTACTTAGTGTAGTCGGTATAGTTTGTGGATACAGATTTCAATTTTTGCACAATAAGATTCCACAAACAGTGTCTGATCATTATCGTGGCAATCTGTTTTATTGATGTTGATTTAGGCATAAGTGTTGCCCAGGACACTTAAAAGGCTCCCTATTCACTTTAAAATTGTGCCATGTTGCCTTTCACCAGAAAGGCAGACGGGGCCTTGGTTTAATGTCTCATCTTAAAGCGAATTCTGCAGTGGCCTTTCACTGCATAATAGCTTAGATAGATAAGATACCCTACAGTATGGAAACAGGCCCTTTGGCCCAACAAGTCCATACCTACCCTCTGAAGAACAAACCACCCTAACCCATTCCCCCACCTATATTTACCCCTGACTAATGCACCTAACACTATGGGCAAATTAGCATGGCCAATCCACATAACCTGCACACCTTTGGATTGTGGGAGAAACTGGAGCACCCGGAGGAAACCCATGCAGTTGCAGGGAGAATGTGCAAGCTCCACACAGACAGTCGCCTGAGGCAGGAATTGAACCCAGGTCCCTGGTGCTGAGGCAGCAATGCTAACCACTGAGCCACCATGCCGCCATCTTAGTACTTGTACCTCTGAAATAGGGCTTGAATTCACAAATTTCCATGACAGCATTGCCTCACAGCAGCACCAACACCTAATGCATCTGAATATTTCAAGAGGTTGCTTTGATATTTTTTAATGTCCTGTGTTATTCAATAGAAGAGACCAGTGTTGGAAATCATATGGATTGGGCTGTCTTCCATTGGAGCCATATTTCCAAACCAAGCGAACTGTTTTACTAATGAACTTAAATTCACAGCACTTTAAACATTTGAGCATGTAAATGAGACTAGCCTAACAGCCAGAAATTTTGAGTTCAAGTTCCACACTGACAGGTTATGCAATTTAATTCCATAAATCTTGATAGTTTGACACCAGAAATGAAGGTTTTGCAACAATTTGGCAAACTTAACTAGTTTGCTGATGCACAACAATATCTGTCAAAACCATGACTTAGTTTGCACTACAAGGATTGTACTTAATGTTAATTGATCTGGCCTACCAAATTATAATCCCTTGAAATTAGGGATAGGCAATAAATTGAACTTTGTCGAGAGTGTAGTGCTGAAAAATACAGCAGGTCATGCAGCATTCGAGGAGGAGGAAAATCGATGTTTCGGACTTTTGCTTAGTACTGCTGCCTCTCAGTATCAGGGACACGGGTTCAATTCCAGCCTTGGGTGACTGTCTGTGTGGCGTTTGCACATTTGTCCCGTATCCGCATGGATTTCCTCCGGAAGACTCTAATCTGCAGCATTTGCAGTCTTCACTTTCAACCTAATAAATTGAACTTTGTCAATATTTGCCACATCTTAAGAACAAATAAAAATTCCACATGCTAACTTGAAGTCCAAGCACTTTAGAATACTGTTTTCAGTTGAAAACTGTAGAAATTATTACAAATATTAAAATCCTGGAATCGTAATCCCTAGAGTGCCCAAAGTGCCCATTTGGCCCATCAAGTCTGCACCGACCCTCCAAAGAGCATCCCACCCTATCCCCATAACACCATGGTGTCAAACTACCAGATTTATGGAATTGAATTGGACAACCAGCCAGTGTGGAACTTGAACTCAAAATTTCTGGCTGTTAGGGTAGTCTCATTTACATGCTCAATTGTTGAAAGTCCTGTGAATTTAAGTTCACGAGTAAAACTGTTCTTTTGGCTTGGAAATATGGCTCCAGAGGAAGACAACTCGAGGCTAATTCACCTTGCCTACACATACCTAGACACTGTGGGGCAATTTCACATGGCCAACCCAACTAAGTTGCACATCTTTGGACTGTGGGAGGAGGCTGGAGCTTCCGGAGGAAATCCATGCAGCAAATGTGCAAACCCCACACAAACAGTCGCCCAAGGCTGGAATTGAACCCGTGTCCCTGGTATTGAGAGGCAGCAGTACTAAGCAATGAGAATTTGAACTTGTACAAGAAAACATCAATAGTTCTGTACCTTGTTGTCTTAGCCACTTGTGCACGACTTCCTGTCACCTGAATGCTAACTGTTTAATGTTGTCTTGTGTATTTTTTATTAAAAAAAACAAAATACATGCACACATCAGATAGAAGTAGTATAAATACTTAAGATTTTGTAAGTTATACTTCAATCTATTTAGTTACTCAACCAATACTGCCATTGAAATCAAGTAACTGTGTACAGACTAACAAGTGAAGCAGATACTGTCACAATCTACAAAACTATACACTGAATAGCATTGAGGAACGAACAAGTGTTAAAGGTTGATTTTCTCCATCTTATCTCTCCAGTGTAGGTTGGATAAGTTTCATTTCACTTTGTCATACTGTACTCCTAAAAAGAGTATCTGGAGATGTGAAAAGTTGCAATAAATTAAGCTTAGTGCCTTTTACATGTATTTTACATTAACTTTTTATTTGCAGACCCCCAATGTAATGTGTCAGTACTGCTGATTATTTTTCACCAAGGTAATTGTTCTGCCAAATGTTAATTCCGGCCCTATGTAAACAAAGTACTTCTTTTGTTCTGAGTTATGCTGAATTTTCCAGAAAGATGAATGGGAGACAAAAGATGAGAAGATCCTAAGGATTAGTAACCCAATTCTAAATGAATTGTGTCTTTTTTCCTGTTTAGCAATCAGATGATGATGTCAGCCAGTTTGATTCAAAGTTCACACGACAGACACCTGTTGACAGTCCTGATGACTCAACCCTCAGCGAAAGTGCCAATCAAGTCTTCCTGGTAAGCCTTTTGGATACACTGTTTGAGGTAGTTAATATCAAATTGATGAGAAGTTAGAAAAATGTTGGCACTAGACAAGTGAACAGTACAAAATCCAAAGGGAGTAGTTGAAGCTTGCATAAATGTATTTAAGGAAAAGTTATATAAATTTGAAAGAGAGAAATAGTGAATATCCTGAAAAGCAATGTGAAGAAGTTCAAGTGAATCATAAAGTGCAAATATTTGCCATGATCCATTGCTGTATTATAGTCTAAATGTAATATCTGTTAGTATAGGAATTGTACAACAGGAGCAAGTTAAACATTTGTAAAACTCTCTCTCTGTTTCAGTATTTACTTCAGTGTTGACCTTGAGCATCTGCTTTTGGCAAGGTGACACTTTTACTGTTGCCAATTGTTCTGCAGTTGTGAGCAGTTTTGTTCTGTAAATCTACAATGGTTGTTTAAGATTTTTGGCAAATGAATGCATCCACTTTGTTTTAAATTTATTTTTCACTTTTAAATTTATTATTTGACCTAATTACATTAAGCTTCTTCGTGTATGCCTTACTTCTCGTATTTTTTTCAGTCAGGCATACTAGAGGAGCTTTTAACATTTCCATTGGTTTCATGTCCAGAATGCTCCAATTTCTTTGAAAATAGCGAATCATAAATCATTAAGTCATATTAAATTTCAGTGTTCCTGATGATTGTCTGCAAGAAGTGTGTTTGGTTGCAAATCCTATCAAAGACCTCAGGTTAGTTGAAGCAAGAGTTGGAGGCAATGAGGAATTTACAGGAGGCAGAGAGTTTGATTGATGGAAGTTTCAGGAAGGTAGAAAAACTGCAGAAGCGATCACGTGGATGGGCTATCTTTAGGAAAGGTAGGAGGGGGCAAGCTAATAGTGCGGGATTCTCCTGTGGTGATCCCCATCTCAAACAAGTATGTTGTTTTGGAAAATACAGGGGATGATGGACTCTTGGGGGAATGTAGCACTGTCAGCTAGGTTTCTGGTACTGAGATTGGCTCTGCTGTAGTGAGAGGTAATGCCAGGTACCAACCAATTGATTGCAGTACAGGACTCTAGTCAGACTAACTTTTCTGTGGCCAACAGCAAGATGGCCGAATGGTGTGTTGCCCCCGTGGTACCAGGGGCAAGGTTGTCATGGTGCAGAATATTCTGAAAGGGAAGGGTGACTAGCAGACAGTTGTTGTACACAGTATCAACAACATAGGAAAAGAAAGGAAAGAGATTCTGAAGAGAGAATATAGGCAATTGGACAGGACTTAACAAGTCCTCAAGGGTAGGAATATCTGGATTATTCCCACTATCACATGCTTGAGGTGAGGAATAGGAGGACAGAGCAGATGAACACATGGCTGAGCTGCTGGTGCAGGAGGTAGGAATTCACTTTATGGATCATTGGGATCTCTCCTGGGGTAGAAGTGACCTGTATAAGAAGGGATAGCTTACACCTGAATTGGAAGGGGACCAATATCCTGGCAGGGAAATTTGCTAGCCCTAGTCAGGCTTTAAACTTGTAAAGGGGGACGTGGGGTCAAAGAGATAATGGGAATAAAGATAAGCCTGAGGCTGTACAGTTGAGAAGTCAGGGCAATCAAAAGGATGGCAGAAAATGAGCTAAGACTGATAAATTAAACTGCATTTATTTAAATGCAAGACGCCTAACGGGTAAGGCATATAAAATCAGGGCATGGTTAGAAACGTGAAACTGGAATGTCACAGCTATTACAGAGATGTGGCTCAGGGGAGTGCAGGACTTGCAGCTTAATGTTCTAAGGTATAGATGCTATAGGAAGGAAAGAAAGTGAGACGAGAGGATGCAGGATGAGCGGATTTTTTGAGTAGGGGTAACATTATGGATGTACTGAGTTTAAAGTCTGGTTGAAGATTTGTAGCTCGGGTGTCCGTTGTTGTGGTTCTGTTCGCCGAGCTGGAAGTTTTTGCTGCAAACGTTTCGTTCCCTGGCTAGGGAACATCATCAGTGCTATTGGAGCCTCCTGTGAAGCGCTGCTTTGATGTTTCTTCCGGTATTTATAGTGGTTTGTTCTTGCCAATTCCGGGTGTCAGTTTCAGCTGTAGTAGTTTGTATGTGGGGTCCAGGTCCATGTGTCTGTTAATGGAGTTTGTGGATGAATGCCATGCCTCTAGGAATTCCCTGGCTGTTCTCTGTCTGGCTTGTCCTATGATGGTAGTGTTTTCCCAGTCAAATTCATGTTCCTAGTTGTCTGAGTGTATGGCTACTAGGGATAGCTGGTCGTGTCGTTTTGTGGCTAGCTGATGTTCATGGATGCGGATTGTTAGCTGTCTTCCTGTTTGTCCTATATAGTGTTTTGTGCAGTCCTTGCATGGTATTTTGTAAACTACGTTAGTTTGGCTCGTGCTGGCTATTGGGTCCTTTGTTCTAGTGAGTTGTTGTCGGAGTGTGGAAGTTGGCTTGTGTGCTGTTATGAGTCCTAAGGGTCGCAGTAGTCTGGCTGTCAGTTCTGAGACGCTCCTGACATATGGTAGTGTGGCTAGTCCTTTTGGTTGTGGCATGTCCTCGTTCCGTGGTCTATCTCTTAGGCATCTGGTGATAAAGTTGCGTGGGCATCCGTTTTTGGCGAATACCTTGTATAGGTGTTCCTCTTCCTCTTTTCGCAGTTCTGGTGTACTGCAGTGTGTTGTGGCTCTTTTGAATAGTGTCCTGATGCAGCTTCGTTTGTGTGTGTTGGGGTGGTTACTTTCATAGTTTAGGACTTGGTCTGTGTATGTTGGTTTCCTGTGTACCCTTGTGGTGAATTCTCCGTTGGGTGTTCTCTCTACTAACACGTCTAGGAATGGGAGTTGGCTATCCTTTTCCTCTTCTCTCGTGAATCGTATTCCTGTGAGTGTGGCGTTGATGATTCGGTGTGTTTTTTCTATTTCTGTGTTTTTGATGATTACAAAGGTGTCATCGACGTATCTGATCCAGAGTTTGGGTTGGATTTGTGGTAGGGCTGTATGTTCTAACCTTTGCATAACTGCCTCTGCTATGAGTCCCGAGATTCCCGAACGGACAGATAACCAAAGCGGACCAGCAAAGAATGAAACCTGAAAGCAACAACACCCACAGATTCTACGGACTACCCAAAGTACACAAACCAGACATCCCACTCAGACCCATAGTATCACTACCAGGGACACCAGCATACAAACTGGCCAAAGAACTACAACAAAAACTGAAACACCTAGTCAGCGGATCCAAACACTCCATACAATCAACACAGGAATTCTTGGACATCATCAGGAATACACACATAGACAAAGAAGAAACCATGGTATCATTCGACGTGACGGCACTGTTCACATCAATTGACAAAACCCTAGCCAGAGCAACAATAGCCAACCTACTGGACATACATAACAGAACACAGGAGGCCGAACCTATCAACAAGGACGGCATACTTAAACTACTAGACCTGTGCCTCACCACACACTTTACATTCAACAATCAGATATACGAACAAATCAACGGAACACCCATGGGATCACCAATCTAGGGACTCATAGCAGAGGCAGTTATGCAAAGGTTAGAACATACAGCCCTACCACAAATCCAACCCAAACTCTGGATCAGATACGTCGATGACACCTTTGTAATCATCAAAAACACAGAAATAGAAAAAACACACCGAATCATCAACGCCACACTCTCAGGAATACGATTCACGAGAGAAGAGGAAAAGGATAGCCAACTCCCATTCCTAGACGTGTTAGTAGAGAGAACACCCAACGGAGAATTCACCACAAGGGTACACAGGAAACCAACATACACAGACCAAGTCCTAAACTATGAAAGTAACCACCCCAACACACACAAACGAAGCTGCATCAGGACACTATTCAAAAGAGCCACAACACACTGCAGTACACCAGAACTGCGAAAAGAGGAAGAGGAACACCTATACAAGGTATTCGCCAAAAACGGATACCCACGCAACTTTATCACCAGATGCCTAAGAGATAGACCACGGAACGAGGACATGCCACAACCAAAAGGACTAGCCACACTACCATACGTCAGGAGCGTCTCAGAACTGACAGCCAGACTACTGCGACCCTTAGGACTCATAACAGCACACAAGCCAACTTCCACACTCAGACAACAACTCACTAGAACAAAGGACCCAATAGCCAGCATGAGCCAAACTAACGTAGTTTACAAAATACCATGCAAGGACTGCACAAAACACTATATAGGACAAACAGGAAGACAGCTAACAATCTGCATCCATGAACATCAGCTAGCCACAAAACGACACGACCAGCTATCCCTAGTAGCCATACACTCAGACAACCAGGAACATGAATTTGACTGGGAAAACACTCCCATCATAGGACAAGCCAGACAGAGAACAGCCAGGGAATTCCTAGAGGCATGGCATTCATCCACAAACTCCATTAACAGACACATGGACCTGGACCCCATATACAAACTACTACAGCTGAAACTGACACCCGGAAGCGGCAAGAACATCCATCAACAGACACATCGACCTGGACCCCACATACAAACTACTACAGCTGAAACTGACACCCGGCAGCGGCAAGAACAAACCATTATAAATACCGGAAGAAACATCAAAGCAGCGCTTCACAGGAGGCTCCAATAGCACTGATGATGTTCCCTAGCCAGGGAACGAAACGTTTGCAGCAAAATCTTCCAGCTCGGCGAACAGAACCACAACAAGGATGTACTGAGTGTGTACAGTGAAGTTATTGGGTGGAACTGAGAAATCGAAGGGGTGATCACCCCCTAATAATCAGCTGGAAATTGAGAAGCTAGTTTGTAAGGAGATCTCTGCTATCTGTTAGAACAATAGGGTCTAATGGTAGGGGATTTTAACTTTTCAAACATAGACTGGGACTGCCATAGTGTTAAGGACTTTAATGACCAGGAATTTAATTGTATACAAGATAATTTTCTTATTCAGTATGTGCATGTACTACTTGAGAAGAAATAAAACTTGACCTTCACTTGAGAAATAAAGCAGGGCAAGTGACTGATGTCAGTGGGAGAGCACTTTGAGGCCACTGATCATAATTCTATTAGTTTTAAAGTAGTTATGGAAAAGGATAGACCTGGTCTAAAAGTTAATATTCTAATTTGTAGTCAGACCAATTTTTAACCGTATTAGGCGAAAACATTCAAAAGTTGATCGGGAGAGGCAATTAACAGGAGATGGGACAGTAGGAAAGTGGGATGCCTTTAAAAATGCAATAAGGTGTTATGTTCCTGTTGGTGTGAAGGGCAAGGCAAGTGGATGTAGGGAATGCTGAATGACTAGAGAAATTGAAGTTTTGGTCAAGAAAAAGAAGGAAGCACATGTCAGGTATAGAAGTAAAGATCGAGTGAATCCTTAGAATAAAAAGGCAGTAGGAGTATATTTAAGAGGGAAAACAGGAGGGCAAAAAGGGGGCACGAGATCTCTTTGGCAAATATAAGGAGAATCCAAAGAGATTCTACAAATATATTATGGACAAAAGAGTAACTAGGGAGAGAACAGGGCTCCTTAATGATCAACGAGGCCATCTATGTGTGGAACTGCGAAAGATGGTGAGATACTAAATGAGTATTTCATATCAGTATTTACTGTGGAGAAAGTATGAAAGCTAGAGACCTTGGAGAAACAGTAGTGATATCTTTTTTAAAAATGCGTCCATATTATAAGAGCTTGTGCTGAACATCTGAAAACACAAGTGGATAAATCCCGGGGGCCTGATCAGGTATATTCTGGAACATTGTGGGAACCTAGGGAAGTGATTGCTGGTCCCATTGAAGTATTTTTAGCAATGGTAAGGTGCCAGAAAACTCTAGGCTGGCTAATATGGTCCAATTACTTAAGAAAAGTGGTAAGGAAAAGACAGGGAACTATAGATGGCTGAGTCTAGGGTCAGTGGTGGGTAAGTTGTTGGAGGGGTTTCTGGGTGACAGGATTTACATGTATTTGAAAAGGCAAGGACTGATTAGGAATAGTCAACCTGGATTTGTGTATGGGAAATCAAGTCTCATTAACTTGATTGAGATTTTTGAAGAAGACGAAGAGGTAGACATTGACTATTTGGCCTTCAGTAAGGCATTCAACAAGGTTCCTCATGGTAAACTGATTAGCAAGGTTAGATCACATGGAATCCAGGGAGAGCTAGCTATTTGGATATAGAACTGGCTTGGTGGTGGTGGAGGGTTCCTTTTTGGACTGGAGGCCTGTGACCAGCAGTGTGCTGCAAGGATCGGTGCTGGATCCGCTACTTTTTGACATTTTTATAAATGCAATGGATATGAATATAGGAGGTGTGGTTAGCAAGTTTGCAGATGACACCAAAATTAGTAGTGTGGTGGACAGTGAAGAAGGGTATCTCATTACTGCCTCTGCAAGTAATGCAGAGACTGGGGTCCGCTACGTGGTAATCACTAAACGAAACAAATTAGAGGAAACCTTCAAGACCATCATTAATACCCTTACTGGCATATAATTCACAAAAGAGGAGGAAAACAATTATAAACTGCCATTCCAAGATGTCACAATAGAGCGAACAGCCAATGGGGTACTTCAAACCAGCGTCTTCAGGAAAACAACACATAAGCAAGAAATACTGAACCACAGACGCAATCATCTCAACATCCACAAATGAAGCTGCATTAGAACATTATTTCAACGAGCTGCCACACACAACAGCCAAGAGGAACTACGAAGCGCAGAGGAAAATCGCCTATTGAGCATATTCAAAATGAACGGGTACCCAATGAACACAGTCTGCCAATATTTTTTTTCAGCAACAAACCCAAACAAGCAGACAATACACATCCAGAAACCCTAGCTGCTCTCCCCTACATCAAAGACATCTCTGAAATGATTGCCAGACATTCAGACCTCTTGGCATTATGGTGGCTCAGTGGTTAGCACTGCTGCCTCACAGCGCCAGGTTCAATTCCAGCCTCTGGTGACTGTCTGTGTGGAGTTTGCATGTTCTCCCCCTGTCTGTGTGGGTTTCCTCCAGGTGCTCCAGTTTCCTCCCACAGTCCAAAGATGTGTGGGTTAGGTGAATTGGCCATGCTAAATTGCCCGTAGTGTTTGGTGCATTAGTTGGAGGTCAGGTGGGTTACTCTTCGGAGGGTCGATGTGGACTAGTTGGGCCACACTGTAGGGAATTTAATCTAATCTATAAAACCTTATACAGACAACAAGCAAAACTAATGTCATTTACTAGATAACTTGCAAGAACTGTAATGAACACTACATTGGACAAACAGACAGAACACATGATCATCAACTAGCCACGAAAAGTCATGACTCAGTCTCACTCGTAACCTCACATACAGATGAGGAAGGACACCACTTTAGCTGGGACAACACATCCATCCTAGGACAAGCCTAATAGATACATGCGCGAGAATCCCTAGAAGCTTAGCATTCAACCGGAACAAACACATCGACTTGGATCCCATTTACTATCTTCTGAGAAAAGAACAGGAAATGCCATCACCAAACCAAGGAAACCTAACCCCACAAATAGAAAGCATGCCATACGACCAGTGCTTCACCAGGCGCTTACTGATGATATTACCTAATATCGTGATGAAACGCCTGAAAACGATCCATCCAGCTCAGCGAGCAAACCGACACCCAGAACCTCAACCTGAGCTTCAAAACTGCTAACAGGATACTGAAGAAGGCATTTGGTATGCTTGCCTTTTATTCATAAGTGCATTGACGTCATGTTGCAGCTGTACAGGACGTTAATTAGGCCACTTTTGGATTACTGCATTGAATTCTTGTAGCCAAGATGTTGTTGAACTTGAAAAGGTTCAGAGAAAATTTACTAGAATGTTGCCAGATTTGGATTATAGGAAGAGGCTGCATAGAGCTCTTATTTTCCCTAAAGCATCTGAGGCTGAGGAGTAACCTTAGAGATTTATAAAATCATGAGGGATATAGATAGAGTGAAAAACCAAGGCTTCTTTCTCAGGTTAAGGAAGTCCAAAACTAGAGGGCATAGGTTTAAAGTGAGAGTGGAAAGATTTAAAAGGAACCTGAGGGCCAACTTATTCACACAGAGGATGGTGTGTGTTTGGAAATGAACTGCCAGAGGACATAGTGGAGTCTGGTACAATTACAACATCTAAATGGCATCTGGATGTGTATTTGAATAGAATGGGGTTGAGGGGGACATTGGCCAAATGCTGACCGATGGGACTAGATAAATTTAGGATTTCTGGTCTGCACGGATGAGTTGAACTGAAGGGTCTATTTCCATGCTGTACAACAACTCTACAAAATGGTAAATGATGAACTGCATGAATTTTCAGCGTTGACTTTGAGTTAGCACATTTGCCGCTCTGTCAGACATTTCAGAGACTTTAGTGCAAACTCCAAGTTAAAACATCTGATCAGTACTGAGGAAAGGTCACAAGATTTGAAGTGCTATCTTGCAGACAGAGCATCAAATTGAAAATTAATTTGCCACCTTAGATGGACGTAAAAGGTTCCATGGCATTATTTCTAGAGGAACAGGAGAGTTTCCTTAGTGTTCTGGCTAATACTGATCCATCAGCCATTATCAAGATGTGTAGCACTAAATAAGTTCTCAAAGAATGAGAACACTGAGGAATGAGTTAGAGGGAGACAGTGACAATTGTCACTTTAATAGAAAATAGAACTTCAGACTTAAGTTCCAGAGACATGAGTCCAAGTCTACCATGACATGTTGTGACTTGATTTCGATGAAAAATTTAGAATAAAAAGCTAGTCAAATGGGATTCATGGAAATGCTTTGACAGATGTGAAAACTCATCTGGGTTGTAATGTGCCACCCTATTTGGTCTGGTCTATATGTGACTCCAGACCCAAAGCAATGTTGTTTCCTCATAACCGCCTTTTGGGCAACTAGGGATGCGCAATAAATGCTGGACTAACCAATGACACTTGTATTCCATGAACAAATTTTTTAAAAATATCTACAGTATCTTTTGGGATATTTTCTTTGAACGCTTGTCACAGCCAAGGGGAATGGGAGACGAATGGGGCAAAAGATGAGCCAAGGTTCTTGCTTCTGAAAACTACCTGTTTACTCTTGAGGAAAGTGCAGATGAATAGTTTTTGGGCAAGGACCAGATCAAGTGCCACTGATTGCCTAGCTTCTCATCACATTTCTCACATGAAGAATAACTACTGTACATGGGAAAGATGTCATAGGGACTGGAGCTGTTTGTGGTATGGCTTGAGCCCAACAAGCCTCTGCCTCTTTGTGAAAGAATGAGTGAGTGAAAATGTGTGTCGTCTTCGTTTTCAGGGATTCACGTATGTAGCTCCATCAGTACTGGAAAGCGTCAAGGAAAAGTTCTCATTTGAGCCAAAAATCCGTTCACCTCGTAGATTTATTGGCAGTCCTAGGACTCCAGTCAGGTAATCAAATGTTCCTTACTATGTTTAATATTGCTGATAAAACACACAGGTACTGCCCATGAAGAACAATTCCTTCATATTAGTGCTATATCACGGAAAACTGGAAATCAAGAATAAAAGCATAAACTGTAAGCTTTTTTTTAAAAAAAGGTAAATTCCTTCCTTGAATGCATTGTCCCAGCCATATATTATATATATATATAAAAAAAAATAAAAATTACATGTTGCTATTTTCTGAAGAGTCCCAACTGATCTAGGAGCTCTAATACTCTAATTCAGATACTAACTCACTTGCTGTACATTTTAGCATATTAGATTTGAATTTATTTTTTGGATTGTATTATTTGACTGCATTGAAACCAGTTGATTCTGTACTTATGATGAGATACAAGATCTTTGTTATCAGAATGTGGTGTTAATATAGCCTTTACTAAGCAGACATTTGGGGTTAATTGATCAGATGCAAAGGGGAAAACTGATCAAACTGGTGCTTGGAAGGAGCTTTAAGACTGAGCAGTTACTTAAGAACTATTTTCAGGACTGGGCCATCTGGCCCTTCAAGCCTGCTCAGCCATTCAATAAAATCATGGCTGATGTTTTTGTGATTTCTGCTCCACTTATCCGCTCTCTCGCCATACCCCTAATTCCTTTACTCTTCAAAAACATTGTTTATCTTAGCTTTAAAAACATCTACTGAGAAAGCCTCAACCACTTCGCTGGGCAGGGAATTTCATAGATTCACAACCCTCTGGGTGAAGAAGTTCCTTCTCAATTCAGTCCTAAATCTGCTCCCCCTAATTTTGAGGCAATGCCCTCTTGTCCTAGTTTCACCTGCCAGTGGAAACGTCCTTTCTAGTTCTGTCTTATCTATTCCCTTCATAATTTTATATGTTTATATAAGATCATCCTATCTTTCCTCCCCCACCATTCTTCTGAATTCCAATGAATATAATTCCAGTCTATTCAATCTCTCCTCATAAGACAACCCCCTTAACTCCAGAATCAACCTAGTGAACCTCCTCTGCATCTCTTCTAGTGCCATGCATCCTTTCTCAAGTAAGAAGACCAAAACTGCATGCAGTACTCCATGTGGCCTCACTAGTACCCTGTACAGCTGCAACATAACCTCTCTGCTTTTAAACTCAATCCCTTTATTAGTGAAGGACAAAATTCCATTTGCCACCTTAGTTACCTGTTGCACTTGCAGACCAACCTTCTGTGATTCATGCACAAGGACACCCAGGTCCCTGTGCATAGCAGTATGCTGCGATTTCTTACCATTGAAGTTATAGTCCTTTTTATTGTTATTCCAACTGAAATGGATGACTTCACATTTATTAACATTGTACTCCATTTGCCAGACCTTTGTCCACTCACGTAAACTATTCTATGTCCCTTTGCAAAGTTTCACAGTCCTCTGCACATTTTGCTCTATCACTCATCTTTGACACATTACACGTGGTCACCAACTCCAAATCATCTATGTAAATTATGAATAATTGCAATCCCAACACGTATTTGTGAGGCATATCACTAGTTACTGATTGCAGCCAGATTAGTACTCATTTATTCCCAGTCTTAGCTTCCTGTTGGTTAACCAATCCTTTATCCATGCTAATACATTGCCTGTAACACCTTGCATCGTTACCTTATGTAGCAGCCTTTTGTGCAGCACCTTGTCGAATACCTTTGGAAATCTAGGTACAACACATCTATTGGGTCCCTGTTGTCCACCATATTCATAATGTCTTCCAAAAGATTAGCCCTTCATGACCCCATGGTATGTCTGCCCAATGGTACAATTTCTATCTAGATGTCTTGCTGTTTCTTGCTTGATAGTAGACTCAAGCATTTCCCCACTACAGAAGTTAACCTAACTGGTCTATAATTCCCCATCTTTTGTCCACCTCCATTTTTAGGCACTGGTGGCACCTTTACTGTTTTCCTATCTGCTGGAACTGCCCCAGAGTCCAGTGAATTTTGGAAATTTACCACAAGTGCATTTGATATTTCCCCTGCGATCACTCTTAGCACCCTCGTTGTGGTTCTGTTTGCCGAGCTGGAAGTTTTTGCTGCAAACGTTTCGTTCCCTGGCTAGGGAACATCATCAGTGCTATTGGAGCCTCCTGTGAAGCGCTGCTTTGATGTTTCTTCCGGTATTTACACCCGAGCTACAAATCTTCAACCAGACTTCTTAGCACCCTGGAATGCATTCCATCAGGCTCAGGAGACCTGTCTACCCTTAGCCCCTTTAGCTTGCCCAACACTATCTCTTCCGTGACAATCATTGTTTCCAGGTTCTCAGCTACCTCGCTTTGTCAAATACTGGCATGTTATTTGTATCTTCCATTGTGAAGACCGACACTATTTAATCAATGCCTCGGCCATTTCCATGTATCCTATTATTAAATCCCCATTCTCAGTCTCTAAGGGACCAGTGTTTACTTTAGCTTTTTTTTGTTTGATATACTTAGAGAAAAATTTGCTGTCTTTACATTCTGAACAAGTTTTTTCTCGTAGTCTATCTTACTTTTCTTTATTGCTCCTTTTGTGGTTTTCTGTTAATCTTTCCCAATCTTCCCACTTCCCGTTGATCTCTGCCACTTTGTTTGCCTTCTCTTTCAATTTGATAGGCTTCGTTATTTCCTTAGATGCCCATGGCAAATTACCCCTTTTTCCTGCTGTCCTTCCTTTTCACAGGTATATATTTTTGCTGATCACTTTGAAAAATTGCTTTGGAGGCCCTCCACTGTTCATCAACTGTCCCACCATATAGTATTTGCTTTCAATCTATTTTAGCAAACTCCTCCCTCATCCTATTGTAGACTTCCTTGTTTAAGCACGGGACTCTGGTACTGGAATTTATTTTCGTACTTGTCATCTGTATTTTAAATCCAACTATACTGTGATCACTCCTTCCCAGAGGATCCCTAACTATGCCATCATTAATCATTCCTGGCTCATTACATAGGACCAGATCTAGGATAGCTTGCTCTCGTCAGTTCCATCACATACTGTTCAAGAAAAAAATGGGGGATACATTCAATGAACTCCTCATCAAGGCTACCCTGACCGATCTGGTTTGACCAATCGACATGGAGATTAAAATTCCCCCATGATAATTGCCATACCATTTTTAAAGGCATTAGTTATTTCTTTGTTTATTGCCCACCCCAATGTGATATTATTTGGTGGCCTATAGACTACATCTATCAGTGACATTTTTCTTACAATTTCTCATTTCCACCCAAATGGATTCAGCCTTATTGCCCATAGAACCTATAACATCTCTCATCACCGCCCTGATGTGGTCCTTAAATATCAGAACCACATCACCTCCCTAAGCTCCCTGTCTGTCCTTTTGAGTAGTCTGATACCCCTGGATATTTTACTCTCAGTCATGACCACCCTGCAATCATATTCGTTTGCAGGGATTTGTGCGTGAATTCATCTACCTTGTTACAAATGCTATGGGCATTCAGGTAAAGTGTCCCTAGGCTAGTTTTTGTATTCTTTTTTATGAATTCCAACATCTCCAATAATAAAAGGAGTTATCTTTCCTTTTTACTATATTTTCATAGTCTGCCATGTCGTTAAACCCTTCTGCCCACATGCCAACCCACAACTTTCCTTTTTATTTACCACCATACTTTTGTTTTCCCCCTTCCCTTCCCTTCCCCCTGCTGACTCATAGTTTAAAGTTCTAGTGACCACCCTATTTATTGTTTTTGCGAGAACACTGATTCCAAATCTGTTCGGGTAGAGACAGTCCTATCGATACAGATGACTCCTGTTCTGAAACTGATGCCAATGCCCATGAAATGGAACCCTTCCTTCCCACACCACTCCCTTAGCCACATGTTTACTTCCCTAATTTTCTTATCCCTAAACCAATTTGCATGTGGCTCGGGTAGTAATCTGGAGATTATAATCCTTGAGGACCTATTCCTCGATTTTGTTCTTTGTACTTGATAACCCCCCAAACAGATCTCCTCCCCAGCCTTGTCTATGTTGTTTGTCCCAACATGAACTACAATAATTGGATCCTCGAGGAGAAAGTGAGGTCTGCAGATGCTGGAGATCAGAGCTGAAAATGTGTTGCTGGAAAAGCGCAGCAGGAATTCCTGATGAAGGGCTTATGCCCAAAACATCGAATTTCCTGTTCCGTGGATGCTGCCTGACCTGCTGCGCTTTTCCAGCAACACATTTTCAACAATAACTGGATCCTCCCTATCCTGCTTCAGTATGCTTTCAAGCCAGTCAGAGAGAATCCCGACTGTGTGGAAACAGGTCCTTTTGCCCAACAAGTCCACACCAACCCTCCGAAGAGTAGCCCATCCAGATTCCTTCCCCTATTCTATTACTTTACATTTCCCCTGACGAATGCACCAAACCTACACATTCCTGAACACTGTGGGTAATTTAGCATTGCCAATTCACCTAACCTGCACGTCTTTGGACTGTGGGAGGAAATCGGAGCATCCGGGTGAAACCCACAGAGACACAGGGAGAATGTGCAAACTCCACACAGTCGCCAGAGTCTGGAATTGAACCTGGGTTCCTGGTGCTATGAGGCAGCAGTCCTAGCCACTGAGCCACCATGCTGCCCACAGATGTCCTGCACCCTGGCACTGGGCATGCAACATACCATGCGGGACTTACGATTCTGCTTACAAAGGATATTAATTATCCTAATCATAGAATCCCTACAAATACCACTTGTCTTTTTGCTACCCCTCTTGAATGGCCTCCTGCACCATAATGCTGTGGTCAGCTGGCTCATCCTCCCCGTAGCTCTTTTGCTCATCCACACTGGCAGCCAGCACGTCATATCTGTTGGACAAGGTCAAGAGCTGAGGCTCCTCAGTTTCTGAACTCAGGATCCCCTTACCTGCCTCACTTGCAGTGACACCCTGCTGTCCCTGATCACTGATTTGAATTTGAGGTACTTAATCTACCAAGTGTAACCACCTCCTGAAACAAAGGAAGGATCTGCAATTCACTTTTTCTGAGCACTTGAATGCCCTGCACATAGGAAGGAATGTTCGTCATTAGGACTGAACCTTCAGATGAAATTAGACAAGCCTTGTCACATAAGACTATCGGAAACAAATTTTAATCTGAGGGACATGACCTGTAATAAATGGGAAGAGAAAAAAACACTTGGAAGGTTGGGGAAAGATGATTCAGTCATGGGAAACAGTTAATTTTACAGTTTAGAACCAAACAGAGTGCATTCCTCTGCATTATTTGTTAGTGATTGCACACTTACAAAGTGTGGGCTAATTAAATAAATTGTTGAGTAACCATGCATTTCATGTTGGATAATTATAAAGACCACATTATGGCAAATTAAGGGCTGACTGGATCTGAACAAAATGGTACATAGGTGTAGGATTGGGCTGCTCAAGTCAGAGTAAAATGCATGCTCAAAAGGGCCAGTAAATGGAAGAACGCTGCCATTATAGCGAGAACAGGGAAATTCCACAATCATGCATGCATTGGCTAAATGTACTCGATAAAGGGCAGGACGCAAGATCCATGGATTGACTGAATGAGGTGAAGGGCTTTTGCCCGAAATGTCGATTTTGCTGTTCCTCGGATGCTGCCTGAACTGCTGTGCTCTTCCAGCACCACTAATCCGAAATCTGGTTTCCAGCATCTGCAGTCTTTGTTTTTACCTAAATGATGTGAAGGAGCGGAATGCGAGAAAGAATTGTGTTCTGGAAGTGAAGGTAGCCCTTAGAAAAGATCACAAACTTTAAAAAAGAATTCTAGTCTTAGAACTAGATCTTTGAGCAGCTGTCCAGAACAAGACAGAAGGGAGAGTGGAAATTGTAGTTTAACAAGAATAAAGATTACTGAACAAGATGAAATAGACCCACTTAGGATTAACTTATGTATTGACTACAAGCATTATTAGAAGATGTATTGATAAAGGAAGTGGAGGGCTGTAAAGAAGTTGATGTATGTACTGAAATACGAGATCGACAGAGGAGTTTGTGAACAAAGCTCAACAGGTAACTTGCAGTTGTCATTGCTCAGTGCGATGCAATAGTTAGAATCCACTAGCTAGACATTCTGCATTTTCCTTTTGCATTATGGCATTTGTTTTCTTTCACTTTGTTTCTTGCAAATTGCACTTGTAAAGTGCTTTGACAATTTTGTTTTAGAAAAATATATTTTGGTGCAACTTGTTGATATATAGAAACAAAGGTACATCAGAAGTGGGTCTAGAATTTGAAAAGTAAATGCTAGATAATCTTCTCAAGCAGTGTCCAAAGATCCACCGGTGTCATTTAGAAAAATAATTTTATACCTTTATGCACGTGGAAGTGTGGCATTTAAGATTTTATATAACAGGTTTCAGTTTACATATATTGGATTCACTGAACTTATGTAGACTTTTCTTAAGTGGGATTAAATAAATCATAGCACTGGAAGCCATTCAACTCATGAGTCTGCATCAGCTTTTTCCACATCCCTCTTTTTTTTTGTAACTATTTTGCTTTGAAAGCTCCTACTGAATCGGTTTCCACCATTCTTTCCAGCAGTGCATCCCAAGTTCCTCCCACGTATAAAGGATTGCACTTGCGCTGTTTCGTCTTTTGTCAGTCACTTCATAATGAGGCGATTTAAATGTTAGTATGCTACTTTAGCCCTGTCCCTAATCCACGGCCTTTCCACAAAGGGAATGGAGCTACGTAAAGATTATCCTGATGTACGACTGTGAGTAATCAAAGTTTTACAAGCATGGATGACGTTGACAATTAATTATTTCTGCCAGAGTAGCGATACATATTACACAGCTGGCAGGTGCCCATTCTATTTCTAAACAACAGGGCAAAATGAATTTCAATGATTTATTTTGTAGAACAAGAAAATCAATGCAAGTGCTTTGTGGTGTCATTTTCTGTGGAAAGTTTTTAAATCTTCTGTGGGTCTTCATCGCAAAGGTGTTGCTCGTAAAAGATGCAAGTCGGAGAAATATCTACATTGTGCAATGGCTGCCTCTGACTGAATAAATCATAAACAACTTTGTCACTTGTGTTCTAATCCTGGGTTAAATGATCCAACAAATTATCAGTAGTCTTATTTTCTGTGAGAATTAAGTATGAAGTAACGTTGTCTACAATGGAAGGTTGACATAATGTGAGAAATATTGTAGATTAAAATTACAAAAGGCAAAAGAGCATCAGAAGGGTACTGAGGCATGGTGACCGACAATGTCCCACGTTTGGTCTGCTGTTCACTGATTACAGTTTAGGGAGTAGTGCTGGGCTGTATTGCTCCTGACTACTGAAAGGAAAACTAGAATTTCTCTTGACATCATTGTGTTAATATTGTGAGTTTGAGGCAGGTTGGGACTTACTGTAAGACCTGCATTTGTGTGTTTTGCAACAAACAAAGACTGGTTACTCAGTAAGCAGTTTGTTTAAACTGCACACTTCAGCAAATGGGAAATGATGTGCTGATATCTGAAGCCAGAAGCTGCAGCTCACTGAACTCATGATAGAAATTCAGAAATGACTCCTGATGACAGTTGCAAATGCAGTAAGTGGAAGATAATTACATAATGCAAATTGATTACTTTTCCAGCAAATTATACTGAGTGGAGAGATTCAAGGTAGACACTACATGCATACAGTGCATCCCAGATGCTTACAATAATACTTCCAGGCATAATAAATGGAGGAATTAATCAACCATCTTCATTCTGGCCAGAAGTGTGGTGGTGCTATGTGTAGCTGAATTATGCAGTATTTATCTTCAAGAGAAATTTGAATTCATTATGGATTAGATGTAGAATCATGTTCTGAACCTTTATTATTTCAGCATAAATAGTGTCATTGTTATGGCTGTTAACTGGGCTAATAACCCAAAAGCCTGGGTGGAGAATGAGAGTTCACACATCAGCAGGTGAATTTAATCTTTTGTTCTAAATAAATCCTGATAACAAAATCAGGGTATATGATTAGGAATGGTTTGGAGGGTTGGGGCCGGGTGTTGGCAGGTGGGGCTATATTGGGTTAAGATATCTGGTCAACCTGGATGGGTTGGACCGAAGGGTCTGTTCCTATGCTGTACATCTCCTATGATTATGACTCTAAGAGTAATCATAAAGCTGTTAGGTTATTATTAAAATCCCAACTTAATCATTTTGGACGCTTCTAAGGCTGTGAATATTATTTCTAGCATTAGTCGTAGAGACAGAAAGCTTTGGGGACATTCTATATTAGACTAGAAAGGTTGATGAGTGAGTTTAAAGGGTTCTTAAATACATAGTTATCCATTTGCCTGCATGGTAGGTAAGTGCCCATTTATCTTATTTATATTGGACAAAGTAATAAATGAGTAGCATGAGCATAAAATTGTCTGAACTTTGTGCATTCTTTTACTGCATTTTTAACATGAATTACAGTTTTTTCAGGTTAGTGCTTGGCTGTAACAAGAGGTCACATTGCACAGGGATTGCCTGAAATCTAGGTGGTATTATACGCAAGCCTGTACAAAATTTTGGATGCTCCCAGTTGAGCTTCCCTCAGTATATTTTCTCTGCATTAATAAGTTCATTTTTGACAGAATGAGTCGATATTGTTTCTGTGAATATTTCACTTAGTGCAGCTTTATTTTGCAGCCCAGTGAAGTTTTCATCTGCTGACTGCTGGGGCCGGGGTGCGAACATGGAACCACCCAGAGAACGTGGGTCATCAGACTACCCAATGGATGTTGGTGTAGAACAGATGGACGTAACGGTGAGTGGAGAGGCATCTGCTCCACTGCCAATCCGACACCCTATGGGCGTGAGCTCCGTGCCTTTCAAAAAGCAAACGTATCCAGTGCCCCCAAATAGACCAGCACATCTGCGTATGAACCTATGACAACAAGTGAACAGAGATGGAAGGATAAAAGATCATCAATGCAAGACTGCGCTTGTGCAAGTGCTGACCAAGTACAAATGTGAGAGTATTTTTGGGAGGATACCAAGCCTCCCCATCTTTCTCTCTCCACAGCCCCCCAAACCCCTTTTCAAAAACAACCATGGAACTCTTGGTTCAGGATATTACTCGATGAAACTTATGCATCACTGATGGGAAAAAAAGGAGATTAAACTAATTGGTGGGGTGATGAACATTTTTGTGAGAAGCATGTACTGCATCAGTTTAGGGGCATTAACGTCCCAAGCAGCATTTCACCTCTTGAGGTTCTGCACTAGACGTTAACCGAAAAGTCCCGTGGCTCATCATCGTTAATGGTGTTGAAGAAATCTTTCTGCTTAGGTGCCTGATGAACACAGTATTACTAAAGGCAGAGTTGTTGCACGGCTTTGCCCGAATCTCTCAATCAAACTGCAGCTTATCTCTGGAGGTTAGGGGGTGCAGAAAATGCTGGGTGTGTCTGCATCCGGGATAGGAAAGATTGGGTTCTGATAACGTTATGACAAAGTCTCAGACACTCGATCCTATATTGTAATAGTTTGAAACCCACATAAATACAGTTTATGGAAAGAGATCATGGATTTAAAAAATCTATATACACGCTGTAATGCGTACAATGGTGATAGAATTGTATTAACTCTTTGGTACATGCAAGTCTTAAAAACTTAAGTTTGCTTTGTGTAGACTTAATGTTTGAAAAGGTTTAAAGTTTACCACATTATCTGCCTTTTTGCCTACTGCAACTATACTCTCCTACAGCTGTCTATAATCACAGTACTGGAGTAGATCTGTCTTGTTCTTTTCTAAAAAGAGTTGTACCATCTCCCAAGTGTGTACCAGCATGTTGGTGTACCATTTGTGCAACAAGCACTTTAAAATCTAGCCTATCTGCATTTCTGGATCATTATGAAGTTCAATTTTAAATCCCTTCTGTACCCTTTAAATTTCACCACATTGCTTCTCTTTTGAACTATGTTTTCGTGCTGGCATCCATGCCACATACCTCAATAGCATAATAGGGCCTAAAGTTGGGGTCCTCCAATCTACTGGATGTAAGTGGTCAGTAAGGTGGGGATGAAAAATGAAGGATATTAATTTAGACTGAAACCAAGTCTTCCTGTTCTGCATTCAAACCCCTCTGAAGTCTGAAATTCAGTGGCACCTCCCACGTATAAGTTGTGGTTCTAAGCAGAATACTGTGTTAAGATCTCTAAAAGAACACTTCCCACAGCTATAGTACTTGACTGACATTTGTTCTGATTATATCATTGCTGTGTAGTAGATTTTCAGGTCTGATTTGTGTGAAATGTGTGCGCTGAAATGTTTTTATTTGCAAGCTGCTTTTCCTGTATCTGTCTCTGCTATTGAAGTCAGTTGAGCCATAGGATACAAGCCATAAATGTCTTTATGCACGGAAAGGCAGTCTGGCATGCCTTCGGCCTTTTTGAGTACAAACAAATATGAAAGCTTACATTTACATTTAAACGCTGTTACACATACAGACTTGCATATAGAGAGACCTGAAAATGCAGTTCAGATGCCATTGATTTCAGTGACTTTTATCTTGTTAAATTGATAAATATTTCTTTCCCATTTCATGTCCTTTGGATCAGAGCACAGTGATCTCATTAATTTGCCATTTGAATTTATCTTTTTGTTGAAGAAAATTCAAGACTTGATAATTTAAAGAGCTCCTTTTCATCTTGTTCTAACCCATTGTCCTGATCTCTATTGGTAACATCATTTACTTTTGGGGGTTGATTACAAGTCTCACTTAAAAGCTTTGTTTTTCCTGCTTTATGAAGTAGAAAATCATGGCAAATGAAATGATCTCATTATGAGGAGCATGAGCCTATGGGGCCATTAATTGGAGAGAAGGAATTGTTTTTTCAAAGTATTTAACCCTAAAATTCAAATTTATTTAGGAGTTAATTGCTAGTTTTATCTTTTATCTTTTCTCCCCAACAATAATTTCATTGCATTTTCAATGACGTAAAATCATTTAAGCCTGTTCTGTTTATCAGCAAAATTTTAAACTCAGAAATCCAATCTTGATTTGTAAGAACATGTAAAAATGTTTGGGTTATGTAGCACAGCAGAAGCATTGTCAATTCTCAGTAATATTAGCTGTGAAGAGATTTATGTTGTAATATTGAACTTGGATTGATCAGCCTCCAATGGTAATTATTGCAGTTTACTGCAAATGGCTCAAGATTCAGTATCACTCGTTGAATTTAATAACTTATTATGCATATGATTCTCTGAGTACATTACTTATTCAGTCACCTATCCTGGAGCTGTCCATGTGACTCAGAAGATGTTGTGTTCTGAACTAGCTTGACTATATCAATGGCACATATTTGTCCAATTTGCCATCTGAAATGCTGCATTTCAATTTCACAATTTCTGTTGGTTTCTCAGGCTTATGTCCCAATAAAACCTCCCTTCTTTGTTTGAAAATGGCCATGTTCCTAATCTGCATGGTTTACCATGTAACAGTTGGCTATAAAAGTCATTTTGATGTAATTTTTAGGATATCTTTCAGTCTTGTCTGCCCAAAAGGTTGCTGCAGCACCACGTGTTTTCTTTTCTGTTGAGCTTATTTGAAATTTGAGGTTCTCAATGTCTAAACCTGCCCCATAGCCATGCTGTTGTATGGTTTGCTGAAATATGAGTGGCCTTTTTTCTCTGATTCACACATCAAGCTTTTCTAGGTGACATGGCTGGGATTGGAATTTTTAAATTTAAAAGTAGGTTTGTAGCGTGAACTTGTGTCCCAACACTACAAGAGGCTGCCAACAAGTTGTATACCAGACTGAGATTGAACAGCATGACATGTCAGCTTGTATGTAATGCACTTAATATAATGTCATGTGAGAGCTGGTTGCAGCAATTTTAATGAGCTTCTTGTGAGATGCCATTAACCTAAACTCAGAACTGACCACATTTGCCAGGAAACACCCAGAAAGAGGGGCAGTTGTGCTCTTAACTCCAAGACTTAGTTGAAGTCATGATTTTTTTTTTAAAGTGGGTAAAATACATAATGTACATTTTATGTTTACAAGGGCATCACTACCTCCCACCTTAGTTATACAAAGTTCTTCAGTGACTTCAAAAACTGCCTTTTTTATATTACAGTGCTGAAATCTATTAATTTCTATTTAACTCGATTAAAAAAAATCAGCAAAAACTGAATTGCACTCTCTACACCACCTTTCAAATTCACTGCTGCTGTTAATAATGCAAGAACTATACAATGGTGTAATAAGGTTTGTTGTTTGAGTTTGTCCATTATGTTTATATTATAACTTTTGGGGATTTACAGAGCTTTGTGGATCACATTCTAATGATTTTATGTTTATCCATTTCAATCAGAAAGCCGGAGGCCAGGAGTAAATACAATTCATAGATTTGAAATTTGCTATTGCCCGAGTACCAATGTTCTATTCCTACATTTCAGAAGAAAGATCAAATCAATAACCTGAATTATGTTCTAGGAATAATGTCTGTTTAACTATAAGAGCATCCAAAGTGACAGTTTTGTAAGTGTCAAGTTCAAAGCAACATTGAAACAGATTTCTTTGTAGAGAATTAGAAATGGAGCCTCTTCGCTTAGAAAAGCTATTGAAGGAGCTCTATAACTTGATTGACTTTGACTTTGTTGAATTGTTAATTTTGTATCCAAAATCCAACCTAATTTATGTTTTAAAAATAAAGTTCATTCGCAATGGATCATACACTTGTTAGGAGCTAGGGAATAGGTGCAGGTGCCCTTGGCTATCTGAATTTCTGCAGTCACTAGAGCTGTTGTGTTGAATTTAGGAGCGCCGAGAGAACAGTGGCTACATGTTCCCTATCACGTGTGTCAAGTTATGTTTCTTGGGCACTACATGATGAAATGGAGAAGTAAGTGGCTTACTACTATGATCCGCCAGATTAGCAAAAATGTATTTATCCATTGGGTGATTTGAAGAGGTATGGGGATTAGATCTTGCTGTCTGGGTAATGAAAATTCACATTTTGTCATTCTTCCAGTACTGCTTCACAGCCACTGTAGACTGACCATAGAAGATAGCAAATTAAGCATTGAATCGCTCTTAGTTCTGTTGTCAGTCTCTTTTTTTCTATTATCTTTTTATGTAGCAGTCTGCAATCATGTAAAGGCCAATAAGTTTTCCAAGGTTGTAATTGCAGAGCACTAAAACACGTTGGAATGAGTTTTGGTGTCTTTTATTAAATAAAATCCAACACTTACAAATAGCTGTGCTGAACTTTATCTGACTTGAAGATTTTTATGTAATGAGCTTTTCATAATATCTGGGGAAGTGTGTCCAAAATATTGAATGCCAAAGTCTGAGGTTGAATGCCTCTCTGCTTTGCCTGTTTCATCAGCTGTTTCACATCCTGACTTCTGAAACTGATTTCATCTCTCTCCTGTTCACTCTGTGATGTGCACCCTCCAACACACGTGCGTGCACTCACACAGGCAGACCACCACAACATACCCCCCCCCCCCCCGTGCATGCACGAGTGCGCACACCCACAACAACTTGGAAAAGAATAATGTTGGAACAGAGATCTCTGAAAAGGCTGGGGGATGGGAAAGGAAGTGTCTTGCAAACCTTGCTTCATTGTAATGGTTGGAATTGTGAAGAGCTGTTGGTAACTTTAAAACAGATTAAATTTTGCTGAGTGACTTAACATGTAATCCTCGCTGATGTGTAGTGTCAATTGAATGCCTTTGAAAATAAATTTCCTAAAAGATGCTCCAACTCTCAGTTGATTGAAAGTTGTCTTCGATGGTATTGAAAGATTAACATTTCCAGTGATCAGGGCATAAGATTCATGTACATAATAGCATTATGGCTTTTGGTCCCTGCAGTAATTAATCAGTTTTGCATGGAGCATATAGTTTCACAGAACTCTTTTCCTTTCCTGACCTTGATAGTGGGATGTTCTTTGGGTATATTGATTTTTTTTTTCCTTGCTTTTCTCTGACCTGAGGTTGGGATACAGTACTTTTGTGGGGAAGAGAGCAGAATGATCAATACATTTCAGTGCTGACATGAGTAGGCCCTTAGGTTCGCAATGAACTTGAACTATGCAAATTTATTTCACCCTATGTCTATTGTAAATTTAAAACAAAACCTCAAATTCAATATAGATTTGTTGAGTCATTTAATAATCTCAAAATGAGGCTTTGTATTTCAACAGAACTATAAAGTTTGTGTTTATTCTTATTTTTGTATTATCGGTTTGAAACATTGTGGTGCAAATGGCTAGCTGTTTCAAATTGTAGATTAGAAAAACATTTTGTAAAGTGCTTCCTTTCTCTCCTGCCTTTCCCTTCCCTTTTTGGAGGTTTATTTGATAGATTGTTTTGGTTTCTTCAGAATTTGTAACTCATTTATGGCGAATGGGGAGAAATATCAGTTTATTTTTCTGGGACCTGTCAAACTTTTATGAATGTGAAGTCTTTCTAGGCTTTTTAGGTCTGTAAATGTAGCTATGGATGCTGCCATTAATGTATATTTGAGTTTCTTAGTAATGTAAAGAGATGTATTGATTGGTATAAACCTTTTTGTAGTTCTCCGGCAGCTTGCTATCTCTGCTGTAATATGGATGCAGCGCTGATGCTAGTGAAGCAGAATTAATATGGGTTGGATCCCTGTGGAGGCTGTCAGCCATAAACATAAACTCTGTATAAAAAGAACCAGTCCACCACGACTGGCTTGAATACTTTACAGCTGTGTTCACCTTTCAGCTGCATCATTGTTTCAGGGCTGAGGGGTAAATCCGCACACTGACTGAGCCATTCTAAAATTGGATAAACATTTTCTCAGGAATTCCCTTATAACTTCAAAACTGTCTTGCACCAATATTGTATTGTAATATTGGTGCCTTAAATACTGGATTTGGGTCTTTAAATATTTTAGGAAACAAATGTTTAAAGCAGCATTTATCAAAATCTTGAGATAATCACGGTTTGTGATGTAAATGTTGCAAACTACAGGGAGTTCTGCACGTTTGTTTCTTCCCAGTGATATTGTTAGCATGTGCTGCAGTGCTTAAGTTATCTTTGATGTTGAGATGCCGGTGTTGGACTGGGGTGGATGAAGTCAGAAGTCCACGTGACACCAGGTTATAATCCAACAGGTCTCTCTGTTTTTAGAGTTTTTAGAGCGTTGCTGCTTCATCAGCTGCAGCGATTTCACTTGACGAAGGAACAGCGCTCCAAAAGCTTGTGGTTTCACATAATCCTGTTGGACTGTGATCTGGTGTCGTGTGACTTCTGGCTAAATTATCATTGTGGTTAATCTTGAAATATTATCTGCACTTTCTCTCGGAACATTGTAAAATAAATGATGGAATTCATCTTAACATGTGTTAGTAGTTGACTGTTCTAAAGGTGATCAGTTAATGAGTTAGTGACCAGTTCATGGTCCAGCTTATCCCCTCTCTCCTTTTCCAATGGCCACATCTCTGCTGGAAACCAAAGCCAAGGCGAATTGTCCACCGTTTTCACCAAACGATAGTATGTCAGGACACTGGATTAGTTTAGGTTTCATGTGTTCATGGGTTTGTTGATCTGTGAGAGTGTGGCCTTATTGTTTTATCAGCTTTATATTTCAAGAAAGTTGCTGAACTTCAGCATGTGGGCAGGAGCTTGAGGATTTAGCAGGGTGACTTCCTCATTTCAGCCTGGCTGTCAGATTGTGATTCTGAATTGGTGTCAGAAAACCTCCATAGGAATGAGAACTTCAATGACACACCACTGTGAGGTTAACCTTGCACCTTGCTGCAGAGCACTAACAGTTTCCCTGGAAGCAAACCCAGAAAATGACCAACTTTCAAAGCTTTGAAATCATAGCTTGCCTATCTCATTTCAATTACCAACATGTTATTAGCTCTTCAATAGTTGTACCAACTGTTTTTGAAAGTGAGCATTGGCTTCCTATTTAATGTGGAGAGCACATAGTTGAACTTCATGCTGTCACAGATATTCAGCATTCCCACCACGACACTTTTAAGGACATTAAGGTTACTTGTGACTAAATTAATACAAATGAGGAATTGAAGTTTTGAATCTCTTGCCAACTATGGCTCAGTACTGTGCAATGCTGTGAACTTATCCATTGAGCCATTGGAATTTTTTTTCCCCAAAATCACCCCTGATGTTTCCAAATTATTCTTAAAAATGTATTATATTACGTGAACCTTCTCATTTTGAGGCATGCAGCTAACTCCTTCCAGATTGATTTGTCTTTACAGTGTTAATCTTTGTTTGATACAGGTTTGCTGATTTGCTACCTGTAAGTTACTTGCTAGCAATTATTAATTAGCTAATTGTCTAATATTAATTTGAAGATACGGTACGCTGAATTGTCTGCCCAAGTGTGCTGTGCACAGAGCTAGACCATAGGTTCATGCCCTTGATTAGCAAGTTCTGAAGACTCATTTAAAGCCCCGGTGCATTGCAACAGAAGGAAAATCAGGCCACCAGTCATCCTAAACCGCTACTTGTACGTGGGTCCAAAGATTTTCTTGCAGGTATAAAATAAAATAGAGCAAAGCAATGACTTCAAAATATCAAGTACTGTTGAGGTATGTTGAATGAACGTTCAATACAAAGATGTTCTCTTAACTCTAACCATTTTTTTGGAAGGATTTATGGAGCAGTGACTAAACCAATATGTGACAGGCTATCGCTGCCTTCTGTGGAGCTTTATTATACCTTACTCCACATTAGCTAAATCTTTGTAATTGTTTTGCATAAACTTTGGTAGTAAAATCATAATTCTGTAGAACCGTGCAGGAAATTCAAATACTGGAAACCTGAAGTAACAATATCCAGAAAGGCACAGATCAGGCACCTTGTAAGGAATTTATGTTTTGAAGAAGGGTCCCATCCAAATTGTTAGTTGATTTTTTTTGTGTATGTACTTCCATGTGATTTGCAAATTTTAAGGCTGCTTCAATAAAAGGGAAGATTTCTGATGGCCTTTTTAACTACTACTTCATTTGAACTCTTTTGATTGAATGAGGGGGAAAAAAAAGTAAAACAATGCAATGGATTGTAAGGGATTGGATGGTATTTAATATCACTGTTTGTGTTATATATAAAATTATAGTACAAACATCAAGGAATTCCTAACATTAATGACCTTCACATTTCTCTTGTTCTATGTTCATACAATAATCAACCTCCCTGTAGCTTAGAGTTACATTGATTATTCACCAGGATGGCTTATCTTTCTAATAGGATAAATGAAGGGCAATAACTTATCTGTCAACAATCATCACAAATGCTTAAACACAAAGCAGACTTGAGAACAGTTGAATGTTTTATTGTATAACCAATGTAGACATTGATTTTTTAACTTGTACCATTATTAAGTTACCAGCATGTAAAGAAGTTTAAAACAATTATGTATGTAAATTTTGACGATGGAACCTTCAAACCCCAGGTTGTCAGATAGGTGTGGCTTGGTTGTAACTGATACAGGTGTACTGTAGTTGCATAGAAATCATTCTTGCATGCATTGAATCAGTGGGAGTTGGAGATTGGAATGATACCTAGGCTCTGCAAGTGAAAGACAAAGTTGCAATTGGCAATGCTGTTGGAAACCTGTACCCATTTGCTATCCTGGTTATGCCAATAGTTCGGACTTGCCTCATTCATATTCACATGGCATGTAGAAATTGCCAAATTTCTTGAGATCAGTGAAAATGCAAATGGAAGGACTCATTAACAACGTGCGCGAGTTGATGTAATCAGCCTCAAGGAGGTTGAATGTGACAATAATCTCTGAAAGTATTATGATCACCTTCATTTGAAACCGCTTATGACCAAGTTGTGACTTTTTAAAATTACTATCCCAGTACAATCCCCATAGAGTGGGACGTCACATATTTTGGGATTCATATATGCCAGGTTGTAAAGCAGAAGATTGCATGCTGTACATCTCTATGACTCTATGATTGCAATATGGACTTATGCAAATTGTGTAAGTAAATAAATTATAAAAGCAAAGCAGGTTTTAAAGAAAAGTCTCTCGAAGTGATACAGCTATAGATGCAGTAAATTATAATGTCCCAACAGGGTGTCCAAGCAAATTAAGCTGCATTTTAATATAGGCCGCTTGTAGATCTGCGACTATGTTCAGAACCCATGTCTCAATGGATTAATGGAATTCACCTGGAGTTGGGTACAATTGTGACTAGATATTTTTGCAGTGTAAGAATAATTTAAAACTTGTTAATGAATTCTAATGGTAGGATATCACGGCTGTCCTAACTCTTAGGTTGCTGTGTTTCATGGGATGTTTCAGTAGGATGCATTTTATTATATCATTAGAATTTCGTCATCAAACTGCAATTTTATTTGAAACCAGCAATGTAGTCCATGCAATTGACCAAGTGTAACGTGGAGCAAGGCATTCTATTCTATAAAATATTCAACACAATTTGAGGTTAATTTCTGCCCCAAACCTTGAATTCCAGCTCAAAGAAAAAAAAATCACAAGTATCTCAATACTTAATATGGTAGAATGTTGTATCTGACCTTGGATGAATTTTTTCCTCCAAGATCAGTATTTTGGCATGGTGCTTTACTGCTAAAGAATTAGGCATGACTCATTATGCCAGTAGGACCTCGTAATTTAGTTGCCCAAGTGAAAATGGTGTGAAGCTATATTTTTTTTCTCACGAATCATCTTGTACTTAATCAGCTGTATTACTGAAATAAAATTTGATCAATGAATGAACAGCTGTAAAAATTGAATGCAGTTTTGTTTTGTTTGAATGGAATTTAGGTGGTAAATCATCAGTAAAATGGTTGACACTGAATGTGGCAGGTGAGACTATCATGCAATGTTTTCATAATGTCACTGTTGTAACTACAGTCAGCATACATTTCCATATCTTGCAAAGTCAGACCAATAATGTGTAGTTAAAGGACGATATAACAAGTTTATTAGAACATTTCTGTACTTCTAAACATTGAGTTTTCGCAACTGGGACAAACTAGCTGAAGTAAAACATACAGTCCACTGTTTGATTAACCTGGATAAAAGCAAATTACTGCATATGCTAGAATCTGAAAGCAAAAAAGAGAAAATGCTGGAAAATCTCAGCAAGTCTGGCAGGAGAGAAGAGAGCTGACATTCCGAGTCTAACTGACCATTTGTCAAAGTCCCATTGCCTAACAGATGAAGGGAGTGAATGGTGAAGATGCTGGATGGGTGCTTTTCAAGCAGGCTGCCTTGTACTGGATGTTGACTAGCTGCTTGTATGGTTGGAGCTGTACCTATCCAGGCGGATGAAGAGTATATCATCTACTTTTACCCTGTAAATGGTAGATAGGTAATATGGAGACAGGACATGAATTACTCATAATTCCCAGTCTCTGACCCATCCTGATAGCCACAGTATTTATGCGGCTGGCCCTGTTCAGTTTCTGGTCAAAAGTAATTCCCAGGGGATTGGTGGGAGATTCAGCAGTGGTAGTGTCATGGAATGTCACAAAATGATGTTAAGATTATCTTGGAAATGCTTATTACTTGCCATTTGTGTAGCTACATGTGTTGTCCAGGTCTTTCTGTGCATGGACATGGACTGCCTCAGTATCTGAGGCGTAAATGGTGCTGAATGTTGTGCAATCATAAGTGAACATGACAACTTCTGTCTGACTTTATGATGGAGGGAAGGTCATTGAAGCCAGGTTGAGCCGAAGTTGCTATCCAAAAGATGTTCTGCAGTCCTTGGACTGAGATGACTGACCTCCAACAACTGCACCATCTTGCTCTGTGCTAGGTTTGACTTCAATGACAATTGGAGAGAACCTGCCCTGCCCCAGCAAGGTTCCCATTCATTTTAGTGTTGCTAGGGCATCCTTGATGCCACTGTCAAATTCCAGTTTGATGTCAAGGGTAATCACTCTTGGCTCACCTCAAGAATTCAGTCTAAATTTGAACCAAGTCTCTAATGTGGTCAGAAGTTGAGTGGCCCGAGTGGAATAATGAGGATATTCCTTCCGTCATTAATGATTGAGAGGAGCCTGATAAGTTCTTGGCTGGGTCAATTTGTCCTGCTTTTTATGGACTTGATATTGAGTTTACACTGTGTTGTACTGTTCTAACTTGTCATAAGCCTTGCCTTTATTCTAAGAAGAGGAAACCTGATCTGTGAATGCAAAACCAAAAGAAATAAAAATTTATGCAGATTCATAAGAGTTGGAAGAGCTTAGATAGATATACAGCATGGCAACAGAGCCTTTGGTCCAACTCGTGCATGCTGACCAGATATCCTAAATAAATCTAGTCCTATTTGGTAGCATTTGGCCCATATCTCTCTCAACCCTTCCTATTCATATACCAATCCAGATGCCAAATAAATGTTGTAATTGTTCTATCCACCTCCACTTCCTCTGGCAGTTGATTCCATACACAGTCCATCCTCTCCATGAAAATGTTTTCCATAGGTCCCTTTTAAATCCTTCTCACCTTAAACTTCTGCCCTCTAGTTTTGGACTCTTCCACCCAAGAGGGAAAAAACCTTGTCTATTTACCCTCTACACGCCACTCATGCTTTTATAAACCTCTAAACCTCAGCCTCTGACGCTCCAGGGAAAATAACCCTGGTCTACTCAACTCACCCTAATAGCTGAAATCCTCCAACCCTGGTAACATCCTTGTAAATATTTTCTGAACCCTTTCAAGTTTCACAACATCGTCCCTATAATAGGGAGACCAGAAATGCACACAGTATTCCATCAGTGGCCTAACTAATGTCCTGTGCAGCCACAAAATTGACCTCCCAACTCTTGTACTGACCAATAAAGGTAAGCATATCAGATGCCAACTTCACTGTCCTATCTACCTGTGATGCCACTTTCAACGAACTATGAACCTGGACTCCAAGGTCTCTTTGTTCAGTCCTGGGGCCTTACCATTAACTGTACAAGTCCTGCCCTGATTTGCCTCTCTATGTTACTGTTTTCTTGTTATTGAACTCTTCAGCTGCTGTGCGTAACTACCTAACAAGTGATTTGCAGGCACTTGAATAGAATGAGGGTGAACCATGGAGAGATTTGTGATTATTCCTGAGGGAGGGAACATTGGAGCATGGCTCTTAGCAACATATCAGTAAGCAGCCTCTTGTAAAATTACATCGGCACACCTCTGAGTGAATTTGCCAGTAAAGGGATTTCCCTGAATTTCCAGGAAACAGCGCAAGAAAAAAAAATGCAGAGGATAATGTATAAATACAGCTCCTCAATGCAGATTACACATTGAGATGACAAGTTATGGAAACTAAAACTCCAAGATTCTTAAACTATAGTCAATAACTGCTGGATAATGAAACTGAATATAAAGAGCAGTTTTGCAAGAGATGAAATTACATTAAGCAGTGATAAGATGTAAATGAAATAAATAGTGCCAACTTGAATTATGATGGTATTTATTTATTTGGCACTTGAGTTCTTCATATGCAAAATCTTGATTGATAACCGAATTTTCTTGGTGTTCAGTAAATCAGCAGTACTGAAAGCATTATTTTTCCTTTTAAGTTTGAGCCTGAGAAGCATGGGCTAGTATGTCATGCAGTAATTAGATTTGTAGCTGACTGGCAATGATAAAAAGTCTGGCAATGGTAAATAGTGTACATCTGCACTGTGCGTTTAGGGGCAAAGTCTTGCTATCTAGAATTATCAAGGCAGCTTGAAAATAGTTGAGGGTGATGCAGAAGTTTACAGCATTCATGTAATTGATTAGCTACCAGAAAATGATTGCACTAATTCTGTTGAACCCTATGGATGTACAAGTATTAATTAAGGTGAAATTACCAGAATTTATCATTAGGAACTGAATGAGCATTGAACAGTATATGGTCCAGAGAAATTGTGTGGTTTTGGTAGGGGCATCATGTCTGTCTAACCTACTAATTCTTTTAGAAAGATGTGATATGTAGACAAATTTGAATATTACATAACTAGATTTCCAGAAGTCCTTTGATTAGTTTTCCCATAATCGTTCTTTTCAGAAAAATAAAAACACATGGAATTGAAACAAACACAATGCTGGAGAAACTCAGCAGGTTTGATAGCTTCTGTGACAGAGAGAAAGTATTAATTTTGAATCTGGTATGACTATTTCAGAATGCTATGGAGTGGGGACTTGAAAGTAGTCTTTAAAACATTGATTAATTGGGCAATAGTGAGTGTTAAGATAAGCATGACACACTTTAGGGTGTAATAAAAGGTATTCACTGGGAAACATTACTATGGCCTGTCCATTTTGCTCTATATAAATTTTTCACACTTTTGGGGAGAAATTTCAATCTTACACGTGCCCAAATAATTGTAAGAAAATCTATTTTACTATAGGGACACAAAGCTGAGCTTGATTTTGCAACACATGACATTAATTTTTATGTATGGGTGAGCCGACTAGAGAAATCCTAGCAGACTTATTTGCAAGAGTTCAATTCATGTTCTGAGTGTAGCTAATTTAGTAGTGGAAGCGTAATGTACTTGCATCCTGGACTAAAAGGTGAGGGGTGAAAAAAGCTTGTGTTCCTGTTAGTAATTTGTGCTGGAAGGCAGTGATTAATGAAGATTTGGTGCAGCTGGAATAATTAAATGTGAGTAACCAGTTTCACATAGTAAGAGACGACCAAGCCAGACACCAGTACATTTTCTCATGCATTAAAGGTGGTCACTCAGGAGTCACAAAGAGGGTGATAGATGACTGAAAAACATCACGAGAGTTAGTATTAACATTCTGGAGAGGCAATAAAGACTGGATCAAAAAAAGGGATGTGGTGTCGTACCACACAATATGTTTTTGGTTCTTGAGGTAAATACAGAGGAACCTCAATTATTTGGATAATCAAATGCCGAATATCGTACAACCTGGCAAGATCTCAAGGTCCCGATGCTCGGATAAACTGTTATCTGGTATTCAATGATCTGGAATTTGGTTAATCAAACGAAAAACTGCCCATCCTCTCCTTTGGATAATCGAGGTTCCTCTGTATAATAGGGATGCGATCAACTTGAGAGTTATAAATTGGAGCTTCAATGAATGATTCCACATATGTTAACTTGCAGCTGTGCTATCGATTGATTGTGGATGAAATTCCATTCTGGTTTCTTGACCCAGAAGCAACCTACAGTTTTTCTATTCCAGCTATCTCAAATGCCTGCTTATGGATATTTTTGCCATAGAGGTAATGCAACAAGTGTTCATCAGACTATTTCCTGGTATAGTAGAACTGCCCTGAGGGAAGGCTGGAGATTAGGCGTGTATTCCTTGGAGCAAAGAAAAATGGTAAGTAATCTCATTTAAATTTAGAAAAATCTTGAAGCATTAGACAATGTGGATGGAGAAAGGCTGTTTCCCATTTCTTTCTAGTTTAGAACTGCTGGCTGTAAATGGAGGTCACAACTTTAGTGTACAAAATCTAGGACCAAGATTGGTACTAGCTCTCACCCAGCCATTATCCCATGAACCAATTTGTTGGAATTACTAAATGTTAGGGATACCCATATAAAGATCCTCATGTCAACATGTGGATTAAACAATCTGAATAAATAGACATTTTCAATAACATGGGATCTGAATGCAAGCTGTCAACTAGTTAACAGCTTTACAAAGTACATTTTATGACCATCAAGACAGTAAAACACTTCAGAGCCACTGAAGTATACTCATTGTTGTAGGAAATATGGCACATTACAAAATCCTCACAAATAATAATTTTGAGGAGTACTGTACTTTTAGCTATGCTTCAATCAATACCTCAGAGTTGGAATACAGCTGCTGAAAGATAGAAGACATAGGAGCAGAAATTAGGTCATTTAGCCCATTGAATGGCAGAGCAGACTATCATGGCTGATACGTTTCTCAACCCCATTCTCCTACTTTCTTCCTGTAGCCCTTGATTCCCAAGAACCTATCTACAGAGTAATCTTGATTATCTGAACAAGATGGGCAGGCACTTTGTTTGGATAATTGAATTGATTAACCAAATAATCAATGCCTCTCCTCTGTCCTCGGCAGCATTTCAGTAGGCTAGGTTCATTTTTAATCATTGTTTTAAAAAAAGACACAAACAGCGTTAGAAACATTACATCAGGACCTTTATCATCATCTGAATCTGAAATTCGGATAATAGAGATTCCTCTGTATCTTCGAGGAGAAAGTGAGGTCTGCAGATCAGAGCTGAAAACGTGTTGCTGGAAAAGTGCAGCAGGTCAGGCAGCATCTAAGGAACAGGAGATTCAATGTTTCGGGCATAAGCCCTTCAGGAATGAGGAAAGTTTCAGTTCCTCTGTATCTATCTTAAATATACTCAATGATCTGGCGTCCAGTGTTCTGTGGTAATGAATTCTATAGATTTGTCACTCTCTGGCTAAAGAAGTTTCTCCTTATCTCTGTTCTAAAAGGTCTTCCCTTTTTACTCTAAGGCTGTGCCCTTGGGTCTAGTCTCTCCTACCAATGGAAACAACTTCCCAACATCTCTGTCTAAGCCATTCAGTATTCTGTATGTTTCAATTAAGTCGCCCCCTCATTCTTCTAAACTCCATCTATAACTTTAAACTAGATACGGGAACAGGTGATCATATTTCTAATACTGCATTCTCTGGAACAGATTGTAAAATTTTTTCCCTTTTTTTAAAAAGAAGCCTTAAGCCCCTGAATAAAGAATAATGCTTTTACCAGGAATGTTTTTTAGACAATTGCACTCCTACCATCCTAATTTGGAAATGGGAAGTTTGAATAGTCATACTAACAATATGCAAGAAAAAATTAAAAGTTTCATAGGTTATGTAACTGGGGTATATGGGCCATAGTCTGACATTCCATTACTAAACTCTGGGACCCACTTTAAATCCCTTCTAATGCCTGTTTAAAAATTGTGAACAACCCACCTCCTCTTCACCATCACCTCAAAATACAATTCTGGCCAGAATACAATTTCTGCTCCAGTCTCTCCCATAGTTTATTTGCTGTGGATCCTTGAACTGATTTTAAGTGTACAATTAGGTGTTATTTACAGGTGCAGTGAATAAAGGATGCTTCTTGAAGACCAGTAAACAGCAAGTTGTCAGATCACTTTATTTATAATCAAAATGAGACAAAGGGAAAGTGAATATTAATTTCATATCTCCCTTACGACATGCATTTTACAAGCAAGGTAAATCACATTTCAAAACAAACCGAAGTGACTTAAATCCAGCATTTTGACTCGAATGTAATTAGATCACCAGCTCAAAAGTTTCATTTTCAAATAAATGAAATTATCACCTTGAGTTTTTTTAAAAAGAGGACTATTTGTTTTTGATACAGTTTGGCAATGTGCATTGCTATTTGGGAACTACAGAAATTGTTCACAGCAATTGCTTGGAATACAGCTCCCTGCCGAGGAGTGAGTTAACAGCCTGTTTTCTTGCATGCTCTCAGAATCCATCTTGATTAGGACATTGATTGGTTTGAGTACATAGTGAGACTGAATACTCCCTTAAAAACAAAAAAAAATATTCTAGCTTCTAAAGCCACTTTACCAGTTAACACTCCTGAAAGGGGGGAAGAAAGAATGGAGGGGATCTCTCTCAGCACAGTAACAGATTTGGCATAAGACTTTGTAAGTAATTCTTTTTATCATAGAATTCAGACAGTGTGGAAAAAGGTCCTTCGGCCCATCAAGTCCACACTGACCCTCCAAAGAGTGACCCACTCAGACCCATTCCCCCTACCCTATGTTTACCCCTGCACATCCCTGAATGCTATGGGCAATTTAGCACTATCAATTCACCTAACCTGCACATCTTTGGACTGTCGGAGGAAACCAGAACACCTGGAGGAAACCCACACAGACACTGGGAGAATGTCTATCTGTGTGGAGTTTGCACAGTCATTTGAGCTGGAAGCGAACCCAGGTCGCTGGTGCTATGAGGCAGCAGTGCTAACTGAGCCACTGTTTATTAAGATTGGTTTTGTGAAGTTTAAATTATCATATAACCAACAAGAAGTCATTTAAAAATTGCCAGTGAAGGAAACAGTCAGTAGGACTTTGAAAAATAACCCAAGGCATTTGACAATCTAGACATATTTATTGACACTAACTGAGAAACCATACGAGAAGCAAAGTTTCAGAATCAACAAATTTAAAATGCAAATTTTGATTTGGGCCAGAAATTTATTTTCATAAAATCCCTACAGTGTGGAAATAGGCCATTTGGCCCAACAAGTCCTCACCGATCCTTCGAAAAAGTATCCTACCCAGATCCATTTCCCTACTGTATTACTCTACATTTGCCCTGACAAATGCACCTAACCTACACATCCCTGAACACTATGGACAACTTAGCATGGCCAATTCAGCTAACCTGCACATCTCTGAACCATGGGAGGAAACCCACACAGACAGACAGTCGCCCATTGTGGGAACTGAAGCTAGGTCCCTGGCTGTGAGGCAGTAGTGCCTAACCACTGAGCCACTGTGCCACCTCTAAGGCAGTATAGTATTTTAAAACTTTACATGATGCCTACATTTTGTTCCCACCCCTTTCCCCAAACACTGAAGGTATGTCATTCTTGAGGCACAATTTTAAAATGGTACGCAAGAAAAATAATTCTGAGACCAACCCATTTTCACAAATGACAAAATGAACCTGCTTTTAAAAAAAATTATATTCGTAGGCAAACCTAGAGGTCTTGACTTGAATGTTCAAAACTAAGCCATCTGATTTAGATATTGCTTTTTGTCTTTTCCCTTACCCTGTTCCCTCCAACATCAAGAGGTAGAAATGTTTTTGTTTTGGTAGAAAGAGTGGAGGAGTGAAGTGGGTTAACAGTTTTCAAACTTACCCAGTTGTTGGTGTCCAGCATTGTAACTCTAACCCAATTAACTAAACTGGGTAAGGTTCTGGTTGGCTTGAACTGTCATTTTCATGATTTTATAAAAATCACATGTTCAAATAACCCTCAAAAGAATAATCTGTACAAATGACACCTGCCTTTCTACACAGAAATATTATTCATATTTACTTACAGCAGTTTGCCATTGTCTACAGTCACAATTTTAAAAAATTTTGTTCCAATCACAAGTCTTATAATTTTGACTCCGAGCATAACCACACTGCAAAATGCAGTTTGTTTCCATTAACTACAAGTTTGTTGTATCCACATTCAATTTTTTTTGGATGGCTGGCCACTGGAATGAAAGTTTTATCTCCCAAAATATAACTTTTGTGCTAAGAAAATAAACATCTCCATGGTTTTGTTATTTGACATGAGGGAGCCCATTGGTGATACTGCATAAACTATTAACATCAGTTGCCTAGCCTTGTAAATGTGGCGGCCTGAAATTACCAACAAGATTTCCTTCCGAAGAAGAAATTTTGTTGGTGAAAATGCAGAGGATGTGAATAAGCTATTAAGGACACAAACATTTAGTAATTGTCTGGGGTCGACTGAGTATGGTTTTCAGCAATTCTTGTCCCCACCTCCAACCTAAACTTAGAGTAATACTTTAAAAGAAATGCAAAGCCTAATTATTTGGAACCTGCAAATATCATTTAGCCAAAATTTGTGTTATATAAATACTGTCCAATATGGAATTGGAAAGGAGCGTTGAGGGGCCAAGTAAAGATTAATAAAATGATTGAAATTTAAATAAAGGTATTCTGATTTAAGTCAAAATGATATTCATTAACAAAATGAAGCATTTAACGTGTTTATTACTACATTTTTTTTCATACGTTTTCCTTTGTACTTAATTGTTAGAATGCCTTGGTTGCACACTGTCCTATTTCAATGCAGTTGTCCAAGGTAACTTGATTAACTTGTTAATAAATTTGTAGATGGGTAGAGGTTGCACCATCGCGCCAGGCTTGAATGTAGTCCAAGATGACAGTTCGACACAAGGGGCAAGTTTTTTCTCTGTTGAACCAGAGTGATATGCACTCTTCACAGAATATGTGCTTCAAGACAGAAAAAAATAATTAAGACCGGCTAAAACATTTTTCTCTCCCACTTCCTTTTTTCACCCTCATTAAGACATTTACCTGACAGATGAGGAGAAGAGGTTCTCTGAATTCTGTCTGACAGATGGGGCAAATATCTCCAGCCTCATTGCACTGAAGCTTGCTGGCTGCAATCCCATAGTGCTTCAACAGAAAGTGAATTGGTTAATGGTTTTATTAACAGAATATTTATTCATATACATTTTTATTTTAAATAATCTGCAATGAGTACCAACTCTTTCTATTGTCTATATATATATAATAAAATTGAAACATCTGACTTAAAATGGAAATGTTCTGAAGAAATCCTAGAAACTGTACAGTATGGAAACAGGCCATTTGGCCCCTGGTGCTGAGAGGCAGCACTGCTAACCACTGAGCCACCATGCTGCCTTTATATATAAAGTTGTATTGGCCTTGGTAACTCTTTCATTCTCCACAGTTGCAGCCAGAACTGCTGAGCTTTTCAGCACTGTTTTTATTTCAGATCTGAGAGTACTTTATATACAGTATTTCAATTTAAAGTAAAAGCACAAAGCACCTGTAACAGATAATTGCATGTCCTGTGTAGAGAGTGTGGTGCTGGAAAAGCACAGCAGGTCAGGCAGCAGCCGAGGAGAAGGAGAATGGAATGCAATCATAGGCTAACGGCCAAAATGTCAATTCTCCTGTTCCTCGGATGCTGCCAGACCTGCTGTGCTTATTCAGCACCACACTCTCTACTCTAATCTCCAGCATCTGCAGTCCTCACCAGTAGGTGGTCTATAGTTTTAAAAGTGTATTTAACTCAGCACAAAAATGCTTTACAAAAAAAAAATCACAGTATGGCTTGCATCATTTCAGTCATACAGGGCAATTAAAGATTAAATAACATCATAGATCAGAGTTACCTAAAATAAAGATCAGGAAAATATGCTATAGATTAACAAATAGTAACCTAAATGATTCACTTTTCCAAATACATATGTTAAAATGAAGGCTTAAGTTCAACTGCTAATATTCTAATTAAATATCCAGTTGAGCTTATTTTGTCATTTGGTATGCAGGAAGCTTTTCATCCTACACTCCTCATGACATTTCAGGACAAGTACCAACATAAAAGAATATTTTCTGCTGTATTAGAAGAGTATGTTGATGGATGGGTAGCAGTATTGCCAAGAAGAATGCACCAGATAACTGTCAGTTAACTGCCAAGTTGTGCTTACATTTTGAACCAGGCAGTTTGACTTTGACTGGTCAAGACATCACCCTGAAAAACATACCAGAGAATGGCTGGTACTTATTTCATTGAATTTAAACAGGCAGTGTATATATGTTCTGTTTACAGAGAACAAGGCCCTTTGACTCAAATTATGTAGCTTCCTGTATGTCTAGGTACATGACATCATGCAAACGACTGAAGAAACTCAAGTCTGGTCCTCATTCCTGATGACGGGCTTTTGCTGGAAATGTCAATTTTTCTGCTCCTCGTATGCTCCTGACCTCCTGTGCTTTTCCAGCACCACTCTAATCTTGACTCATTCCTGTTTCATTGTTGTGTGGGTATAGGTGAACCTTCTCAACCAGTTAGGTTTTGTGAATGGCTTCCAGAAAACATGGGCTTTGAAAATAATGGCCAGAATAAAATCAAGTGGGGTGAGTTACCCAATCTGATGACTTGGTGAGTTCTTGTGTTTCCTTTGGAGACAAAGAAATTTGATTTTTTTTAAAATTACAAACCAATCATGTTCTTAAGTTTTTTTTTTAGGTTTTGGAGGTAAAACAAGGAAGTTTGTGCAATATTCAAATTATTTGTTAGAGGAAGCAAATGTCTTTAAATTTGGGGTTTTTTTTTGCCTGTTTTATCTGGAAATGCATTTACTGTATCCAACAAACATTAACTGCAGTGTCCAAAGGTGACCAAGAGGTGGCAGCAGGCTAATACACAGCATCTGCCACTGTTATCTGAGAAATGACCGTTTGAAGGTGATTTTGTTAAAAATTCATTCACAGAACATGGGTGTCACTGGCCAGGCCAGTATCCTTCAAGGGCAGTTCAGAGTCAACCACATTGTTGTCTTTCCTGTTCTTGCCTTCAAACAACTCCTGACCCACAGCAATGTTCTTCCCGAAAGGACATCAGAAAACCAGGTGAGTTTTTGCAACAATTCGACAATGCAAAAGAGAGAAAAATGAGTTTATTATAACATTACTATATTGAACTTATTTACCTGTTTGTGGATTAAACTCTTCAAAGCCCTCTTAAAATTGTTCCACCGCTCATAAATGCCAAGGAGCTAGGGATCAAAAACAAGGTGTCAGAAACAACAAAATAAAACAAAGAACTGCAGATACTGGAGATGCGAAAGAAAAACACTAATTGCTGGAGAAACTCAGCACGTCGAGCAGCATCAATAGAGAAAAGAAAGAGTCAAAATTTCAAGTCTAGTGACCCTTCTTTGAAATGCAAGAACTCAAAACATCAACTCTGCTTTCTCTCCAGGGATGCTGCCAGACCTGTTAAGTTTATCCTGCAAATTTGGTTTGTCAGAAACAATAACTGTATTTAAAATTCAGTAGGTGATACATAGCTTAAGTTCTCTGACCAATTCACAACCATCCAATAAGTCACAGTATGTGTTTGACTATTTATCTTGAAATTCCAAGCGGGTCCTGAAGGCAAACCTATAGTCCGGTTCAGCTGGAACAGGGATTGAATTGAACCCCATTCTGTTGGCATTTACTTGATGCACACTCCAGCTATCTCATCAACTCCCGAACGGCTGAACCAAAATGTGATGATGCTTAGACAGCTAGACGAATGCTGGAAAATTTAAATTTAATTGATAAATGAATAATGAAGTGACCAGTCGAACTGGTTTCACTCGTAGGAAATTACATGTAACTACAGATCCACAACAATGTCGCTGCCTCTCAACCAGCCTTTTAAATGCCATAGCATGCTTTTTCAGATGGCATATCACCAACTGCTCAAGGGTGGTTAGGGAATGGACTTAAAATGCGGTCCTTGACTGTACTCAAACCTAAGAATTTTTTAAAAATTCTACTTCTCCACATTCTTCATCTTTAAGCCCAGTGTCAGAATGCTGCTTTGTAATGGCAAGGGTAAGACACATTTAGGGGTTACCTTTTGCTGTCAGCTTTGCTTAATGTTAAAAACTAGACAGATGGCACAGCACTGTCACAAAAGAAAACCTGTAAGATTTTACCTACTTTCAGTTAAGATACCGTGGATACTCAACACAAAAGAACTAAAGAAGAAAGTGAGGACTGCAGGTACTGGAAAAGTACAGCCAGTCAGGCAGCATCCGGGGAGCAGGAGAATCAATGTTTTGGGGCAGAACCCCTTCATCAGGAATAAGGCTTGTGGGCTGGGGGGCTGAGAGATCAATTTTTTTTTTGGGGGGGGGGGGGGGATGTGAAAGAAATGGAGGTGGGAGGTAGCTAAGAATGTGTTAGGTAGATGAAGGTATGGGTAGGTCGGAAGGAAGCAAGATGGACAGGTAAGACTGGTCAAGGGGGCAGTGCCAAGTTGGAGGATTGGGACTGGGATAAGGTGGGGGTGGGGTGGGGAGGAGAATGAGGAAACTAGTGAAATCCATACGGACCCTGCAACCACACAGGATCACAAGGTGGAAGATAAGGCGTTCTTCCGACAGGTGTCAGGTGGTAAGGGTTTGGCAATGGAGGAGGCCCATGACCTGCATGTCCTTCGTAGAGTGGGAGGGGGGCGTTGGGATTGCAAATCCCCTTCCACCTACTGTCAGCACTAACTGAAAAAACATTTCATGCTGAAATGACTACTTTTTCATCCTTGCCTGTCAGGTATGCAGACTCCCACCACCTGTAAGCAGCACAGGAAAAGCAGGAAAGAACCGGATTACATTTTTGCCAGCTGCTGGCAACTGGATCAGCAATACATCCACACTCTCCACAGCTTTCTCAGACACATTAGAATGTAAAATATCAGGTGGAAGAACTGATCAACATTCAGTCCCATCGATTTCTGAAACATCCTTCTTGTACTTCAAGTTTATTAATACTAGTTTCTTTCAATTTCTCATTTTCTCCAATCTATTGGATTTCTAATTCTGGGAGATTACTTACATCTTTCTTAGTAAAGGCAGACCACAAAGTAATCATTTAGCTTCTCTACCATTGCTCTGTTCCATATTATACACTCTTCTGTCAGCAGTCAGTGTCAAGAGTGTGGTGCTGGAAAAGCACAGCAGGTCAGGCAGCATCTGAGGAGCAGGAGAATCGACGTTTCGGGCATAAACCCTTCATCAGGTTTCTGATGAAGGGCTTATGCCAGAAATGTGGATTCTCCTGCTCCTCAGATGCTGCCTGACCTGCTGTGCCTTTCTAGCACTACTCTGAGCTCCAGCATCTGCAGTCCTCACTTTCCATTCTTCTGTCAGTAATCAATCCACATGCTTTAGTCAATTTTTAAAAAAATACATAGTGTTTTTAAACAGTCTATTCTTATGTGTTTTGCTAGCTCATATTCAATTCTCCTTTTCTTTATTGGTTACTTGGTCACTTGCTGCATTCCAAACTCCTTCCAGTCCTCAGCTTTACTACTATTCTGGCAAAATTAATAGGCTTTCCTAATCTTATACAATGCTAAACGTCCTTTGTTAGCCAACATTTTTAGGGTTCTTTTGTGTCTTGAAGCAACATTTACGTGCTGTATACTACTTAATGGATAATCTTTTAAAGAATTATTGTCTATGTACAGGTATACCTTTCAATGCATTGTTCCAGTCTACCCCAATCAATTTCATAATTTCATGTTCAAACTACTTTATTTTTAACCTTAAATGTAAATCTCTACAAGTTTTGTGGTCACTCAACCCTGAAGATTACTTTCACGATCATTGATTGATCAATTCCAGAATACTTTTGTTCTAGAAAACCAGCTCTCTCACATACAGATAAGGAAGAACACCACTTCGACTGGGACAACAAATCCATCCTGTCAAGCCAAACAGAATTCCAACCAGAACTCCATCAACAAACACATCGAGTTAGAGCCCATCTACCACCCCCTGAGAAAAAACACAGGAAATGACATCACCAACCCAAAGAAACACAAACATATAAATAAAAGCATGAATCAGCAGTGGTGCTTCACCTGGAGGCTCACTGAAGATGGTACCTACTAGGGTGATGAAAAGTCTGGAAATGAACCTTCCAGCTCAGGCTCAGCCTCAACCTGAGCTACAAATCTTCTCAAAACTTGCCATCTCTCTCACACTTTGGAAACCAATCATACACAGTATTAATGCTTATTATGTTTACCCAGATTGAAGTCACCCAAGATTAACTGTATTACCCATGCAACATGCTTCTCTAATCTCCATTGATACCATGCACCATACTAACACCATTATTTGGTGGCTTATAAGTAGCTCATACCGATGTTTGCTGACCCTGGCTGTTTGTTAGCTTCACCCAAATAGATTCCATATTTTATTCCTCCATTTCTGAGATCCTCTCTGACTAATATACTGAATCCACTCCTTATTATCAGCACAATACCATGTTCTTTCTAAATGTTAAATCTTTGCAAGATCTTTTTACCTGGGGAGGTGTATGAGACAATGCCACAATATGGTGATATTAAAAATTTGCTACATGAATGTGTGTTCTTTAATATAGCAGCATAAACTAATATTTTCCTCTTACCTTGAGAATGAGGTAGAACAAACTTAATAGAATACCAAGAGTCCAGATTGTGAAACCATCTGATTCTTTATTACCAATTAGGTACCAAGACCAAACTGGTAAGGGTATGAGTGAGCGGTGAAATTGGCTCACTTCTTCAATAACCATATACCATTGACCCTTTAAAGAAAAATACAAAGTGGTAAAAGTCAATAAGCAAATTACACAACTATGCCAAGTCTTGCAATAATCAAGATAACTTTCTATTGAATACGTAAATGTCACATCTTCCTTTATAATTCTAAACCACCTTGAGCATCTTTAAATAAAAATAATATTAATTCCAGTGTACTAAGTGTACATTGTATGCACACATTGTACAATAAGTAAGACAATAGTTTATCTAGTCCATAGTTTCTTAAAGCAGACAAGTCTACAATTGTATCCACATCAATTCATATTACAAATAGCAAAATCACCTAACGTTTTGCTCATTGTAAACTAATTGATAGGCTGTCTTTTAAATAGAACTGGACTATACTAGGCAATGTCCATTGTGAAATTCTTCTGTTAGTCTAGCTTAAATATAGATCTATATTATTTCATTAAAGCCAGAAATGACCTGAAGACAGACAGGTTTAGGCTAACACTCAGAAACATCAGGCATGTTCTTAAGATTATGATCAAATACAATAACTTTTTTAAAATAAGATTTTTCATGGATTACAGAGAGAAAGATGTACTTAAAAAAAGGTTAGGAGTTTCATACCAGTTTGCAAAATGATTATTCACTTGGAATCAAAGGAATACTGCTTCAGTTTGATAACTTCAATTTTAATTGATTTAAATACTTCAATGACTGACTCTATAAATAACAGTTTAATTGTTCTTAAATTTGAATATTAAATTGCAATAGTCAAAATTCTGACCAGGATTTGCCAAGATTAAATAACTGGCTTTATTGCCCCTAAATTCATTTTAAATCTTTAAGTGTAGCATCTGCACATACTGATCTACTGTGACATTGCATACAAAAGGGGAGGTTGAACATGATATGCATCAATTTTGTATTATTAATGATTAAATTGGAAACAAAGTTAGTTTGAATGCAAGTCTGTACCACAGAAAAATTGAGGCTGTAAGTTTGCTCGCTGAACTGGCAGGTTTGTTTTCAGATGTTTCGTCACCATAGTAGGTAACATCATCAGTGAGCCTCTGGTGAAACACTGGTGTTCTGTCCCGCTTTCAGTTTGTGTGTCTTGGTCTCTTAAGGTGAGTAATATCATTTCCAGTTCTTTTCTTACAGGATAGTAAATGGGATCCAAATTGAAGGTTTATTGACTGAGTTCCAGTTTGAATGCCAGGCCTTTCAGAATTCCTGTGCGAGTCTCTGTTTAGCCTGTCCTGGGATGGATGTGTTGTCCTAGTTGAAGTGATATTCTTCTTCATCTGTATGTAAGGATACTAGTAGTAGTGGCTCATGTCTTTTGGTGGCTAGTTGGTGTTATTTATCCTGGTGGCTAGTTTTCTGCCTGTCTGTCCGATGTCGTGTTTGTTACTGTCCTTGCATAGTATTTTGTAAATGACATTCATTTTGCTGGTTGTTGGTACTGGGTCCTTTAGGTTCATCAGTAGCTGTTTCAGTGTGTCAATAGGTTTGTGGGCTACCATGATGCCAAGGGGTCATAGAGATGTACAGCATGGAAAGACCGTTTGGTCCAATTCATCCATGCAGACGAGATATCCCAACCTAATCTATTCGCACCTTCCAGCACCCGGCCCATATCCCTCCAAACCCTTCTTATTCATATACCCATCCAGATGCCTTTTAAATGTTGCAATTGTAGTTGCCTCTACCACTTCCTCTGGCAGCTCATTCCATACACATACCACCATCTGTGTGAAAATATTGCCTCTTAGGTCTCTTTTATATCTTTCCCCTCTCACCCTAAACCTATGCTCTCTAGTTCTGGAGTCCCCGATCCCAGGGAAAAGACTCTGTCTATTCATCCTATCCCTGTCCCTCATGATTTTATAAACCTCTACAAGGTCACTCCTCAGACTCCGGTGATCCAAGGAAAACAGCCCCAGCCTATTCAACCTCTCCCTGTAGTTCAAATCCTCAAACCTTGGCAACATCCTTGTAAATCTTTTCTGAACTCTTTCAACTTTCACAACATTCTTCTGATATGAAGGAGACCAGAATTGCATGCAATATTCCAAAAGTGGCCTAACCAATGTTCTGTACAGCTGCAAAATGACCTCCCAACTCCTGTACTCAATAGTCTGGTAGCCATCTCCAAGATGTCTTTGATGCATGGTAACGTGCTTATCCATTCATAGTCTGTTGCATTGGTACATAAAGATTTTTGGCGAGAAATTTCCAGATTGTATTTGTGGAGTCAGTTGTGGGCATCATTATTAATTTCTCTCAGCATTCTGTGGCCGTTCTGTTCTGATATTCTTCTGTCTTGTGGGATGTTGAGCAGTGGTTTGTACTGGAGTCATTTTGGTAATACCCGTTTCTTGAGGCATTCGTGTAGGAAATACAATTGTTCCCAGGTGGCACTCAATTAACCAACACCATCTGAGAGCTGCAAACCTGCATCGACAGGAAAGCAACACATACAGACCAGATACTTAACTATAGAAGCAATCATCCCAACACCCACAAAAGGGAGCTGCATTATTTAAATGGGCCATAACACACTGCAGCGCCCAGGAACTATGAGCAGAAGAAAAATACCTATACAGTGTAGTAAAGAACGGGTACTCAAACACAGTCCGGAGATTCTTAAACAACATGCCCAGAAACTCTCGCCACACTACCATACAAAGATATCGGAGATGACGGCCAGACTACTCCGACCCTTTGGTATCATGGTAGCTCACAAACCTACCAATACTCCGGAACAGCTACTGATGAATCTGAAGCACCCGATACCAACAACTAGCAAAATGAGTGTCATTTACAAAATATCATGCAAGGACTGTAACAAACACTACATTGGGCAGACAGGCAGAAAACTAGTCACCAGGATACAGGAACACCAAATAGCCACAAAAATAAAAAATGACCCACTATCATTAGTATCCTTAAACACAGGTGAAACAGGACACCACTTCGACTGGGATAACACATCAAAACTAGGACAGGCTAAACAGAAACACACACAGGAATTCCTAGAGGCCTGACATTCAAACCAGAATAAGCATGTTGATTTGGACCCCATTTCCAAGCTGTGTGAAAAAGCACTGGAATTGATATCACCCACCTTAACAGACTAAGACATATAAATAGAAAGCAGGACAGAAAACCAGATGTTTCACCAGAGACTCACTGCTGATGTTACCTAGTATGGTGATGAAATCTCTGAAAACAAACCTGCTATTTCAGCGAGCTAGCTTACAACCTAAGCTGCAAATCTTCTCAAAAATTGCAGACACACTGAAGCAGTACGGCACAACTGTTGCAGTTGGAACAAATTATAATCCATCTCTGCCCTGGCTCCTAGTTTCCCCACCGTCTCCAATTTAACATGGTCATCCTCACAGCATTGTTATTCCCAACAGCTAACCTCCTCCTGCCCACAACACTCCTCAAACCTTGTTCTGACTATCCCACTACTTCACTTTACTGTTTTCAGGTGTCTAAATCTCATCTAAGTCTCCCAGCCCCCACTCCTTGCCCCAGCTTTTCACTTCCCTCTCCTCAAAACCATCTCTAAGTTTTGGCCACCTCTCCTGCTGACTTTCTTTCTGAAACTTCTTGGGGTGCGAGTTTATGCGGGTGTAGTAACATGCTTAGAGAATCTATAAACAGTAATGAGATTTTTTTAAAAAAAAAGCATTGAGCCTGCCCTTAATCAAAACATTTGAGAGGGAATTTGTTTTACTTTCAGAGAATAATAAATGTCCAGGCTAAAGGGGGAAAGGAAGGGAATGGCACTAAGCAAAGTCTTCTTTCAGAAATCCAGCATAGAAACACACTGCATGGCCTCCTTCAGTAACCATTTTATGATTCAACAAAATGATCAGTTAAATTATTTTAGTAGAATTGGAGGCATGATACATGTTTTAACCATCAAAATTGAAAAGTAGCAGTCCCATTAATCAGATATTAATAAATTTTGGTATTATATCACGAATGTTGAATAGGTGAACATGATTTCAGATAAGATGTTCTTAAGTCACCATAAGATCAGAAAACTGCAGAAATCACACTTATGTATATCACAAAAAGTGGCCCCAGCACTGATCTTTGTGGAATACTACTGGTCACCTTTGTCTATTTCGAGAAACTCCCTTCAACCACTAGTCTCTGCTCTCCTGTTGCACAACCAGTTCTTTATCCACCGAGCTAGAACACCCTGCACACCACGTGACTTCACTTTCTCTATTAGTTTACCATGGGGATCCTTATCAAATGCTTTACTAAAATATGACATCTACAACCCTTCCTTCATCTATCAACTTGATTACTTCCTCAAAGAATTCTATTAAGTTGGTAAGGCAGCATCTTCCCTGCAGAAAACTATGTTGCCTATCACTGATAAGCCCATTCTTTTCCAAATATAAATAGATTTTATCCCTCAGTACCTTCTTCAGCAACATTCCCACCACTGAAGTCAGGCTCACTGGTGGGTAGTTATCTGGAATATCCCTATTACCCTTCTTATACAGGGGGGACAACATTAGCAACCCTCCAGTCCTCTGGCACTTCACCTGTGTTTAAGATATCTTTGTAGCATCCTATCAGGGCCCCAGCTATTTCCTCTCTCGCCTCCCTCAGCAATCTGGGATAGATCCCATCTGGTTCTGGGGATTTGTCCACCTTATTATCCTTTAGCCTACCAAACACATCTTGCCTCCTTAGAGGGTGGCACGGTGGCTCAGTGGTTGGCACTGCTGCATCACAATGCCAGGAACTCAGGTTCAATTCCAGCCTTGGGAGACTGTGTGGAGTTTGCATATTCTCCTAGTGTCTGCATGGGTTTCCCCCAGGTGTTCCAGTTTCCTCCCACAGTCCAAAGATGTGCAGGTCAGGTGAATTGGCCATGCTAAATTGCCCACAGTGTTAGGTGCTTTTGTCAGAGGGAAATGGGTCTGGGTGGGTTATTCTTCAGAGGGTTGGTGTGGACTTGTGCAGCTGAAGGGTCTGTTCCCACACTGTAGGAATGCAATCTTATGTCAACGTGATCCAGAGTAAACATATTTCTGTCTCTAATCTCAGTATTCCTCACCTCCCGTTACTCAATGAACACTGGTGCAAAGTAGTCATCGAGAATCTCGCCCATTTTCTCAAGTTCGGCACACAACTTTCCTTCCTTATCCTTTAGTGGACCAACCCTTTCTCTAGTTACCCTCTTGCTTCATATATATGAATAAAAGGCCTTCGGATTTTCCTTAATTCTGCTTGCTAAAGTGATTTTATGACACCTTTTAGCCTGCTTGATTCCTCGTTTAAGACTGGTCCTACTCTCTTGATATTCCTTCAAGACCCATTTTGTTCTTAGCTGCCTGGACCTTATATACACTTCCCCTTTCCTCTTGGCTCATCGCATGATTTCTCCTGTCATCCACGGTTCACTATCTTGTCTTTCCTGTCCCTTTGAAAACAAGGGATATGCCTATCCTGCACTAGCTTCAACCTATCTTTGAAAGCTTCCCACATATCAGATGTTGACTTTCCTTCAAATAACTGTCCAATCCACATTTCCCAGTTCCTACCTAATTTTTATATAATTGGCCTTGGCCCAGTTTAGTACTCTTCCCTTAGACAAAGATGAGCGTGGTCCTATGAGTATTCTGAAGCTTACAGAACGGTGGTCACTATTCCCAAAGAAATCTCCCACTGCAACTTCTACCACCTGGCCTGGCACATTCCCCAACACCAGGTCCAATATAATATGGCCCCTTCTCTTGTTGGACTATTGACATACTGCTCTAGAAAACTTTCCTGGTCGCTCCTCACAAATTCTGCCCCAACCACACCTCTGACACTAATTGTATCCCACTCTGTGGTGGGAAAATTAAAATCTCCCATCACCACCACCCTGTTGCCTCCTACATCTTTCCATAATCTGTTTACCTATTTGTTCTTCTATCTCACACTCACTGTTTGGAGGCCTATAATACAGCCCCAACAATGTAGCTGCACCCTTCTTATTTCTCAGCTCCACCCATAATGCCTCACTGCTCAAGCCCTCCATAGTGTCCTCCTTTAGCACAGGAGTGATACCATCCCTGACCAGCAATGCAACTCCTCCCCCCCCCTTTACATCCTTCCTTGTCCTGTCTGAAGCATCTATATCCTGGAACATTTAGTTGCCAATCAAGCCTTTCCTTCAACCAAGTCTAGGTGATTGCAATAACGTCATACACCCAAGCACCAATCCAAGCCCTAAGTTTATCTGTCTTACCCACTATACTCTGGCATTAAAGTATATGCACTTCAGGCCACCAGTTCTTTTGCATTCATCTAATCTCTGCCTACTCTTGCCCTTATTAATGCTATCTTCATGATTCTTACAGTCTCCACCTCGCTGCCTAATTGTCTTCTCTTCTGGTTCCCAGCCCCCTGCCACATTAGTTTAAAACCTCCCCAACAGCAGTAGCAAAAACACCCCCAAGGACATTAGTTCCAGTCTGGTTCAGGTGTAGACCGTCCATTTTGTAATAGTCCTACCTTCCCCAGAGCCGGTCCCAATGTCCAACAAATCTGAACACCACCCTCCTACACCATCCCTCAAGACACGGGTTACCCCTTCTATTCTTGCATTTCTACTCTGGCTAGCATGTGGCACTGGTACCAATCCTGAGAGTGGAATGTTTGAGTTATGAGGGGCTGGATAAACTGGGATGGATTCCCTGAAGTATGGGAGGCTGAGAGGTGACCTTCTAGACGTTTAAAAAATCATGAGGGGCATAGAAAACGTGAATACCCAAAGTCTTTTCCCAATGGTAGGGGAGTCTAAAACTGGCGGGCATATGTTTAAAGATGGGGGGAGGGGGGTGCGGGGAAGAGAAGAGATAAGATTTAAAAGGGACTAGAGGGCAAATGGAACTAGTTCAGTTTAGGAAATTTGGTCAGCATAGACGAGCTGGGCTGAAGGGCCTGTTTTCATGCTGTATGACTCTATACCCCTTTACTTTCTTAAGTGTCGGCAATTTTCCAAAAAACAAATCACAGGAGGCCTGAAACAATGAGCATGGACAAGTTATTTGATCATGGAGTCACCTGGGATGGATGGATGGATAATGATCAAAAATAAAATTCTGGCTGACTTCCCAGAATGCAAATCAACTGAATAGAGGCCCAAAGTTTTAACTCAGGACAGGACAGTCTGAACCTGGACTTTCTTGCTCTATGTTGCTCAGGGGTACAATAGGCTCATAAAGTTAATAAAAATGACTGCATCAAGACTGTATAGTATGTAAAGGAGCATAATTTGCATTACCTGCTAAAAGCTCTGATCTGCCACTTGAAACAAGTCAGCTCAAATTAAATCGCAATCAACTTTGCAAGTGATGTGTCTTCAGTAAGAGCAGCATAAGGTCTACAAACAATACTTAGCTAAACATGTACAAGAAAAATAAAGCTTCCTATAAAATCATTCACAAAATGTCTATCATGAAAAATAATTGGCTGCTCTGTGCAGACAGTTACCCGTGATTTGTATCTCTGCATTTGGGGCTAAGAGCATTCTGAAAACTTTCAGTTTCAGAATGTGAAGCGTATCCCTAACAACAGTCTCTAAGTGCATTGTTTTCATTCTAATGCAACTGACAGGAACAAAAAGTAGTAAAGGAGTTGGTATTTTATATAGTGTATAAACACATTAGCAACTTTTGATAACCAATTCTCTCTGGCCCCCCCATCGCAAAAAAAGTTATTCTTTCTAAAACACCTATCTAAACAGAAAAAGTTAGTCTCAGCCCATTCGATCACTCAGTCAAGCACACCTCCTAGCAAAGATCACAGGACCTTCAATTGTTTTCACCCTGATTCCTGTCAGTGGGCTAGGCAAAGTGTCAGCAGCGAACACAGATCCAGACAGTGAAGTGGAAGAAAATGTTCTTGTTTGAGCAGCACAATACTGGAAACATCAAGGAGAGTAGTGGTCCTTAAGGGTTTCATAATAATGCATGTGCTGTGGTCTCAATGAAATAAAGACAACAGAAGAAAGAAATCTGAGCATTTTTGGGAACTGTAGCAAATACAACTTCTTTTTAAAATGCCAGCTTTTTAGAAGTCAAGTTACCTGTATGTAGTTGGAAATATTTAACAGCCAACTGCTCTGTAAATAACTACAAGTTGAAGACTGCCAAGTGAATTTGTCACTTCTGAAGGTTACAGCTACACAGTGGAACATTAATATCAGGCTCAGCTGTAGCATAAAGAGTGTCAGAAATAAACTGACAAAGCCTTTGGGAAGCATTGCCACTGGTGTGAACATTTTAGGCTCAAAAATGTGCTTATGTTCTACACTCTCAGCCATGACCTCACAATTCCAAATAGGCCTGGGTGAGCTAACTTCTATTGTGAAGTCACCAAGTTCTTTCTAGCAATATCAAAGATCCACAGATAGATAATTAACATACATGCTTTGACCACACTGTATGACCAACTAACAAAATTGCACTCGTTCTTGGGTGATGACCTGCACTTTATCCAAGTAACCATTCTTTATTTGAGAGCCCAGAATAAATGTCAAACATTTTCCCACTATGATCCCACTTCAACACTTAAACAGTCATGACCCTTGGTGAGACCACGGGCTTAGGGGAAAGAAGAATTGGGGGTGGAGTGGAGCTCTGCAGCAGACTTTACCTCATCACTCAATCCCACATGGGAACCCAACCCCAACTTTGGGAAGCTTTGGAAAAGTGTGCAATATTATTAGATTTAGAGATGCAAAAAGCTGGGGGGGCTTGATTGAAAAAAAAACTAACATGTAGGAGCAAATTACTGCAGATGCTGGAATCTATACTGAAAATAATTAGAATCATAGAGATATTCAGTATGGAAACAGACATTTTGGTCCAACTCGTCCTTAAACCCATGCCTTTAGTTTTGGACTCTCCAACCCCAGGGAAAAGACCTTGTCTATTTACCCTATCCATGACACTCAGGATTTTATAAACCTGTGTAAGGTCACCCCTTAGCCTCTGACCCGCCAGGGAAATTAGTCCCAGCCTATTCAGCCTCTCCCTATAGCTCAAACCCTCCAACTCTGGCAACAGCCTTGTAGTTATCTGTAAGAATAATAGGGTGGTTATGGTAGGGGATTTTAACTTGCTAAACATGGAATGGGACTGCCATAACGTTTAGGTTATAGATGGAAAGGAATTTGTTAAGTATGTACAAGAATATTTTTTGATTTAGTATGTGGATGTACCTACGAGAGAAGGTGCGAAACTTGACCTACTCTTGAGAAATAAGGCAGGGCAGGTGACAGAGGTGACAGTGGGAGAGCACTTTGGTGCCACTGACCATAATTCTATTAGTTTTAAAAGAGTGATGGAAAAGGATAGACCAGATCTAAACGTTGAAGTTCTAAACTGGAGAAAGGCCAATTTTGACAGCATTAGGCAAGAACTTTCAAAAGCTGATTGGGGGCAAATGTTCGCAGGCAAATGACTGAAAAAATGGGAAGCCTTCAAAAATGAGATAACAGGAATATACTTTCTCTGGACTCTTGTTAAGGTGAAAGGAAAGGCTGATAGGTATAGGGAATGCTAAATGACAGAAGAAATTGAGGGTTTGGTTAAGAAAAAGGAAGTATATGTCAAGTATAAACAGGATAGAGCGAGTGAATCCTTAGAGTATAAAGGCTGTAGGAGTATACTTAAGATGGAAATCAGGAGGGCAAAAAGGGGACAATGAGATAGCTTTGGCAAATAGGATTAAAGAGAATCCAAAGGATTTTTACAAATACATCAGGAACAAAAGGGTAACTAGGGAGAGAACAGGGCCCTCAAAGATCAGCAAGGCGGCCTTCGTGTAGAGCTGCAGAAAGTGGGGGGGAAAAGAGATCCGAAGTGAGTATTTTGCATCAGTATTTACTGTGCAAAAGGATATGGAAGATATAGAATGTAGGGAAATAGATGGTGACATCTTGAAAAAAATGCCCATATAACAGAGGAGGAAGTGCTGGATATCTTGAAACACAGAAGTGGATAAATCCCCAGGACCTGATCAGGTGTACCCTAGAACTCTGTGGGAAGCTAGGGAAATGATTGCTGGGCCTCTTACTGAAATATTTTTATCACTGATGGTCACAGGTGAGGTGCCAGAAGACTGGAGATTGGCTAATGTGGTGCCACTGTTTAAGGTAGGTGGAAAGGACAAGCTAGGAAACTATAGTCTGGCGAGCCTGACATCGGTGATGGGCAAATTATTGGAGGGAATCTGGAGGGACAGGATATACATGTATTTGGAAAAGCAAGGACTGGTTAGGGAAATAGTGTCTCAAGTTCGATAGAGTTCTTTGAAGAAGTAACAAAGAGGATTGATGAAGGCAGAGCAATGATCATGCAGAGCGTGTAGTAAGGCGTTTGACAAGGTTCCTGATGGTAGACTGGTTGACAAGGTTGGATCTCATGCAATACAGATAGAACCAGACATTTGGATACAAAACTGGCTCAAAGGTAGAAGAGGTTGGTGGTGGATAGTTCCTTTTCAGACTGGATACCTGTGACCAGTGGTGTGCCACAAGGATTGGCGCTGGGTCTGCTGCTTTTCGTCATTTACATAAATGATTTGGAGGTGAGTATGAGAGGTATAGTTAGTCAGTTTGCAGATGACACCAAAATTGGAGGTGTAGTGGACAGCAAAGTTTACCTCAGATTATAATGGATCTTGATCAGATGGGCTTAGAAGTGGCAGATAGAGTTTAATTCAGATAAATGCAAGGCGCTGCATTTTGGGAAAGCAAATTTTCTTAAATAGTGGCATCACGTAAATTAACCTCCAGTCTTCCAACACCTCATCTGTGGCTATTGATGATACAAATATCTCAGCAAAGGGCCCAGCAATCACATTCCTAGCTTCCCACAGAGGTCTAGGATACACCTGGTCAGGTCTTGGGGATTTATCCACCTTTATGCATTTCAAAACATCCAGCACTTCCTCCTCTGTAGTATTGACATATTTCAATATGTCGCTATTTATTTCTCCACATTCTCTATCTTCCATTTCCTTCTCCGCAGTAGACGCTGATATGAAATACTCTTCATTATCTCCATTTCCTGGGATTCCCTATTCTCTCCCTAGTTACTCTTTTGTCTTTAATAATCCCTTTGGATTTTACTACTTGCCAAATCTCTCTCATGTCCCCTTTTTGCCCTTTAGACTTTCCTCTTAAGTATACTCCTACTGGCTTTAAACTCTTCTGGGGAATCACTCAATTTCTGCTGTCTATACCCGACTTTTGCTTCCTTCTTATTCTTGACAAAAATCTCAATTTCTCTAGTCATCCAACATTCTCTACACCTACTAGCCTGGCCCTTCACCCTAACAGGAATGGACTCCCATTATCTCAATTTTTTTGAAGGCTTTCCATTTTCCATCCATTCCTTTACCTGGGAACATCCACCCCTAATCTGAGATGACATGTCATCTAGACTCGTTAGCTTGCTGTCTCTCTCTCCATGGATGCTGCCTGACCCTCTGATCTCCAGCATTTGTTGTTTTCAGTTCAAAACACCAGCATGGACTAGTTGGACCAAATGGCCTGTTTCGGAGCTGCATAACCATGCAATAATCTTCACCTGATATCTCCAGACAATGCCTGAAAATGTTAATTTAGTTTCTGATCAAGGGATCATCATATTTTTTTTTTAAGAAAACCATCATTCACAGGAACGGGGTGCCAGTTGCCCTTGACAAGCAGTGATTTATTGAATACTCCTGAATGGCTTACTAAGACTCAAACTTTGCTTTGGGTCTTCCCATATGAAGGCCAGACAGGTTCCCTTTTCTGTAGGACATTCATAAACCAAACAGGTTCTTGCAACAATCCAGTCATTTGAAGGCTACGGTTTTGCTTTATTTCTGATATATTTAGCTAACTAAGGTTAAGTTAAATGAAATTAAAGTACTGCCATGGTGAGAGTTACCATGGTGGGATATCTCTGTATCAGTGATGTAGAAATTACTAGTTCAGGAACATTAACATACTCTGGCCAGAGGAATAACCCCAACCTCCTAGTTACTTGACATTTCAATAAACCATCTTGCTCCCATGCTAACATTCTGTCCTCGGCCTGCTATAATGCTCCAACAAAGCTCAATTCAAGCTGAAGGAACACAACTCATTTTCCACTTAGACTCTTTACAGTCTCTAGGACTCAATGTTGACTTGCACGACCTCATATTAAAAACACTATTTCATTTTCTTCAATCCACTATCCTCCTCTCTGCAATATTTTACATGCAGCTTGTTTGCTTTACTGACAGTACAGCGTACCTATATTCTCTTTGACACAGCTAACATCTGCACCTATTTTACACCTCTATCACTCCTTTACCACCATTATCTCTTCCTTTGACTTTTGCTCTGGACACACCTGTTTCATTTGGTTGTATTCTCCTTCTGTCACTTGCATAAAAAAAAACAAAATTTGTAGCCCATTTGAAGGTAGAAGGGTGTCATAGTGGACTCAACTTTAAATTTGTTTGCAGTATTTTCTGTCTTTGTTATCTTAACACATAGCTAACGTATCCCATTGGGACAGTCCAGCACTGAAAGACATCGTCCAGACACTCAGTCACTGAGATGGCTAAAGTGCAAGATTTCTCTTTATGAGGAGCCTTTACTATATTGAGTTTTGAGAAGGTTTGTAGCTCATGTGGAGTTTTGGATGTAGATTTGCTCACTGAGCTTGAAGGTTCATTTTCAGACATTTTGTCACCCTACTAGGTAAATCTTCAGTGGGCCTCAGGTGAAGCACTGCTGAAAATTCCTGCTTTCTATTGAAATATGTTCAGCTTTCTTTGGGTTGGTGATGTCATTTCCTGTGGCAAAGTCACTTCCTGTTCCTTTTTTCAGGGGTGGTAGATGGGCAATAACTATATGTTAGACACAGCGAGTTATTCCCGGTGAGATGTTACCTAGTAGGGTAACAAAATGTCTGGAAATGAACCTTCAAGCTCAGCGAACAAACCTACATCCATACTATATAGAGTTAGTAATACCAAGGATCACAAATCCCAAGCACTGAAAGTATATCAGCTAAAGACTTGCAGCTAACCAGTAAATGGCATTGATTAACTCAATGCTAGTTGTCTAGGATCAGCTTTCCTCCTGCTTTTAAAACTTCACAAGTAGCATAAACTCAGTCTGAGCAATGTCATCCACAAAGAAATATGAACTAGTTTATTAATGTTACTAGCATTGAAAGAGTGTGCTGCACTGCTAAGTATTTTGACTTTTGGACAAGACATTAAACCAAGGTTCTGTTTGCCCAGGATTCACTGGCACTATAACATTAAAGAGTTTAGAAATTCTCATTTGTATTCTAGCCAATATTTATCCCTCAACTGATACCACTAAACAATTACATGACCATTATCTTATTGACATTTTTTGGGAAGCTTTCGGGGCACAAAGTGATTACCACATTTTATACTGTGATGCACTTAGAGAGGTACTTTGTTGTTCATAAAATGATTTGGGACAAACAGAAGGTGGATAGAGGGATATATAAATGGAAATTATTCTCACTAATTCAAAAAAGTTGAAGCTTCTTCACCAAAACAGTGCCATTTAAATTGACACCTCAAGCTGCAGACGAGGTGCCTATACGTGCTAAAACAGTTACTGTTCAAAAATATATTTTGATTGGGTAAAGATGGAGATACAAATTAAAAAGGTGGGTAACACTGAAAAACAATTCTGCTTTTGGAACAGAGGACATACAGAAAGAACATAGCCAAATATGAGAGAAGAGCAAGATGGCGTCAGATATGGTCAACTCCTTGCAAGCTCCTTCGTGCAGATCCAAGTTTCCTATTTCCTACAATTACTGTACACTCTTTAAACTTAACAGCATGCTTTTAAAAATTACTAACAACTTTGTTTACCCTATTATTAGAATACTGAATGGACTCTCAAACTCTTAACATTCGCCTGTATTTGTGTTTTTGTTTTTGCCACTTATCTATTATTTACTATCTATGCTACTTAACTCTGTGGTCTGCCTGTATTGTTCGTGTACTGAGGCATTGCTTTTTACTGTGCTTCAGTACACGTGACAATGAATTCAATTCAATTCACATTTGCCCACCAATATAACAAGCCAGGTGTTAAACTACATCCTAAACAGGTTTTATTTGCAAGTACACATGTTCAGGCAAAGAAATGATGTTGAAAGTCTGTGCCCTAATCTAAGTGTTCATCAGACAAGCAATTGAACTACAGATTATAAGATCTCCAGGTCCAACACTCTGACCATGCCAAATTATTTGATGTAGATTAAGACAGAGTCAGAATGTTACTGCTGGCTTTGCTACCATGAATTAGAGGCAAGATTAAAAATATTACCACTTTTGATCAAACTAATGCCTGCTGTAAATGACAAAAAGTTGAACAGTAGACAATGCCGGAATTGTGTTCAGCTATGACACCTCTGCCATTTTAAAAACTTTGACATGAATGAGGAATACTGGGGCAAGGCAGGAGGAAATGACAGCTTCCATGAAAACGTTCTGCAGCAATATAAGAATAATTTCAAAATAGGTCAAAAAGTGAAGACATTATGAAGAAAGGATAAAAATACATTGTTTTATCACACTTTAAAGCTCCAATCACTCCCAAAAAATCAAGGTATTCCTGACAGCCAACTCAAGACCACCACATCCATAAAAACAAGAGAAAATAAAAGTCTGTACTGTCCCGATCAATGGTGAACCTACATACCGAATGGGAACAACAAATAAAAAGAGAGAGTATCTAGATGCAGCCTAGTAAAACAAAGGGACCCAAATAAACTAGATTAAGCAGTGATAAAAGAGGTCAGAAAAATGTCAACAATTACAAACTAAGTTTTTCCTCCATTCTAATAAATGTTACTTGAAAGCATCTAAAGTGTATTTGTAATAGGAGGTTGGTTACTTTGTAACACAGAACTTTTGTTCCAGAAATGTTTGGCAGATCAGGATGTGATTAATCACAGGCTCAGACCATCTTCACCAAGCTTACCCTTGACTTGAATGGCATCAGTGGCGAAGGTATCAATAGGATAAGGCACTTTAATCCCATACACAGGAACTTCAATATGAAGTCTGCAGTTCCCACGATCCACAACACATCCCAGAATTCAATAGGATCAACATTTGGATGCAAAAAGATTAAACTGTAAAGAAAACAATACCTTTAAAAAACTTCACTAATATATACATCAATTTAAAAAAAATTGTTCCCAGCCATATTACCAAGGCTTTATAAACTTATTTTTAAATGGTTAATCAAATTTTCTTGCTCAGATTGAGGTACTTGACATAAGTTTGCTTGCTGAGCTGGAAGGTTCATTTTCAGATGTTTTGTCACCATACTAGGCAACATCATCAGTGAGCCTCCAGTGAAGCGCTGGTGTTATGTCCTCCTTTCTATTCATGTGTTTAGGTTTCCATGGATTGCTGAAGTCATTTCCGGTGTTGGTGATGTCATTTCCTGTTCTTTTTCTCAGAGGGTGGTAAATGGGGTCCAAATTGACTTGTCCTAGGATGGGTGTGTTATCCCAGGCAAAGTAGTGTCTTTCCTCATCTGTATGTAAGGATACTAGTGATCTAGTGGGTCATCTTCTAGGAAAAAGGGAGGACTGCAGATGCTAAAGCCCTTCTTCAGCTCATGCCCGAAATGTCGATTCTCCTACTCCTTGGATGCTGCCTGACCTGCTGCGCTTTTCCAGCAACACATTTTCAGATCTAGTGGGTCTTGTCTTTTTGTGGCTAGTTGATATTCATTTACCTTCATGACTACTTTTCTGCCTGTTTGTCCAATGTAGTGTTTGTTACAGTTCTTGCAAGGTATTTTATAAATGACATTCGTTTTGCTTGTCATCTGTATGGGGTCTTTCATGACCCACTATCATTAGTATCCTCACGTAAGTATGAGGAAGGACACCACTCTGACTGGGACAACACATCCATCCTAGGACGAGCCAAACAGAGACACACACGAGAATTCCTAGAAGCATAGAGCTCTGGCTGGAGTGCCATCAACAAACACAGACTTGGACTCCATTTACCACCCCCTGAGAAAGAGAATAGGAAATGGCATCACCAACCCAGGGAAACCTAAACACAAATATAAAGTGGGATATAACACCACCACTTCACTGAAGGTACCTAGAATGGTGATGAAACATCTGAAAATGAACCTTCCAGCTCAATGAGCAAACTTACATCCTAAATTGTTGATCTTTACACATAATAATAAACCATCTGATCTAAATCAATTTAACTTTGTTGTAAGGTAGATACTGTTCAGCATGTAAAACCATTCATACAGGCTTTGTTTTTCATAGCGTTAATACTTTAGAAACTAAAATTAACACGTCACATTTTGTACCCAATGCAAGGATAGGAGATTAATAGGAATCTTGGCCAACAGCTAAACCAATCTCTCATCTTATGATATTTCTTTGGCTCTGGGAGATGTTTCCATATTACATAAATGCAAATTGATGTAAACTAGACTGATGAATCATTCATTGCATAACTAGTGCAGACAGGTTAGTACACTTAGCAAAACAAAACGGAATTCAAAAAGGAAGTGTTTCACGTTCAGCAAGCATTATATCGATAGTAGGATTAGAATATTGAAACTAAGCTGAGCCTCACATTTTGTTTGTGCATTCATTTCTCTTGTAAATCTATATTACATGTTTTTGCTCACACCACCACCCTTTGCATTTTTCTTCCTCCACCTGAAGGATTGAAGCAATATGAGCCATGACTAATTCACATATCCATGATTAACCAATAGGAGCTATGATTTAAGTGGCATGAATCCAATTAAAACAAGCATTTCTCCTCTTTAACACTCCTTCCTAAACCTCACACTGGTCCCCAGTGAAAAGAGCAGCTTGGAATTGACATCTGGGTCTGTCTCATCAGTGTTGAATGTGTGGTGCTAGAAAAGCACAGTAGGTCAGGCAGCATCCGAGGAGCAGGAGAATTGACCTTTCACTAAGGCTCCTGAAGCCCAAACCGTCGATTCTCCTACTCCTTGAATAGTGCCTGACCTACTTTTCCAGCATCACACTCTCGACACTGATCTCTAGTATCTTCAGTCCTCTCTTTATCCTCTCTCCTCAGTCTCATCAGTCTCAATATTTTTCTCAAAAATGAACTAGAGGTACAAAAGCAAACTGGACTGATGTAAATTCATACCTTACACCCTTGAGACTGCCCTGTAGTGATCCCATTCCCGCCCAGTAAAACATTTCCACAATGCCTATAGTGCAGGAGCAAATGTTTTTTGCTTGTGTGTCATAGGAACACCACCCATGAAGAACAGTCTCTTTAGCCAGTCCTCGGGTGTTCAGTGAAGTGGTGGCTGCCGAGTGCTAGGCAATACACGTTGTCAATACATCCCCAAAGTCAAAATTCAGCCAGGACCCACAATCTCTCTATAACCCACTGTGAGGAGCTGCCCAGCTGCACTGCACAACAGTTAACATTACCTTCATCGCTGTTCTGATCCTCAGTCCTGGTGTTTCCCAGCATATGGGCCTCAATAGGGCCAACAGCACATGTATAGATAGTTATTATTAAGCAGTAATTAAACATCACCAGCTCTATTTGTACATGCACAGTCAGCCAACTGTGTTTTCAGGTCAATAAACTTTTTTTTATATAAAAACCCAGAAATTAACCATTTCTAGCCACAACCATCAAGTTCATTCCAACCATAACAAAAGAACTGATTACCAAAATAACACTTTTGTAGGTCTGCGTTATTCTTCAATAATTAATAATTCCGATTTAATTAAGAAAAGATATAAATTATACTTTGTTTAGTTATGATTAGTTGTGCAACATTTTCTGCAAGAAAGAAAGTATTATTGCCCAGGTTAAAAAGGTCAGGTTTATTATTACATTTTTGGCTCAAGCTACTATAAACGTAGGCTAACGAATGCACAATACTTCAAGATAAAATGCTTTTACTTAAAGACACTAGCTCAGTTGTGTAACTTAAAAACAAATATACATTGGCATGTAAAGTGCTTTAAGAGTTATTTTGAGCTTTAACTTGCTTTAGACATTGACAGTTGTGATGGTCACTCATAGTTAGGGATATTGATCGGTCTTGGGGAATATCACTTAGAACATTTGGGATCATAATTAACTCTTGGGAGGTGACACTATATACTGTAAACAGATTCACAAATTGTTCTACTGATGTCTGTTATTTTGAGCAAAGATCTATAAGTTGGTAGGCCAAGAGAAAGAAGCTGTTACAAACAGGGATGATCTTACAAAGTAATTTGAATGGCAAAAAAATGAACCAGGAGATAGGAGGAAATGATATTACGAAAATGAGCCTTATTTCTTCAAGAAAACTAAACAGGAATTGAACAGATATTACCTAGCAAATCTAAGACAGACTATGAATTGTACACAGGAGAAAGTGTGGACTGCAGATGCTGGAGATCAGAGCTGAAAATGTGTTGCCAGAAAAGCGCAGCAAGTTAGACAGCATCCAAGGAGCAGGAGAATCGATGTTTCTCGGAAGGGCTGAAGATTCCTGAAGAAGGGCTCATGCCCAACATGTCGATTCTCCTGCTCCTTGGATGCTGCCTGACCTGCTGCGCTTTTCCAGCAACACATTTTCAGCTATGAATTTTACACACACTAACATGAGCCATTTGGTGTGTCTGATCATGAAAAAAAGAGGGTAGTGATGATTTTTAGTGGTTTGGGATACAACGAGGACTGAAGACAGGAGAACTTCAGTCAACAAACAGATCAAGACACCGGCATTTAGTCAACAGATGTCACAATCTGGTATCCTGAGATGGATCAACAGATCCAAACTGTCTGTGTGGAATTGGCACATTCTCCCTCTATCTGCTTGGGTTTTGTCAAGGTGCTCCGGTTTCCTCCCACAATCCAAAATGTGGCGTTAGGTGAATTGGCCATGCTAAATTACTCATACTGTTCAGGGATATTAGGTGCATTACTCAGAGGAAATGGAGGGGAATGCTCTTCAGAGGGTCAGTGTGGAATTGTTGGGGCAAATGGCCTGTTTCCACACTGTAGGGATTCTATGATTCAAAGGTGGATCGGGGAAGCAATGGCTTCCGGGCATTATCATTGGAATATTAATGCAGAAACTTAGCTAATGTTCTGGTGACCCTGGTTTCGATCCCATGATGGAAGTTGTATGAATTCATATTCGATTTTTTAAAATCTGAAATTAAGAATACAATGATGAGCATCCACTGCTGATCGTCAGAAAAACCTGTATGGTTCATTATGTCTTTCACAGGAGGAAATCTGTCATTTTCACCTTGTCTAGTCCCCACAGGCAACCCCAGACCCACAACAATGTTGTTGATGCTGAACTGCCTTCTAAAATGGCCGAGCAAGCCACTCAGTTATATCGATTGTGACAGTTAAAAAGAGAAATAAAACCAGATGGAGCACCTGGCATCAATCAAGGCACCTGAAATGACAATGGCAGAAACAGTTCTGTCTACTTGCAAAAGTGCTCCTGATTGACATGTGGGGCTTGTGCAAAAATTGGGAGAACGGTCTCACAGACTAGCCAAGCATCAGCCTGATGTATTTATGCTCATAGAATGTTCCAGACACCACCACTACCATGAGCTGAAAAATATGTGTTGCTGGAAAAGCGCAGCAGGTCAGGCAGCATCCAAGGAGCAGGAGAATCGACTTTTCGGGCATGAGCCCTTCTTCAGGAATGAAGAAGGTGTGCCAAGCAGGCTAAGATAAAAGGTAGGGAGGAGGGACTTGGGGGAGGGGTGTTGGGAATGCAATAGGTGGAAGAAGGTTAAGGTGAAGGCGATAGGCCGGAGAGGGGGTGGGGGCGGAGAGGTTGGGAAGAAGATTGCAGGTTAGGAAGGTGGTGCTGAGTCCGAGGGTAGGGACTAAGATAAGGTGGGGGGAGAGGAAATGAGGAAGCTGGAGAAATCTGCATTTATCCCTTGTGGTTGGAGAGTTCCTCGGCGGAAGATGAGTCGCTCTTCCTCCAGGCGTCGTGTTGCCATGGTCTGGCGATGGAGGAGTCCAAGGACCTGCATGGAGGAGGAGTTAAAATGTTCAGCCACAGAGCAGTTGGGTTGGTTGGTGGGGTATCCCAGAGGTGTTCTCTGAAACGTTCCACAAGTAGGCGGCCTGTCTCCCAAATGTAGAGGAGGCCACATCAGGTGCAGCGGATGCAGTAAATGATGTGGGTAGAGGTGCAGGTGAATTTGTGATGGATACCACCACTACCATCCAAAACATGGATAAAACAGCTGAATTCCAGAGGTAAAGGGAGAATGACAGTCTTTGACATCAAGGCCATAGTTGACAAAGTATAACCACAACTAGAGTATTGTGTACAGTTCTGATCACCACATTACAAAGAGGACTTAATTGCTCTGGAGAGAAAGTGCAGAGAAGATTTACAAGAATGTTGTTGGGGAATGGAGATTGTAGCTCTGAGGAGAGAATAGAGAGGTTGAGGTTGAGAAGGCCAAGGGCAGGGTGACATGATTGAGGTATACAAAATTGTGAAGGGTCATAAACATAACAGCTACGGAACCAATCTGAAGCCCATCGAACCTATACTATTCCATTCTCATCCATATGCCTATCCAATGACCATTTAAGTGCTCTTAAACTTGCCAAATGTACTACTTTTGCAGGCAGTGCATTCCATGCCCTTACTACTCTGAGTAGAGAAACTACCTCTGACATCTGTCCTAAACCCATCACTCCTCAATTTAAATGTATGTCCCCTCATGCTAGCCATCACCATTCAAGAAAAAAGGCTCTCATTGTTCAACCTATCTAACCCTCTTGATGATCTTATCTGTCTCAATTCATATATATGTTCCTCAGCCTTTCCTCATAAGACCGTCCCTCCATACCAGGCAATGTCCTAGTAAATCTCCTCTGAACCCTTTCCAAAGCTTCCACTTCCTTCCCATAATGCAGCGAGCAGAACTGTATGCAATACTCCAAATGTGGTCGTCATAGATTCAAGCTAAGTGGCAGAAGGATTAGAGGGGACAGAAGGAAAAATGTGGCAGAGGATGGTGGCTGTCTGGAATTTGCTAATGGAGTTAGCGGTGGAGGCAGAGTCCCTAAATTCATTGAAAAAATTCCTGGATCGGCACCTTCACTGCTGTAAGCTGCAGGGCTATGGGCTGTGTGCAGGAAGATGGGATTAGAAAGGGCATCTGGAAGTCATTGGGTCTGTATGAATAAGATGGGCTGAATGGCCCCCCTTCTATGTATGGTTCAATCAAGGAGGCCTATCTAAACTGCAAACTGTTAATCAGGAAGAAAACTCTCCACTGGTTGGAGTCTTATTTGCACAGAGGAAGATGGCTGTGATTATTCGAGGTCAGTCATCTCAACTACAGGACGTCCCCTCAGGAGCTCCTTATGGGAGTGTCCTAAGTCCAGTCATCTTCAGCTGCTTCAAATGACCTTCGCTCCAGCATAAGGTCAGAAGGGAAATGTTCACAGTTGATTGCATAATGTTTAGCACCATTCATGACTCCTCAGATACTGAGGAGTCCATGTACAAATGCAGCAACACCTGCAAATATCCAGACTTGGGCTAAAATGAGGCAAGTAACACTCACGGCACACAACTGGCCATCTCCAACAACAGACAATCTATCCAACACCTCTTAGCATTCGATGGGTTACGATCACTGAATCCTCCACTAATAACATCCTGGGGGATATTATTGATCAGAAATTCAACTAGGCTTGCCATATAAATACAGTGACTTGGAATCCTGTACTGTGTAACTGACTTCCTGACTCCCCAGCACTCCTGATGAAGGGCTTTTGCCCGAAATGTCGATTTCGCTGCTTGTTGGATGCTGTCTGAACTGCTGTGCTCCACTGATCCAGAATCTGGTTTCCAGCATCTGCAGTCATTGTTTTTTACCTCCCCAGCATTTGTCCACTATCTACAGGGCACAAGTCAGTAGTGTGGTGGAATACTCCCCACTTGCCTCAGTGAGTGCAGCTCCAACAACACTCAAGAACTCTAACACCTTCCAGGACAAAAAAACAGCCCAATTAATTGGCACCAGATCCACAAAATATTCACTCCCTACACCACCTACACTCAGTAAAAACAGTGTGCGTAAATTATAAGAAATTCAGAGATCCTTAGAAGCATCTTCCAAACACATGATCACTTCCATCTAGAAGGACAAGGACAGCAGATATATGGGAACACCACCATCTAAAAGTTCCCCTTCAAGAAAATTACTATCCTCTTCTTTTCCTGCTACTGGGTCAAAAACCTGGAATTCCCTCCCTAACAACATTGAGGGTGCATCGACAGCATTTTAAGAAAGCAGCTCACCACCACCTTAGAGGCCAAGTGAAATGAACAATAAATACTGACCCAACCACTGATGCCTATGAATAAAACAAAACATTGATTTTATAAATATAAATTTCTAGATAAATCTAGATTCTGTAAAATAGGTGAAAACATTTGTACCTGCAGTGGGTCTTGGAACTAATCAGCAAATGTTTGATAGGCTGAGTTGAATTAACTTGGGTCTTACAATTAATGTTAAAGTGAACATCAAAATCTTACACAAATACAATAATTGCTGGAAAAGCTCAGCAGGTCCAGGAAGCATCTGTGGAGAGAAATCAGAATTAACGGGCTGTTCCGAGGAAGGGTCACCAGACCCAAAATGTTAATTTCTTGCCATAGATGCTGCCAGACCTGTTGAGCTTTTCCAGGAATTTCTGTTTTTGTTTCTGATTTCCAGCATCTGCAATTCTTTTGGATTTTATCAAAAATCTTGCACTTTATTCTGGGAGTCTGTAGCTTCTAGAAGTATAAAACAAATCTCTAACTTCACTTGAAGTGTTATCTTCTCTTATTTTCATTAGATATTAAATATTAGATTATAACATATAAAAGTACCTGTAGAAGAGTGACTGGGACCGAAAAGTGTCATAGAGGAGAAACGTGGAGGCTGTTAGAAATGCAAGTAACCAACTACACTGTAATATAGAGCGGCGCTCCTATAAAAAAGAAAGATGCAGAGTAGTCACTTTCAGTCTGAATTTGCAGAGTTCAAAAAGATCATGCATTCTCTTATCATAGCAAATTTCAATCCACAGGATGACAGTAAAATAATGTTTGTCAGACTCAGTGCAAGCAAGAGGATTTACCACCTGGAGTCCATGACATGGACCATTTCTGTTAGATTTTATCTGACAGCACATTTACGAACTGAGTCACTACAACAACCTTGAAATAAATGCGTAGGTGTGAATACTGGCTAATTATGCAAGGTATATGTTGGAGATTCCCAGTAAGGAGGCATGGCTTCAGGAGCAGAGGGACGAAAACTGGCAAAATGTTTTTAAATAAAAGAAACCTACCTGGAGGAAGACCTGATTTATAATTATCTTGTTTGCATAAAGGAAAGTTATGCACAGTCCAACACCGACTGCAATACCTAACAGAACAAAAGATATTTGTGATTGACTGGAGTGGAATTTTATAAATATAAAATTAAAAAAAAACAAAGTTCACTTAAGTGGGGAAGGGGAAACATTTACCTAAACTGTGACATCAACCTAGACATGCCAAAAGGGAGGCAACTGGATACTCGGGCATCACAATTGTTCCTAGTTACTAGGTTTGTGCATTATATTAGATAAGACACCTAGACACACAGATGTAACATATAGTGTTATTCCAAAGGTGAATTTCTTTGCTGTCCTAGAGGGCCGGTGTAGACTTGTTGGGCCAAAGGGCCCGTTTCCACAGTGTAGGGATTCTATTAGATTCTATATGAGCAGGGTAGTGTAGATAGGCAGAAACTGTTCCTGCTCATTTAAAAGAAAAGAGAACAAGAGAGCATAGGTTTAAAATGATGTACAAATGAAGCAAAGTGATAGGGTGTATAATGTATTGGCTGGAAATATTGTGGAGACAGGCTCAAATGAGGAATTCTGAAGGGCAATGGGTGATTATTTTGAAGGAAATAGTATTCAGGGATGGGGATTGGCACTAGGTAACAGAACTTGTGCAGACACAATGAATCAAATGGCCTCCTTGTGCACTGCGACAATTCTGTAATACTGTGAACAGCGGCTGGGATCATTACATTGTCCAGATGCAATAATGGGCCTTGTCCAAATGTTTTTTCAACCTTATAAAAATTTCAATTCCAAACATATATTTTAGGGAGCTGTTCAAGTCTCAAACTCAAAATTCTTCACTACAGCATGGTTTCCAGCAACATTTATATATGCTTAGAGCATTTGCATTATTCTATTAATTGACTTGACACGAGAGTGGATAAATGGGAATTATTAAAGTCTACATTTAACAATCTGTAGCTTCCATTTTTGATCACAAAGTATAGCTCATTATGAACTGTTGATTGATCCAATGCCAACACTTCTTACAGCCAGAACTCATAGGGTCCAGGTTAAATTACTAACTAACGCATCCTTCTGTCACCTCCCTCTGCACTGCAATATTTCCTGACTCCATCTTCGAAGTTTAATGGTTTCTCTTCTGACTTTGGAAGGCACTGCTTCACAGTTTCCCACCTCCCTACACCCGCATGATATTGACCAATCAATTTATCTCATCATAAATTCTCCACATTCCACCACTGGGTGGCCCTCAACCTTTTATTTCTCAGCTTACAGAAAGGTTGTTTTGTGTAAAAACAGAAGTACACACTACATCCAGATGGCTTTAAAATTAAATGGCTGAAGATCTCACAAATAAAACCATAACAGAATTCCCATGGCCATTGCTGGGAATAGAATATATAAAAGACATACATTATATAGTTAGCCCTAATTTTAGGTTTACTTTTTAAATTTCCTCCCAAAACAGTTCTCCTTCTCCGTCCCTGACCTGCAGCCCCAGACTTTTGTTCTATCCCAATCAGTGGGGCGGCAAGATTCTGAAATTCTGCAAGCTTTTTCCTTGACTGTCTGGCAGGAAAGTTAGTTCAAATTTAAGCTTGTGAATCTTATTGATTTACATCATTGTCTCTAAACTTATTAAAGCCACAAATTCCCATGTACAATCTTTTGTTGAAGTTCAACAAAAAAAAATCAGTGTGTTATTGAAGCACAGTTAAGTAAGATTACAAACAACAAACATTTGGTTTGAATAATGTTGAAAAAGACACTTTGATGAAGCTTTTTACCTTCCACTCATTGGGATAATTTACAAGACAATTCAACCAACATTTATGTTGCTATGAGAGAAAAGGATGCTGATAGTTGGCAAGTGGACATTGACAGGTTAAGGCATTGCCACGTAGAATTCAATACACTAATCAATGATTGATACAAACTGACAGGTTTTATTTAAAATTTTAAATTTGATTGGTTCTGAGAAATTAACCAATGGATTGCTGTCACCTATTTTGTTGATTTGAAACAGAGACAATGGATGTACATGCTCTTTCTGGTTTGCAAACAACAGGACCAGTTATCAAGAATGGCAAGCACTTTGTTGATACCACCATGCTTGCTAAGGATAGCTATTCCAAGTTGGCCTTGAGGCTTTGCAACACCGCCACATATTCACATTGCAAATGAAAATCAGATAAGTCGTTTAGAATTGTGCAAGGCGCTAGATTGGCTAGGTACACCGTCACTGCCTTCAGGAGATGCTGGGCTTATGGTGGGATAGCTGTGGGTAGAGGTCTTTGAACTCAGCAAATATCTCTTCCATTTGATGTGGGATGAAGATGCCAAAATTGAAACCATGCACAAGGACAAACTTCTTGCTTTCTTACCATACATAAAAAATCTCATTGAACTGTATTTTTAGTGGCATCATTAATTACATTTCCAAACTATGGAAGACTCCAAGGTGATCACGGAGGGGGGGGGGGGGGGGGGGGGTCCTCAAAAGTGCCTCAGAGGTTTCAGCAACAATGCTGTTACAATGCAGTAGCAATGAGTGATGCCAGGTATGTTGGCCATTCCAAAAACTGGCAGATCAAACAATACTGCATCTCTTTGTAAACTCTTGTGAACAGGCAAACTATATTCAACCAGTTACACATGCAAGACTCAAGTTAAATGTGATTCTGTTATTGGACAACACTTTGCTGGAAAATCCTGCATTCAAAGTACTACCAATTTAGGATGAGTCAGTTGGACTAGCGGTGTGATGCACGTACATGTATTTGAAGCCATATGCACTGTTCATTGCAAATAAAAAGAACATGTAGTCATACTGCTTGTTTCAATGCAACAAAGTAGGTGACAGCCATTCGTTGGTTCAATTTTCAGAAAATTATTCTGATCAGTCAACATGCTTAGAATTTAAACAAAACCCAACTAACTGAACACAATCTAGGAGTAGAATTAGACAATTCAGTCCTGAGCCTGCTCCACTATTTGATAGGAGCATGGCTGATCTCATCTTAGCCTCAACTCCACTTTCCTGCCCACTCTCTGTAATCCTTCGACTCATTAAAAATCTGTCTGTCTATCTATCTCCTCCTTTAAATGTCCCAGCAATCACCACACTGAATTACTGAAACTCAAACCCGTAGAGAAGTAATTTCTGCTCATCTGTTTTAAATCTGGTATCCTTTATCCTAAAACAATCATCTTTCACTCTAGATTACTTCACAAAGGAAATATGCTTCTTGCGTCTACTTTGTCAATCCCCTTTAGCGGCTTATAAATTTTAATTAGAGCTCCTTTCATTTCTAATCTCCAGAGAGTACAGGCCTAAACTCTCTCCATAAGCAACCCATCATCCCCGAAATCAATCTAGGGAACCTCATCCAAACTGTCTCCAATACAACTACATACATGAATTATAGGGACCAAAATTATACAATAATCCAGGTGCAGTCTTCTTAATTACAGCAACACTTGCCTACTTTTGTGTTCTATCCTTTAGCAATAAATTCTATTTCCCTTTCACAATACCTGCTGTAATTGCATACTAGTGCAACCATAAATAGGTGCATTCTAATGGTAACGCATCTACCTCTCATGCAGTATAACTATTGGTTTTCCTCTTGAATTGGTATTCTTGTGAATCATCCTGATGATTTCAACATAAAAAAAACTTTACCAAAATGTGTCTTTTTTTCAGTAACATAGAAATATTTTGATCACGCAGAGAACAGAAATATGCAGATCAGAAAATCATTCTGTAGGGGAGAAACCAGCCAGGGGTTAGGCTTTTCATCCTTGACAACTGCTAGAAAGAAAAAGGTTTTGTCTGTTAATCTCTGTCTAATGACTCTTGCTACAAATAGCCAGAGGTTCTGTCACAATTAATTCCTCACTCAAAAATGAATTACCGTAATTATTGACTTAGGGCAGAATCACGCCTGGATTTATACGCAACAGTCACTTGCAAGAATACCAGAAATGGCTGGCACCAAAAAAAAAACTGATGGTAAAATGGGAGAAGAGTAAATAACAAATTAATTAAGAACTTGTCCCTTCTAATATGAACCTCAGTAGTTCCAGTGACATGAGTTGTTATTCCACATGTAAACAGGACCAATTTTTACATTTAATGATTTTAAAGAGTTCAATGTGTTACGAGTGACACAGAAGCCCAAATAGTTGTAACTGGCTTAAAGCAGAAAAGGGGTCCAACAGATAATAATTTGGAGATAAAAGAAGCATTTTTCAAATTAAAAAAAAAGCAAAGCAATTTAAACTATCCTCCTGGAGAACACTGAACTGGATAACTGCAGATCTTCAAAGCATATGCTGCAAAGGACTGTTTTACAAATATTTCTGGGCTTACCAGCCTCCCCTCCCCCCAGTTTCAGTTTGCTCCCCTCTCTTCCTGAAGACATCAGTTTGACCTAAGATACAGCTCTATCTAAATGCTTTCTGTACTATTGTATCATTGAAGTTTGGGGCTAAAGAATAAACATAGGAAGGCTATTTAACCGTGGAACGTCTAGAAAATTAGTTTGTGTATATGAACAAGCATCAGTTCTAGTGATCTGCACGGGGAACCACATAATGTGGAAACTAAAATGGGAATCTCTTTTCAGTCCACTCAACTTAATTTTACATATAAAAAGATTCATTCATGGGATCTGGACAATGTAAATTGGGCCAGCAACAAGTGTTCCTAGCCTCTCTTTAGTTGCCCTTGAGATGGTGGTGGCAAGCTGCTTTCTTGAATCACTGCACTCCATTTGGTGTGGGCACACACACAATGCCGTTAGGGATTACGTTCCAGGATTTTGACCCAGCAACACTAGGATCAGCAATGTATTTCTTAGTCAGGAGGGCGATTATCTTGGAGAAGTTGCAGATGGTGTTCCCACATAAGTCGCCCTGGTCTTTCTAGATGGTATCGGTTGATTGTTTGAAAGGTGCTGTCTAAGGAGCCTTGATGAACTGCTGCAATGCATCTTACAGGTGGCACACACTGCTGCCACTAAGCAGAATGATTGAGGACATAAATGTTTGTGGATATAGGTGCCAGTCAAGCAGCCTGTGTATCCAAATGATGTTAAGCTTTGAGTGTTGTTGGAGTTGCAATCATCCATTTAAAGAAGGAGCAGTCCATCACACTCCTTATTTGCATCACGTGAATGGTAGAGGGGCTTTGGGGAGTCAAGAGGTAGAGTTACTTGCTGCAATATTCCCACCTCTGATCAACTGTTGTAGCCATAGTATTTATATGGCTAGTCCAGTTCAGTTTCTGGTTAATGGTCACCTCTTGAGTATTGACAGTGGGATTTCAGTGATGGTAATGCCACTGAATGTTAGCAGGCAATGGTTAGATTCTCTCTTGTTGGAGAGGGTCACTTGTTGGCACGAACATTGCATGCCAGTTGAGAATCCAAACCTGTGTAATCTCCTGACCATGTTGCATTTGCGCAAAGACTACTTCAGTATCTGAGGAGTCCTAAGTGGTGATGAACATTCTGCAATCGTCAACAAATGTCCCTACTTGATCTTATTATGGAGGGGAGGTCATTGATCAAACAACTGAAGTTGTTTGATCCTAGAACACTACTCTGTGGAACTTCTGCAGAGATGTACCGGAACCAAGGTGACTGACCTCCAACGTTCCCATTAACTCTAGTTTTACTAGACTCCTCCATGCCACACTTAGCCAAATGCAGCCTTAACGTTAAGGGCAGTCACTCTTGCTGTACCTGGAATTTAGCTCTTTTATTCATGATTGAACCCAGGGTGTAATGGGGTCAGGAACTCAGTGACTCTGGCAGAATCCAAACCGAGTGTCATCACATAGATTATTGCTAAGCAAGTGCTGCATTATACCACTGTTGATGACACCATTCATCACTTGACTGACAGCATTCCAGACTGAGCACTCTCATGTCAGAGTATTATGACAGACTTTGAGAACAAGTCTAATTTCTTTAAAAATCAAGAGCCCCAAAAATCTCTCAGAGGGTCAGTCACCAGGTCTTCAAACACAGGATACTAGAAAACAAATTCTGAATCTGAGAGCTGAATAAGAAAACTTCAATGCGATTTGGAATTCATAAAAACACCCACAACTCAGCCAAAAGTCTAAAATGTGTCTCATACCTAGTGCATGCTGAAAAACCAGTTTGGCACAGACGATAAGAATATATGGGAGACTCTTCTGAAGCCACAGAAAGATGGACCGAAGTTCTGAAATTGAGCTAGTGGATTCCCTGTCATCTAGTTCAGATCTTTGTCCAGCAGGACCCTCTGACCTTGGAGGAGAATGTGAGTGACTGTGAGAATGAGAAAAGTTTGAATGCTGGGTATCTACCCCAGATCTGCTGCGCTGGTCTTCAGGTGCTTCCACCTGAATTTTAACTTCTCCATCTTTGGAAGGACGTGGCATGCTCTCTGGAGTCCCAAATAAAGCAGGATGTGAATCCATGCTTTCTCCTACAATTCCATTTAATGACGATGCGTGGTGATGGTTGATGCCTGTATGCATGGTGACAAATTCTTTCTGCATTTCCGATCCTCTTCCTGCTTGGCTGTTCAGGATCCCTGATCTATACAGTCCTCCAGAGCTCGGACCTGAATCTTTCCTACAACATTAAACATCAAAACAGTGCATTAGATCCAAGATTAGCAATCACTTCATATTTTGTCACAGAAGAGGTATTTTGGATAAGTTGCCCATTTTAATATTTTTATATTAGAGTGGCTTATTCTGAATGCAGTCACAGTAGAACAAGAGATTACTTTGTGTCCATGTCACTTGGTTCTGGTTATAATGTTTCATAGTTATATTGTAAGCATTTTGTAAATTTACCATTTATATTTGTTGGGATTCTGCACCCTAGTAATAACTCCCACAACATAATCTGGGACTGGCTTGGTAGATCCAAAATCATCGGGTAAAAAATGAGGTCTGCAGATGCTGGAGATCACAGCTGCAAATGTGTTGCTGGTCAAAGCACAGCAGGCCAGGCAGCATCTCAATTCAACATCAATATATTCTTCTAAAATACATCATTCTGGTATTGGTAATGTTGGCTCAGAAAGTAACTCACTCAACCAATTCAAGGAAAAAAGACATTGCTATAGCACTTCTCAGGATCACAAGAACTCTCAAGCTTTTTACCGGCTTTGAAATACACAGTCATTATTGTCATGTAACAATTTTGTAAATAGCAAGCTTCCACAGGCAGCAATGTGATAAACGATTAGATATCTGTTTTGGTCATGACCTTCGCAGAGCCATTAATTCAGTCTAGGACCAATACCGATCCAAACTAGAGACCCAAACAGCCAGCCAGCGACTATAGCAAGGACTAAATGACATCACAGGTTCTAAAAAGATACCGTGCAAGGTAGTAGAGAATGACATATCCCTCCCAGATCATCTCAATGCCTTCTACACTCGCTTTGAGCAGAATTTCGGCAGAGTGGTAACACCTATCCCGACAAGTCCTGACGAACCTATCCCAACAGTCACTGGATCGGAGGTCAGATCAATTTTCCTTCGTGCAACTCCAAGGAATGTGATGGGACCAGATGGAGTACCAGGCCGTGCACACAGAGCATGCACAGATCAACTGGCAGAGGTCTTCTAGAAATTGAGAAATTAGATTACTTTCAGTGTGGAAACAGGCCCTTCGGACCAACAAGTCCACACTGACCCTCCAAAGAGCAACCCACCAGACCCATTCCCCTACATTTACCCCTTCACCTAACACTATGGGCAATTTAGCATGGTCAATTCACCTAACCTGCACATCTTTTGACTGTGGGAGTAAACCGGAGCACCTGGAGAAGACCCACACAGACACGGGGAGAATGTGCAAACACCACATTCGGTGGACAAACAGTTACCCAAGATGGGAAATCTAGGACATCTTCAACCTCTCCCTGCAGCAGGCCACTATCCCTGCCAGTTTCAAAAGGGCCAACAACATCCCTGTGCCTAATAAAGCTCATGTAGCATGTCTCAATGACTACCACCCAGTGGCCCTAACTTTGGTGGTCATGAAGTGCTTTGAAAGGCTGGTCATGGCATTAGACAAAAGTGAGGACTGCAGATGCTGGAAACCAGAGTTTAAATCAGAGTAGTGCTGGAAAAGCACAGCAGGTCAGGCAGCATCCGAGGAGCAGGAAAATTGACATTTCGGGCAAAAGTCCTTCATCAAGAATAGAGGCAGGAAACCTCCAGGGTGGAGAGATAAATGGAGGCGGGGGGAGGGGGGGTGGGGTGGGGTGGTGGTGGTGCTGGGAAAAAGGTAGCAGAGAGTACAATGGGTGAATGGGGGTGGGGATGGAGGTAATAGGTCAGAGGGGAGGGTGGAGCAGATAGGTGGGAAGGAAGATAGGCAGGTAAGACAGGTCATGAGACAATGCTGAGCTGGAAGATTGGAAATTATGTAAGTTGGGGGGAGGGGAAATGAGGAAACTGGTGAAGTCCACATTGATGCCCTGGGATTCAAGTGTTCCGATGCGGAAGATGAGGCGTTCTTCCTCCAGGCGTTGGGTGGTGAGGGAGCGGCAGTGGAGGCGGCCCAGGACCTGAATGTCTTCAGCAGAGCGGAAGGGGGAGTCGAAATGTTGTGACACGGGGCGGTGGGGTTGATTGGTGCGGGTGTCCTGAAGATGTTCCCTGAAGCACTCTGCAAGGAGGCGTACAGTCTCCCCAGTGTAGAGGAGTCCGCATCAAGAGCAATAGATACAATAAATGACATTGGTGGATGTGCAGGTGAAACTTTGATGGATGTGGAAGGCTCCTTTGAGGCCTTGGTTGGAGGTGAGGGCGCAGATTTTGCAATTCCCACTGTGGCAGGGGAGGGTGCCAGGATTGTCTTGGCATTAATCGACTCCAGCATCCCCACTACTCTTGACCCATTCCAATTTGCCTATTGGACTAACAGATCCACATCAGATGCCATACCACTTGCCTTTGACATCTTGATACCAAGAACAGCTACATAAGAATCCTACTTATTGACTACATTTCAGCCTACAACACTATTTCCTCAAAACCGATTACTAAACTTAGTGATCTCGGACTAAGCCCCACCCTCTGCAACTGGATCCTCAGTTTCCTGACCCACAGGCCACAATGAGTAAAGACTGGGGACAGTATTTCATCATCACTAAAACTCAACACTGGAGCCCCCCACGGGTGCGTACTCAGCCCCCTACTGTACTCACTGTATACCCATGACTAGTGCCATTTACACGTTTGCTGATGACACCACCATAGTCAGTCAAATCGCAGATGGCAATGAAACAGACTACAGACTGGGGTGGGGGTGGTGGTGGGGGTGGGGTGGGGGGGGGGGGGGGTGGACTTTGGGCATGATGCTACTCATGCTCCCCTACCCATTAACAGCATAAAGGTGGAACAAGTGGAGAGCGTCAAGCTCTTGGATGTGATCATCAACAACAAGCTTTCTTGGACTCTTCATGTGGACACTCTGGTTACAAAGGCCCAGGAATGTCTCTTCTTCCTCAGGCAGCTGAGAAAATTTGGAATGATGGCAAATGCCCTTGCCAACTTTTATTGGTGCGCCATTGAGAGCTTTCTGTCTGGATGTATCACTACTGGTACGGCAACTGTACCATTCAAGATCAGAGACAATTACAGAGAGTGGTGAACTCAGACAATCACAAAAGGCCAATCTCCCATCTATAGAATCTATCAGGCCTGGCTGTCAAGGAAAGGGCACCAACATTCTCAAAGATCCATCCCACCCTAACAACCTCTACCATCAGGGAGGTACAGAAGCCTGAAAACATGCACCAGTTGGTTTTGAAACAGTTTCTACCCTACTGTTGTTAGAATACTAAATGGACTCTCAAACTCTTAACATTCGCCTGTACCTGTGTTTTTGTTTTTGCCACTGTTTACCTATTATTTACTTATCTATGCTACTTAACTATGTGATCTGCCTGTATTGCTTGCAAGACAAAGCTTTTCACTGTGCCTCAGTACACATGACAATAAAATCAATTCAATTCAATTGAAAGATAAACATTTAATCAGTATATTGGGGATAACTATACCACCATACCCTTCAAAATACTGTAATGTGCTGTTGCTGCAATAAAGGCAATAAGCAAAAACTATTTAAAAAGAAAGAACTGCATATGCTGGAAATCCAAAATAAATCCAGAAATTGCTGGAAAGACTCTCTAGTATGGTAGCATCTGTGGACAGAAAGCAGAGTTAACATTTTGGGTTCAAAAGAAATTTTACCCAGGAAAAGATTGGTATATTGCTGAAGATGGTTTGGGGACTGGGGTGGGAAGGTGGAGCCCAGAGAGGGGGCAAACAGTTGGGCAGACAATGAAATGGGTAAAGATCAGAATCAATAAACGCTAATGAGGACCATTAGTGGTTAATAATGGGTTATTTCTGGTAGCAGCCCATACTATGGCAAGGTGTGATGAGTGGTACTTGGGTAAGGACATGGAAGGTTGTGTTCAGGCCCTAAAATTATTGAACTCATTAGAGTCCAGAAAGCTGCAGGGTCCCCAAGCAGAAGTGAGATGCTATTCTTCCAACTTGTGCTGAGCTTCACTGAAACACTACAGCAAGCTGAGACAGAGATGTTGGCCAGGCAATACGGTGGTGTGTTGAACTGGCAAGCAACAGGAAGCTGAGTCAATTTTTGCAGACAGAATATAGGAACTCTGCAAAGTAGTCACCCAGTCTGTGTTTTTTCTCCCCAATGTACAGCGGACCACACTGGTTTGAGTCAAGTACAGGAAAATCACTGCCTCACCTGGAAGATGTGTCTGGGATCTTGGATAGTGAAGAGGGAGAAAGTAAACAGGAAGCATTGCATCCCCAGCGATCACACAGGAAGGTACCTTGGGGGTGTAGGGAGGTGCTGTGGATGGAGGAGTGGGCCACATGTCCCAGCGACAACCATCCCCAAAACTTTATTCATTTGTTTAAAGTAGACATTCCAAGTGCTGACTTAGGGTGTAGGTTTGCTCACTGAGCTGTAGGTTTGATATCCAGACGTTTCATTACCTGGCTAGGTAACATCATCAGTGGCGACCTCCAAGTGAAGCGAAGCTGTTGTCTCCTGCTTTCTATTTATATCTTTCTCCTGGATGGGGTTCCTGGGGTTTGTTCCTGGGGTTCCTGAGGTTTATGGTGAGAAACCCCAGGAACCCCATCCAGGAGAAAGATATAAATAGAAAGCAGGAGACAACAGCTTCGCTTCAGCTCAGTGATCAACCTACACCCTAAACCTCAACCTGAGCTACAAACCTTCACAAACCTTGCAAGTGCTGACTAAAATTTGTTGCTGAACCAATATAACAAAAAAAAGTCAACTTTTCATTCATCACAGTTGCAGTTATGGGGAAGGGAATTTGCTGCACGCAACTTGGCTGTCACATTTCACTACATAGCAATAGAAACATTTCAATAGTAGTTAACTGCTTCAATAGTAGTTAATTGCTTTGCAGCATTTTAAAGGGTTCTGAGAAAATTCATACAATTGTTTGTTACAAATGCAAGGCATTTGCGGGAGACACATATGAATTTTCTGTTCCGAAATCCTAAGTAAAAGGCAAACACTGAGATCATTTGTTAACAACTGCAACTCCTGTACAACCGAAAGTAAAACAAGTAGGTCTCAACAGATTAATTTGTTTTGTTTTAAAAAGTGACTACCCGCGAGTATTCCTTTAAAGGGGAGCTTCCTTGTATTTACCTGTCATTTTGAGGCCGGTGTTTCATGCTGGAAGAATTCCAACATCACCTCCCCCTCACAGTTCTCCAGCTTTACCCCCCACCTCCAACCTTCAAACAGCCATTTCTTCAGCCAATGTCACAAACGAACTCCGGAAGAGGTCATAGGTGAGAGGTCACATTTCACTCTCCCTAATTATATATTTCTAAAATTGAATTTAGGGTAAGGCGAGGCGTCAATGACACCTTTTAAAATACGGCCGCCTTTTCTGCAGAAAAATATGTGACTTTTCTTTGAAAGGCCAACCGTCCGCTGACGTAGGGACGTTCGATGTTGCTCCGTTGCTTTGACAACGAATTTAACAGCGAGCCGTGGACAGGTAAATATTTAATTCGTAGCTTTGGCTTCTAATATTTCACAAATAGACTAACATATCGAATTATAATGATTTCCACTGTCTGCCTTCCTCGTTTTTAGTCATTTTTTGTCTCATCTGTTCAAGTGCAGCATTTGTTTCATAATCCTATTCCTCAGTCTTGGGGAAAGATGGGAGAGAGTTTTTCCCCCCCAAAGGCGAATTCACCAAAAATGATAGGTGAATTTCACTTACTATGAGATCCTTGATTAGGGTTGTTAACTGGGGCCAATCAGGGAGCCCTGGGCAACAGATACAAACAGGAGATTAAAATAAACACACCGCAGTTAGGCAGTAGTGTGGGGGTTTATAGAAACAAGAGAAAAATTATGAACAGGAGTGTCAGACATCCTATTCACTCTGAGAGTTGCCTCTGAGGGAGCTAGATCTGTGTCAATGACTCTCCATGTGTAAATAAAGGGTGACTTGGTGATGGGATACCAGCCTCTGGGGAGTTATGTCAGGAAACAAAAACAAACAGATTAAAATAAGCACCAGCGCAGTTAGATGATAGTGTGTGGTAAAAAGGGGGAAAAAAAGGAGTGTCAGACATCCTGTTGTTAGAAACAGACTCAATAAAATTTTAGACGAGACCAACAAATCTGGAAACAAGACAATTTATTACAGACTTGCAAGTACAGGCTGCAACTGCACAAAGCAATTGAGCAAATTAGACTTGGGTTAGTTTACAATTATACCTTTGAGCCGAGTGAGGTCACCTCTCCAGACTCCTAATTACCCAATCTCTCTTACTAGGCTATACAACTGCCCATCTTCGCTCCACCCTTGTTACTTCCCCTTCCCCATGTTGGCAACCTTCCTCCCTGTTAGTGCTGACATTTTCATTATTTTGTCGATAGTACATCAAGATATAGTTTAACATTTTGCAGCAATACTGCTGGTACATTCCATTCTCTGTACACTTCATCAACTTTGTATCATTTTTGTACAGCTCAGGCATTTTAGTTATCTCAATTTTTTTATGCTGAAAACTTATTTTAAAAGAGTTAACTTGTTTATATTATAACTCCAGAATTAGTATTTAATTAACCATAATTAAAAGTAAAGATACACTTCCCTAAGTACCTGCAGAGTTAATAATTTTTCTGCTGGACCCCTTTTCTTCATGTTCTTTTATATCTACAAAAACAACACTTCTTTTCATTTCTAACACTGTTCACTCTGAAAGCTGGCTCTGAAAAAAAGAAAAAGCAAACTGGAGATTACATGAGTGCTGGGAAAAAATAAGCACTACCGCAGTTAGGCGGTAGTGTGGGGTAAAAAGAAGATAAACAGGAATGTCAGAGATTCTGTTCACTCTGAGAGCTGGCAGAAAAAAGAGAAAAAAGAAGAAAAAAACAGGAGATTCAGTTAGGCGGTAGTAGAAGCAAACAAACAAACAGGAGATTCTTCATGGTGGTGGAAATTGAATAAAGATTTGTACACCTTAAGAGAAAACAAACAGGAGATTGCTGCTGTTAGGCGGTACATTGGGGAAAGGAAAAAAGGAAAAGAAAAAGAAAGGAGTACCAGAGGAAAGAAAGAAACACAGTATGTCAAGAGCTTCCGACTCTCTGAGAGCTGCCTCTGAGGGAGCTGGATCAATAAAAGAAAGGAATGTTTAAAAAAAATGAGATTCAGAATCTCCTTGAGGTGCAGACAGACATTTCTGTGGCAAGCAGTGAAAAATCAGACTGGTGTGTTGCCTCCTTGGTGCCGATATCAATGATGTCTCAGAGGGAGTGCAGAATGTTCTCAAAGGGGAGAGGGACGAGCAAGAGATCATTGTACACATTGGAACCAATGACATAGGAAGGGAAAGTGATGAGATTCTAAAGTGAGAATATAGAAAGTTAGGCAGGAATTTAAAAAGGAGGTCCTCAAGGGTAGTAATATCTCAATTACTCCCAGTGCTACGAGCTAGTGAGGGTAGGAATAGAAGGATAGAGCAGATGAATGTGTGGCTGAGGAGCTGGTGCATCGGAGAAGGATTCACATTTTTGGATCATTGGAATCTCTTCTGGGGTAGAAGTGACCTGTATAAAAAGGATGGATTGCACCTGAATTGGAAGGGGACTAATATAATGAAGGGAGACTTGCTGGAGCTGCTCAGGAAGATTTAAACTAGCAAGGAAGGGGATAGGACCCAGGGAGGTAGTGAGGAAAGAGGTCAATATGAGACTGGTACAGTTGAGAAAAGAAACGAGTTATACAGTCATGGCAGGCAGGTACAAAGCAGAGAACAAGGTAGGACTGATACATTAAACTGCATTTTATTTCCATGCAAGAGGTCATCAGGGAAGACAGATGAACTCAGGGCATGGTTAGGAACATGGGACTGAGATATCATAGCAATTACAGAAACATGGCTCAGGGATGGACAGGATTGGCAGCTTCATGTTCCAGGATACAAATGCTATAGGAAGGATAGAAAGGGAGGCAAGAGAGGAGAGGAAATGGTGTTTTTGATAAGGGATAGCATTACACTGTACCTAGGGAGGATATTCCTGGAAACGTATCCAGGGAAGTTATTTGGGTGGAACTGAGAAATAAGAAGGGGTTGATCACCTTCTTGAGATTGTATTATAAACCCCCTAATAGTCAGTGGGAAACTGAGAAACAAATTTGTAAGGAGATTTCAGTTATCTATAAGAATAATAGGGTGGTTATGAGAGGGGATTTTAACTTTCCAAACATGGACTGGGACTGTCATAGTGTTCAGGGTTTAGATGGAGAGGAATTTGTTGAGTATATACAAGAACATTTTCTGATTCAGTATGTGGATGTACTTACTAGAGAAGGTATAAAACTTGACCTACTCTTGGGAAGTAAGGCAGGGCAGGTGACAGAGTGGGGGAGCACTTTGGGACCAGCAACCATAATTATACTAGTTTTAAAATAACAATGGAAAAGAATAGACTGGATCCAAAACTTGAAGTTCTAAATTGGAGAAAGGCTAATTTTAATGGTATTAGGCAAGAACTTTCAAAAGCTGATTGGGGCCAGATGTTCACAGGTAAAGGGATGCCTGGAAAATAAGAAGCCTTCAGAACTGAGATAACCGGAGTCCAGAGAGAGTATATTCCTGTTTGGGTAAAGGAAAGGTAGATGTAGGGAATGCTGGATGACTAAGAAATCGAGGGTTTTGTTAAGAAGAAGAGGGAAGCATATGTCAGATATACATTGGAGAGAATGAGTGAATCCTTGGAGTATAAAGGCAGTAGGGATAAACTAAAGAGGGAAATTAGGAGGGCAAAAAGGGACACAAGATAGTTTTGGCAAATAGAGATAAGGGGAATCCAAAGGGTTTTGTGCAGATACATTAAGGACAAAAGGGTAACTAGGGAGAGAATGTGGCCGCTCAAAGATCTGTAAGGCAGCTGTTTTGTGAAGCCACAGGAAATGGGGAAGATATTAAACAAGTATTTTGCATCAGTGTTTACTGTGGAGAAGAACATGGTAGATATAGAATGTAGGGAAATAGATGGTGACATCTTGAAAAATGTTAATTTTATACCTGAGGAGGTGCTAAATGGCTTGAAATGCATACAGGTGGATAAATCTCTAGGGCCTGATCAGGTGTAAGCTAGAACTCTTGGGAAGCTAGGCAAGTGATTGCTGGGCCCATTGCTGAGATATTTGTATCATTGATCGTCACAGCTGAGGTACTGGAAGACTGGTGGTTGGCTAATGTGGTGCCACTGTTTAAGAAGAGCGGTAAAAACAAGCCAGGGAACTATAGACTGGTGAGCCTGATGTCCATGATGTTGTTGGAGGGAATCCTGAGGCACAGGATGTACATGTATTTGGAAAGGCAAGGACTCATTAAGATTAGTCAACATGGCTTTGTGCATGGATAATCATTTCTCATGAATATGATTGAGTGTTTTGAAGAAATAACAAGGAGAATTGATGAGAGCAGAGCGGTCAACATGATCTATATGGACTTCAGGAAAGCGTTTGACAAGGTTCTCCATGAGAGACTGGTTAGCAATGTTAAATCTCATAGAATACAAGGAGAACTAGCCATTTGGATACAGAATTGGCTCAAAGGTAGAAGACAGAGGTTGTTGGTGGAGAGTTACTTTTCAGACTGGAAGCATGTGACCAGTGGAGTGGCACAAGGATCAGTGCTGGGTCCATTTTTTTTTGCCATTTATATAAATGATTTGGATGTGAATGTAGGAGGTATAGTTAGTAAGCTTGCAAATGAGGCCAAAATTGGAGGTGTAATGGACAGCGAAGGAGGTTACCTCGTATTACAATGGACCAATGGGTTGAGTGGCAGATGGAGTTTATATTAGATAAATGTGAGGTGCTGCTTTTTGGAAAAGCAAATCAGAGCAGGACCTATACGCTTAATGGTAAGGTCCTAGAGAGTGTTGCTGAACAAAGAGACCTTGGAGTGCAGATTTATTGTTCCTTGAAAGTAGTCACAGGTAGATAGGATAGTGAAGAAGGCTTTTGGTATGCTTTCCTTTATTGGTCGGAGCATTGAGTATAGTAGTTGGGAGGTCATGTTGTGGCTGTGCAGGATGTTGGTTAAGTCACTTTTGGAATGTTTACAAGTCTGTTGCCAGAGTTGGAGGATTTGAGCAATGGGGAGAGGCTGAATAGGCGGGGCTGTTTTCCCTGGAGCGTCGGAGGCTGAGGGGTGACCTTATAAAACCATGAGGGGCATGGATAGGGTAAATAGACAAAATCTTTTCCCTGGGATGGGGGAGTTGAAAACTAGAGGGCAAAGGTTTAGGGTGAGAGGGGAAAGATATAAAAGGGATCTAATGGGAAAATTTTTCTCACAGAGGGTGGTGCATGTATGGAATGAGCTGCCAGAGGAAGTGGCAGAGGCTTATACAATTGCAACATTTAAAAGGCATCTGGATGGGTATATGAATAAGAAGGGTTTGGAGGGATTTGGGCCAAGTGCTGGCAAATGGGAATAGAATAAGTTGGGATATCTGGTTGGCTTGGATGAGTTGGACCGAAGGGTCTGTTTCCGTGCTGTACATCATGATTCTATAACTTCTCGGACTGACTGTAAGGTGGCTGGCCGCAGCCAAAACAAATATATAAACAGGAGAATCTCCTCAGTTCAGGGACTGATTCTGAGCTGGCTGGCCAGTGCACCGTGCACACGTAAATAAAGGGTAACTTGGTGATGCAATGCATACGGTCTTGATACCAGAAAAGGAGGAGGAATCTCTTTCAAGATGCTTCAGATGCAAGGGTCATAGAGTCATAGAGATCTACAGCATGGAAACAGACCCTTCGGTCCAACCTGTCCATGCCGACCAGATATCCCAACCCAATCTAGTCCCACCTGCCAGCACCCGGCCCATATCCCTCCAAACCCTTCCTATTCATATACCCATCCAAATGCCTCTTAAATGTTGCAATTGTACCAGCCTCCACCACATCCTCTGGCAATTCATTCCATACACGTACGACCCTCTGCGTGAAAAAGTTGCCCCTTAGGTCTCTTTTATATCTTTCCCCTCTCACCCTAAACCTATGCCCTCTAGTTCTAGACTCCCCGATCCAAGACTTTGTCTACTTATCCTATCAATGCCCCTCATAATTTTGTAAACCTCTATAAGGTCGGTTGCAGTCCAGTACACACCACCCATGTCAGAGGAACCAGATCCAGGATGAAACCATCGCAGGAAAAGCTACAAGAGAAAGACCAGGCCTTGGCCTTGGTGGAGGGATGTAGTGATTGGAACCAGCTGGATCTCATTGACTGTGAGATCTTTGATTGGGTTGTTAACCTCGGCCAATCAGGAAGCCGTGTGAAACAGATATAAATAGGAGATTACCGCAGTTAGGCGGTAGTGTGGGGGTTAATTAAAAAATAAATTTTAAAAAACAGGAATGTCCCCTGCCCTCAAAAAAATAAGCAGGACCGTTTCCCCTCCAACTCTATAAGAAAGAAAAAAAACAAACAAAAAAAAAATAGGAGATTGCCTTAGAGTGGTCGGAAGGTGGGAGGGATGGGGGCTTGCTGAGTCTGCAATGGCATTGGCATTGGCATTACTGGGATTTGAGGTTTGTCCTCGTCTCCCTGTAAAATGGTTGAATGGTAAGGTTTGGGGCCTAGCTTTGCTGCTCCTCTCCCTTGTAAAATTGCTGTCTCTTGTTTACAGCTGTAAACTGTTTTGTAAGTTGTTTAATAAAAAAACAAAAAAAATAGGAGATTCACACACAGCATGGGTGCTGGGGAAAAAATAAGCACTACTGCAGTAAGGCGATAGTGTGGGGGTAATTTTAAAAAAAAGAAAAGAACATAAACAGGAGTGTCATGGGTTCTGTTCACTAAAAGAAGAAAAAATAGGAGGTTCACACAACATGGGTGTGGGGAAAAAATAAGCACTACCGCAGTTAGGTGGTAGTGTGGGGGTTAAATTAAAAAAAATAAAAAGACTGTCAGAGGTTCTGTTCACACTGAGAGCTGGCCCTGAGGAAGTTCGATCAGTGTCAAGGACTCTCCATGTATAAAAAAGAAAAAAATAAATAGGAGATTCACACACAACATGGGTGCTGGGGGAAGAAAATAAGCACTACTGCAATTAGGCGGTAGTGTGGGGGTAATTTTTAAAAAACAAAAAAAACATAAACAGGAGTGTCATGGGTTCTGTTCACTAAAAGAAGAAAAAATAGGAGGTTCACACACAACATGGGTGCTGGGAAGATATAAGCACTACCGCAGTTAGGCAGTAGTGTGGGGGTAAATAAAAGGGGAGTGTCACTGCAGCTAGGCGGTAATGTGGGGGTAAATAAAAAGAAAAAATAGGGGAATGTCATCGCAGTTAGGCGGTAGTGTGGGGGTAATAAGAAGAAAAAAAGAACAGGAGGATCAGACATTCTACTAAAAAAAAGGAGATTCACACACAACATGGGTGCTGGGGAAAAAAATAAGCACTACTGCAGTTAAGCGGTGGTGTGGGGGTTTTAAAAAAAAATACGAAAGTGTCAGAGGAAAACAAGACAGGAAAAAAAAAATAGGAGATTCTCACACCTGCACACACAACATGGGTGCTGGGGAAAAAATAAGCACTACCGCAATTAGGCGGTAGTGTGAGGGTCAAAAAAATGAGAGAAAAAAGAAATAGGAGATTTAGGGATTTGAGTTTTGTCCTCATTTCCCTGAAAACTGGTTGAACGGTAGGGTTTGGGGGCATGGCTTTGCCGCTCCTCTGCCTTGTAACATTGCTGTTTCTCTGTATACAGCTGTTAATTTTTTGTAAACAGTGCATCTTTTAATAAAATAAAAGAAATAGGAGATTTAGACTGATTCTATAGGTGTCTTCCCATTTAAAAAAATAAATTGGAGATTTTAAATTTCCTCACTTCACGGACTGACTCTGTGCACATGTAAATAAAGGGTGATTTGGTGACAGTATACCAGCCAGTGTAATTATTTAATGAACAATGAGGAAATTAAAAGTCCCACCTGCTTGAGAGGTGTATAACAATATCTCTGAACATGTTGATTAGAAAATATCTAAACCAGAAAACAGAGAAGATAACTTGTGGATTCTTGTGGTGCAGTGGTAATGACCCTATCTCTGAATCAGGAGCCCTGGGGGTTTTGGTTTTAAGTGAACAGGTTAATCTCTAGAACACCTCAGAACTAGCTTTTGTTTTCTTAAGTGTCTTTAGTGACAAATTGTGTCTGAAGAGCTGTGAAATTACTCTTGACTAGTTTAATGGTGCCATAGAAATGAAATTGTTGTTTTATTGTTATTATTGTAATTCCAGTTTTATTTATTTCTTAGAGTTAACAGTTTGCAAACTAACTGTGATCCAAGATCCTGGAACTCTCCTCCTTGCAGCTCTGGGTGTGCCCATTTCCTGTGCACTGCAGTGGTTCAAATTGGCAGTTCATCACCATCTTTGCTGGCAGTTAGGCATGGGCCATCCCAGCCAATGAAACCCATTGTGGTCTGAAAAATAAAAACAAAATTCCAAATAAGTCACTTTGGACTCAAAGACAGTGTGGCAGAGGCTGAGAAAGTTTATAGCCTTAAATGTCGTCTTTAAACATTTAGAATGAAATGTAATTTTGAACTATAGAACACATTTGCTGCACATTAGCAAAAAAGTATGGCCAGGAAAGATGAGATAATTAAGAACATTTGGCCAGTGACTGAACAAGCGCCTCCTTCTTTAGCAAGGAGGAAATCTAGCACTAGCCGATTCTGTAGCGTCATCATCTGGGTCTCCTGTAACTCTTTGATCACCAGCTTCAGAGCATGGGCAGTTGAATTGGCAAGTTTTTTGATGTCATATGCAAGGTCACTTACCTGATCTAGGGCCATTTCAACACCCCAGCCAGGAATAAGATCTCCCAGCAACCTGGACCATCAGGTTTGTTGATGGAAGACATTGTGTAAGTCTTGTTTTGTTTTTCCTCTGCTTTTGTTCTGTACTGATTTACATATTGGTGGGCATTCCATTCATCATTTACTTCATGTACTTCATGGTGGAGGGTAAAAAGTGGTAAGATGTATATTAGGGCACAATGTCCATTGGGTAAATATGGGTAGGCTTTGTTTTCGCATAGTAGTTTTCATTCTACCATGACTGTTGCCCAAACAAAGTTCCTTGTGCCTAGGCTTAATATTGAGTGTCAACAATACGGTCAATGACCAAACTTTTGAAACAAAATCCAGGGATAGAGGAATACTTCATTTGAAACCGCAGAGTCTGCTCAAACCTGGCTCCTTATTCTACTTATCTCTATAATATCCACCCATCCACAACCCTCTAATCTCTCTGCATACTTCCTATTGTGTCTACTTGCAGATCCTGGATTCTCATCACTCCACCATTGGCACAGAACCTTCAGCTGCTTCTGTGCTAAGCTCTGGAATTCCCTATCAAATTCTCAATATATTTATCTGTTTTAACATGTTCCTTTAAACTTGCATGTTCTAATGTATCTTTATGTCTGTCAGTGGTGTTTTGTGTATCTTAGAGGCATTACATGAATGCAAGTTATTATTGTTTGTTGGACCATTTCCTCGGTACACCTATTATCCCAATGGAGGAAGTTGCTATCCTGTGAAATTTTCACGTGAATGTTGGGCAAAAGCAAATTCAGTGTTGGCTGTAATATCCTTATAGGTAAAAGGCCTATCAGCTTGTACTATCATACCGCGCACAATGACAAGTGACCATTTAATTGAGGTATTCTGCAAGTAAATACCTGAGCCAAAATATTTTAAAAAGTTGCAAAAATAAAATGGTTTCAAGTGGCTTTTCACAATTTGTGCATTATGTTGACACTGTTGCCAAGTGTCATTTATTTTGAAGATCTACTTATAGCATTTCATGAAACTAGACTAGCTTGTCATGAGGTTATTGTTTATGTTCCAGTTGACATTTGGACTTTAATAATCATTGATAGCAGTTCAATATCTTAAGAAACTCTGAATATCATCAGGGGTTTACCATGAATTATCATCCTTTCAATGTGGATTGGCTGAACTCTAGTCTCCAAGCAACATTATTGCCCGGGAGACCATGGCACAAGGTGAGACATTACTGGATTTCATAATTCATAAATTTCTATGAAGCATTTTAATCATAGGGAGAAATCTCCTGGATTTACATCAGGATATATGGTGAATGCTAGAAAATACTAATGGTTAGAGCACCTGCATGTAAAGAAATGTCATTTAAATGGAGGGAAATCTGAAGGATGTCCTTACAGTGGCACTCTGTGATGGACTTACTAATTTTCTGTATCCAGGCCACCTGGTGTACCTGGCAGTATGTCTGGGAATATCTCCCCTCAGGTATGATCCACCTTACCATGCATAGGCTGTATCTACCTTTTAAAAAGCTTCAAAATATTCAAACAAAAAAAGGCAATCACTTCCCAGATGTTCCTTTCTGATCTGCAGATGTTTATTTCACTTTCTAGTCTGAATACCCTTCAATAGACAACCCTTAGATGTGGCCTCAGGCCAGGTGTAGGAATAACCCTTCCTTATTAGCAGAGCAGTAATAGATTGTACACTACAGGCCATATCACTCTTATAAACCAAAATGTCATCTAGCTTCCCAAGAGCAAAGTTGCAGGAAATCATTGTCACCATTCACCACATTGCTAGGCAATGAGCAACTTCAACAAGAGAATATTTAGCTCCCTCCTCTTGACGTCCAGTAGCGTTATCATAGCTCAATTTACCTTGTCAATATCCTGGGGGTTATCATTGTGCAGATATTAAATAGTGCCCACTGTGAAAGATCCCCACTGCATCAGCTGGCTTGTCTCATCATACCACAAAGTGATATCTTGATTTAGATTTGATAACTTTCCTTTTGACAATTTGATTTTCTTTACTATGTCCCAAAGGGACTGTTTATATTAATTTTGTTTGATTTGGTTATTTGGATTAGTGAATTCCCAACTGGACCAGCCATCCTGATGAAGGGCTTTTGCCCGAAACATCGATTTCGCTGCACCTTGGATGCTGCCTGAACTGCTGTGCTCTTCCAGCACCACTAATCCAGAATCTGGTTTCCAGCATCTGCAGTCATCGTTTTTACCTCAGCCATTTAATATTGCAGATGTAAGAGCATTCCAGTCATTTGGCTGGAGATTGTATAGCAAATAACTCATCTACTGTTCGTCATCAACAAGGCATGAGTCAGCAGTGTGATAGAGTAATCTCCACTTTCCTGGATGAGTGTGATTCCAAGAACATTCAAGAAGCTCAACACAATTCAAGACAAAGCCGTTGGTTGGATCAGTGCCCTATCCACCAATGTAAACATTAACTCCATATACCACCAATGCATAGCCTAACAGCATATACCATATACAAGATAATGAGCAGCAACTCAACGAGTCTCCTTCAACAACCCCTTCCAAACATATGACCTCTACCACCTTGAACAAGTGCAAAAGAAACATAGGAATGTTACCCTCAAAGCCACACTCTACCTAACTACTTTTTAAAATGAATGTACAGGATGTGCGTGTCAATGGCTGGGCTAGCATTTATTGCCCAACCCAGTTGCCGTTCAGAAGCTGATGGTGAGGTATAGAGTCATACAATATGGAAACAGACCCTTCTGCCCAGCTCAACCATGACAACCTGGTTTCCTAAACTAAACTAGTCCCAGTTGTCTGTGTTTGGCCCATGTTCCTCTATACCTTTCCTATCCACGTACCTGTCCAAGTGTCTTGTAAATGATATAATTATACTCCCCTCTATCACTTCATTCAGCAGCTCGTTCCACATATTCAGCACACTCTGTATGAAAAAGGTGCCCCTCAGGACCTTTTAACTCTTTCCCTTCTCACCTTAATTCTATGCTTGCCAGTTCTGGACTCCCCTGCCCTGTGAAAAGACCTTGGCAATTCATCTTATCTATGCTCCTCATGATTTTATTAGCCTCCATAAGGTCACCTCTCAGCCTCCTACATTCCATGCGAAAAAGAATCCCGACCTATACAGCCTGCCCTTATAACTCAAACCTTCTGGTCTCAGTAACGTACTTGCAAATCTTTTCTGAGCCCTTTCAAGTTTAACAACATCCTGCCTAGTAGGGCGGCCAGAATTGTACACAACACTCCAAATATCTTACCAGTGTCTTGTAACATGAGTCCCAACTGCTGTACTCAATGCTATGACCGATGAGGGCAAACGGGCTAAACACCTTCTTCACCATTTTGTCTACCTATGACACTACTTTGAAGGAACTGTATACGTGAACCCTGAGGTATCTTAGGTATCTCTGTTCCCCATGACCCTACCATTAACTAAGTCCAGCCCTGAAATGTGGACTCTTTGTCTTACCAACTGCAACACCTCGCATTTATCTAAATGAAGCTTTATCTGCCATTCTTCGGACCACTGGCCCAGTTGATCAAGTTCCCGTTGTACTCTTAGAAAATCTTCTCCACTGCCCACTGTGTCACAACTTTGGTGTCATCTGCAAACTTAGTGATCATGCTTCCTATATTTTCATCCAAATTGTTTCTATAAATGACAAACAACAGTGGACCCAGCACCGATCCTTGTGGCACATTGCTGGTCACAGATCTCTAGTCTGAACAACAGCCCTCTACCATTGCCCTCTGTCTCCTCCCGTAAAGCCAGTTTTGTATGCACTTAGCTCACGCTGTTTGGATCCCATCTGATTTGACTTACTAACCATTCTAAATGCAGAACCTTGTCGAAGGCTTTACTAAAGTCTAAGTAGACAATGTCTGCCACTCTGCCTTGTTTTATCTTATCGGTCATCTCTTCAAAAAATTCAGTCAAATTTGTGAAACGTGAGTTTCACAAAGCCATGCTGACTATTCCTAATCAGTTCTTGCCTTTTTGAATGCATGGAGATCCTGTTTTTCAGAATCCCATCAACAACTTACTCACCAGTGACATCAGGCTCACTTGTCTATAATGCCTTTCTTAAATAAAGACACAACACAACATTAGCCACCCACCAGTCACCTGACATCTCATTCACGACTGTCAATTGTACAAATATCTCTGCTAGGGCCCCTGTAATTTCTTCTCTTGTTTCCCACAATGTCCTGGGATACATTTGATCAGGTCCCAGGGACATATCTACCTTTATGCGTTTTATGACCCCCAGCTCTTCCGCTTCTGAAATGTGGACTCTTTTCAAAACATCATTATTTATTTCATCGAATTCCCTAGCTATTATGTCTTTCTCCACGGTAAGTACTGATGTAAAATATTCATTTAGGATCTCACACATCTCCTGTGGTTGTGTGTGATGACCTCATTGATCTTTAAGGAGTCCTATTCTCTCCCTATTTACTCTTTAGCCCTTAATATACTTATAGAAGATCTTTGGATTCTCCTTAACCTTATCTGCCAAGCTATCTCATGTCCCTTTCTTCCCATCCTGATTTCCCTCTTAAGTATACTCCTACACACCTTGTACTCCTAGGAGAAAGTGAGGACTGAAGATGCTGGAGATCACAGTCAAGAGTGTGGTGCTGGAAAAGCACAAAGATCTCATGCCTGAAACATCGATTCTCCTGCTTCTCAGATGCTGCCTGACCTGCTGTGCTTTTCTAGCACCACACTCTCGACGCTATACTCCTCACTTGGTCCCAGCTGTCTATACCTGATGTATGCCAGACAACCAGTATTCCCTACTCCTGCCAGCCTTGCCCTTCACACGAACAGGAACACGCTGTCCCTGAACTCTTGTGATCTCACTTATGATGGTCTCCCACTTTCCAACAGTCACTTTCCCTGTGAATAGTCTCTCCCAATCAACTTTTGAAAGGTCTTGCCTAATACTGTCAAAATTGACCCTACCACAGTTTAGAACTTTAACTTTTAGATCAGGTCTGTCTTTTTCCATTACTATTTTAAAGCTAATAAAGTATGACTAGTGGCCCCAAAATGTTCCCCCATTAGCATCTCAGTCACTTGCACTGTTTTATTTTCCAAAAGGAGGTCAAGTTTTACCCCTTCTCTAGTAGGTTTGAGAACGTTTTCTTTAACACACTTAACAAATTTCTCCCTATCTAAGCCCTTAATATTATGGCAATCCCAGTCTATGTTTGGAAAGTTAAAATCCCCCACTATTACAATCCTATTACAGTATTCTTACAGCTATCTGCAATCTCCCTACATATTTGGTCCTCAATTTCCCACTGACTATTGGCGGGGTGGGGGTCTACATTACAATCCCATTCCTTTTTATTTCTCAATTCCAACCATATAACTACACTGGACAATCCCTCAGGAATGTCCTCCCGAAGTACTGCCATGATGTTTTCCCTAATCAAAATAATCATTCCCACTCCTGTCTTGACTTCCCTTCTATCCTTTCTATTGTATCTGTACCACGAAACATTGAGTGCCAGTCTCTCTATCAACCATGTTTCTCTAAGAGCTATGATGTCCCATGTTCCTATCCATGCCCTGGGTTCATCTGCCTTAATTGTCATGCCTCTTATATTGAAGTAAATACATTGTAATTCATCAGTCTTTCCTCATTCTTTGTCACACACTTGCCTACCTTGTCTATCTAACTGTCTCCCTTTAATTGGGGAATTTTAATCTACATGTCGATTGGTCAAACTAGGTCGGTCAGGATAGCCTTGAGGAAGAGTTCATTGGATTTGTAGTTTTCTTGAACAGTATGTAATGGAACTGATGAGGGAACAAGCTATCCTAGATCTGGTCCTGTGTAATGAAGCAAGAATAATTAATAATGTCACAGTTAGGGATCCTCTTGGAAGGAACGATCAGAGTATGATTGGATTTAGAATACCTTTGTAAACTGTGAAGGTAAAATCCAATACCGGCGTCCTGTGTTTAAACAAGGGAGTCTACAATAGGATGAGGGAGAAGCTGGCTAAAGTAGACTGGAAGCAAAGACTTGACAGTGGGACAGTTGACAAACAATAGAAGACATTCAAAGCAATTTTCAAAGTGTTCTTATACTCTAACTGTTGAATCGAATTTTAATTAGTATGAGGAGATCGAACAGTTCATACACTTAACCAACACCCTTCCACCCCGACCCCAAATTTACCTGGACCGTCTCAGACTCCTCCCTCCCCTTCCTAGACCTCTCCATTTCTATCTTGGGCAACCGAATCAACACGGACATTTACTACAAACCGACTGACTCCCACAGCTACCTAGACTACACCTCCTCCCACCCTGCCCCCTGTAAAAACGCCATCCCATATTCCCAATTCCTTTGTCTCTGCCACATCTGCTCCCAGGAGGACCATTCCAATACCGAACAACCCATATGGCCTCATTCTTCAAAGACTGCAATTTCCCCCCAGACGTGATCGACGCATCTCCTCCACTTCCTGGTCCTCCGCCCTTGAGCCCTGCCCTTCCAATCGCCACCAGGACAGAACCCCACTGGCCCTCACCTACCATCCTACCAACCTCCATATACATCACATCATCCATCGTCATTTCCGCCACCTCCAAACAGACCACACCACCAGGGATATATTTCCCTCCCCTCTCCCAGCTGCATTCCGAAAAGACCACTCCCTCCGTGACTCCCTTGTCAGGTCCACACCCCTCACCAATCCAACCTCCACTCACGGCACCTTCCCCTGCAACCGCAAGAAATGCAAAACTTGCGCCCAAACCTCCCCCCTTACTTCCCTCCAAGGTCCCAAAGGATCCTTCCATATCCGCCATAAATTCACCTGCACCTCCGCACACATCATTTACTGCATCCGCTGCACTCGATGTGGCCTCCTCTATGTTGGGGAGACAGGCTGCCTACTTGCAGAACGTTTCAGAGAACACCTCTGGGACACCCGCACCAACCTACCCAACCACCCCATGGCTCAACACTCCAACTCCCCCTCCCACTCCACCAAGGACATGCAGGTCCTTGGACTCCTCCATCGCCAGACCATAACAACATGACGGCTGGAGGAAGAGCGCCTCATCTTCCGCCCAGGAACCCTCCAACCACAAGAGATGAACTCAGATTTCTCCAGTTTCCTCATTTTCCCTCCCCCAACCTTGTCTCAGTCCCAACCCTCGAACCCAGCACCACCTTCCTAACCTGAAATCTTCTTCCTGACCTCTCCGCCCCCACCCCCACTCCGGCCTATCACCCTCACCTTAACCTCCTTCCACCTATCGCATTTCCAACGCCCCTCCCCCAAGTCCCTCCTCCCTACCTTTTATCTTAGCCTGCTTGGCACACTCTCCTCATTCCTGAAGAAGGGCTCATGCCTGAAACGTCGATTCTCCTGCTCCTTGGATGCTGCCTGACCTGCTGTGCTTTTCCAGCAACACATTTTCAGCTCTGAATCTGTGACAGCAAACTCAACACTTAGACAAAGATTCTAAAACAACCTTGAACTGAAAAACATTCAGTCTTTTTTAAAAGAAACACCACATGCAGCTTTTTTTGGCTTAAAAACATAAGAGAGGGAGAAGTCAAAAGATCACAAGCTCTTCACATTTTTGCATCTTTACAAAGGAAAGTATAACATTTATATGCTTTAAAATATGCTGAGAAGTGACAGATCCGAAACATCAATCATTCACAAATTCCACAACTTTGTTTCTGTGTATAGATGTTTTGTTTAGGCTAAAATCTGCAGTTCAAAATATGCAAGGAGCCGTTAAGAAGATTACTGAAGTTTTACAAGGTTGCGGAATTTGTGTACATTCAGCCTGTGTCATGAATGCTGTTTCTGACCTTTTGCCACGGTCTTTTTAACTTATTGATCTATGATTCAAGAGTATGGCCAATTTTCCCATCAGGCATTTTAAAATGTTTTCCCACAATACCACATAACTTCTGTACCTTTTCAACCTTCTCTGTTGTCTCACTACTATTTAGGGTCCTGGACCCCTGCCAGACTAGTTTAAACCCTCCCAAGTAATTATAGCAAATCTCCCCACCAGAATATCTCACCGTCCCTTTTGTACAGGTCACTTCTGCCCCAGAAGTAATCCCAATGATCCAAAAGTCTGTCTCTTCACCACCTCCTCAGCCATGCAATCATCTGTCCTATCTTCTTATTCCAACTCTCCTTAGCTCTTGGCACCAGGAATAATCCAGAGATTACTACCCTAGTCTTACCTTTTTGAATTACTGCAATCCATTTCGCCATTGGCGAGGGAGTTCCAAGATTTTGACTCAGTGACACTGAAGGAATGATGATAAATTTCTAAGTCAGGATTTCTAAATTTCTATGTGATGATAAATTTCTCAGTGGCTTGAAGGGGAATTTGCAGATAGCAGTTTTCCCATGTTTTTGCTAATCTTATCCTCCCAGATGGAAGTGATCATGGGTTTGGAAAGTGTTGTCTGTGGAGACTTGGTGAATTTCTACAATGCATCTAGTAGATGGTACATACTGCTGCTACTGTGTTTTGGATGTGGTTCCAATGAAGTTGGCTGTTTTGTCCTGGATGGTGTCATGCTTCTTGAATGCTGTTGGAGCTGCACTCATTCAGGCATATGGGGAGTAATCCATCCCACTCCTTATTTGTGCTTTGCAGAAAGTCAAGAGGCTTTGTTGAGTCAGGATTTGAGTTACTCGCTGCAGGATTCCTAGCCTCTGACCTGCTCTTGTAAGCTTGTCTGGTTCAGTTCCTGGTCAATAGTAACCTCTGGATATTCATTATGGTGCTTTCAGTTATGGTAATTACATCGAATTCAATGAGCGATGCTTAGATTCGTTCATTGGAGATGGTCAATGCCTGACCTTTGTGTCTCTAACACAGCTGAAGGTTGCAGAATCATCAGTGAACATCCCCATTTCTGACCTATGATGGAGGGAGTGTAATTGAGAAGCAGTTGAAGATTGTTGAACCCAAGACAGTATAACTTGGCTCTGTGGTAGAGTGATAGTGGCCTTGTCTCTGAGCCCAGATTTAAATCCCACCTGCTGCAGAGGTGAACAAGTTGATTAGAAACATGTACAATTGGAACTATATTGATGTTCCTTCACTGTCAATGGATCAAAATCCTGGAAATCTTTTCCTAGCAGCACTATGGGTGTACCTCTAGTGGTTCAAGAAAGCAATTCACCACCATCACCTCTTCAAGGATGGTTAGGATTGGACAAATATCCACCTGGAAATTTAGTAGTGGTTCCAGGTTTAGTGCATATAGAGAGAGACTTCAGAAAGAGAGTTTGCATTATTTTGTCAGTTTTATGTAGCTGTTCCCTCAGTAAATCTCAATGGTTCTCACTTAGCTTTTAAAAATTACAAGAAGTTTTGATTAACTAGATAAAGTGGAACTGTTTCCACTAGTCTGGCAGGAGGATTGGAAACCAAAGAACACAGATCTAAGGTATTGTAATTGGCAGATAAATCAGAAGGAAGATCAGGATAAATTCTTACATGTCGAGCGTTGTAGTGTTCTGGAATGTACTACCTGAAAGGGTAGTAGATGTAGATTCAATAGTGACTTTCAAAAGCAAATTCAATGTATAGCCAGCACAGGCACAATGGGTACAAAGGGCTCCTAAGTTTGCAACACCATGAATTGTACAAAACCCCAGCTTGTGACACTACATTTTTCCCACCGCTAAAGGTACATTTCTTCCTTGTGTGAGGAATGGGTTAGTGACTATTTGTAGCTGCCTTTTCCTAGCTAAATACGAATAGAGAGGCATCCCAAATTGGAGGAATAAAAACCCTTAGACATGTGAAGAAGGATCAGTAGTATTCTATTCAACCCCTTGAGCCTGTTCTGCCATTCAATAAAATCATGACAGATCTGATTGTAACCTCTATTCCACATTTCCACCTACCCTTGATAATCTTTCAGCTCTTTGCTTCTATCTACCTTATTGTTTTCAATATTTTTGTATCTCTAATAAAATATGGTGTGTGACCCTTGAGTGCAGTAAAGAGAAAAAAAGGCATACATTTTGTGTTCTGTGAAACACAAACTTGAGATTTCTCGTGGCATGATATTTGCACAGTTTCTTCACAGCGCAAAAGACTAAATTGAATTATTTTTTGAATAAATTTTGTATAAACTGAATTATTCTTAAAAAAAGGATATTGCTAAACATCAAAAGAAATGGAGGACAAACTTTTGTAATTAATTTTAAAGCAGATGGTTCTGTGTAAAAGTTTGTTCCATACTTCACATTGTTGAGCTTTACACTTTGTTGAACTCAGGTACGTGAAAAATTAGAACATGCTCTTGCTCATGAACTTGAAGGTCATTTGATGAATCCTGAGCAAAGACAGATCATTTTCCAGCTAATGGGGATTCCTTATGTACAGAAGCACTTCAGCAACTATCCAGATCAGCCCAGTTTACTGGTGAGTATGGCATGGAAAGGACTATCTTATATAAACATTAGGCATCTAAGGAATGTTTTAGTTTTATATTTCTATGAAGCCAAAGTCCAGGGGATTGTCCACAGGAAGTTTAAAAGTATTTTGTTCAATAATGGCAGGAACTTTATAATATTTAGTGAATCTTCTATGACGTTGCTTACAGTTAACCAAAGGAACAATTCAGGTTGACAGTACATAGGGCTGTTCTGTCATTAGAGAGAGATGACTGGCGGGTGATTTAACTTGAGAGTCAGCACATCTCCGGGTGGGGGGGAGAGGTTGAAAAGGAGAGTCCTTCATGGTAACTTCAATCAGTGTGGAAATTGAACTTATGCTGTTGGCAAACCAGCCATGCAGCCAACTAAGCTAACTGACAATGTAGAATACTTGTCTTTCAAGTTGCTAAACGTTCCTATTTTTCTAACAACAGTCCAACTACCATTTCCATTTATAGTCCCAAAAAATTGAAAAATATGTGGTCTCTTTATCATCTAACATTTTACTAGAAGAACCTATTTGAACAACATACCAGAGTGGCTGTCAACATCAATAGTTCTTTTACAATAGCAATTTCAGTGCCTTTGAGAATTTTGTTCCCTTTGAAAAGGTCCAATGTGCAATACTGGTGAGTAATAAAATGTATTTTTACTTAAATCTTAATCATTTTGTCAGTTTCCAGAGAACCTTTAATAAGAGGTTGTGGCTTGACTCATAGAAGTTGGTTCAAAATGGTGAAAAACTTAATTTCTTTTACAATTATCTACAATTACAAGTAGGTACCAACGATATAGGAAGAAAGAGGAAAGAGGTTCTGCTGAAGGAATTTGAGCAGCCAGGGACTAAATTAAAAAGCAGAACCAAAAAGGTGGTAATCTCCAGATTATTACCTGAACCATGAGTATGGCACAGGGTCAACAAGAATAAATAGATGAACAAATGGCTGCAAGTTTGGTGTGGGAGAAATGTGTTTGAATTGATGGGATATTGACATCAGAACGGGGGAAGGAGGGAGCTGTTCCACTGGTACTGACTCCACTTGAATCATGCTGGGACCAGAGTCCTTGTGAATCCTATAACTAGGGCTGTGGTCAGGACTTTAAACTAAACATTGGGATGGGTGGTTTAGTTGCTTGGGAAATTATGGAAAGACTTCAGGGAGGATTGGGCTCAGCAGAGGTTAAAGTTTCCAGAACGAAAAGTAAGACAGGGAGAAAGGAAAGGATCAGGAATCTAACTTCAGGCACTGTAGATAAACAGATAGTTATGAGAAAGTGAAAGTGAACGCTGAACTGAGGGTGTTGTACTCAAATGGACGCAGTATACGAAACAAGTTAAATGATCTCTTGCCGTGGATTGGAATTGGCAGAATGATGTTGAGGGTATCACAGAGGGCTGCAAGGGGATCAGGGTTGGAAACGAAATATCCAAGGATAGACCTCCTATAGAAAGGACAGGCAGAAGGGCAGGGTTGCCTTATTGGTAAGAAATGAAATTAAATTGATCATAAGAAATGATATAGAGACAGAAGGTGTAGCATCTGTATGGTAGAGTTGAGGAACCACAAAAGAAAAAAGGTCATAATGGGAGTTGTATACAAGCCTCCTAGTAGTCAGATGTTGGGAAGAAAATAAATCAGGAGACAGAAAAGGCATGTAAAAAAGGCACGATTGTAATAATCATGGGGACTTTAGGTTGAATGAGAATATCAGGTTGGTAGCGGATCTCAAGAAAAGCAATTTGTGGAATGTCAACGAGATTTTTGTTGGAGCAGCTTGTGCTAGAGCCTGCTTGGGGATAGGCAATTCTGGATTTAGTGATTTGTAATGAGGCAGACTTGATTAGGGAGTTGAAGGTGAAGGAACCCCGGGAAGGCAATATCTATTACATGATAGAATTCATCCAGCAGTTTGGGAAGCAGAAGATTGAATTAGATCTAACACTATTATACGGTAACTACAATGACACGAGGGAGGAGCTGGCCAGGGTTGAATGGAAAAGACACCTAGCAGGGAAGACTGTGGAGCAGCAATGGCAGAGGTTTCTGGGGGTAATTCAGGGGGCACAGCAGAAATTAATTCCAAGGAAGAAGAAACATTAAGGGAAGAATGAGGCAATAATGGCTGACAAGGGAAGTTAGAGACCGCATAAAAGCAAAAGGAAAAGCATACAATGTGGTGAAGATTAATGAGAATCCAGAGGATTGGGAAGCCTTTAAAAATCAGCAGAAGATAATTGAAAGATATGGGGAGAAAATGAAATATGAGAATAAGCTAGCTTTGTTAGGTTTTTTTCTCGAGGTTTCAGACACAAGATGCAATTTGCACACACCAACTTCTGCAAACAGTTAAAGTTTTTTAAAGCTTGTACAAGCTAGGTGACCCCCTTTTGACCCTCTTCACAGGCATGCAAAGTTGGGTCAAAGTGAGGCACTGAACAAAGAAAACACATCCCCTTTATACAGGTCAGTTGACCATTCTCACAGATACTCTGGCCACTGCCCCATAGTCACATGCCACTCAAAACAACCCCCATTCACTCCCTCACAAACACGTTAACCCAGGTAGAATGGTAGGATGAGATCATTCTCAGAGATAATGTAAATGTAAATGCTCTAATCCTGGGGAATCGTTATGTAGACGATTTCCTGACTCAGTGATTCCCCAAGGCAATGCAGGCGCGACATATCTAGCTTCAGGGAATGGCGAGAAAGCATTTCTGAATGGAAGGGATTGAATGATAGTTTAATTTGATAATAGCAAGACAGTAGTAGTAAATGGCTTGTCTAAATGAAATGTGAATTACAATGGATAATCATCCATATTCCTGCATGCTATCTGAGATAGAATGTCTTCCCCAACCACTTTCAGAATGTTCACCTTTGCAGTCTAACTTTTTAATATTACATTAATGTCCAGAGAGGTATTCCTTTACAGCATGTCATTATAAAAGGAGATAGCAAGAGTTTTTTCAGATATCTAAAAGGTAAGAGCGAAGCAAGAGTATACATTGGCCTGCTGGAAATGATGCTGGAGGAGTAGTAATGGGAAACAAACTGTGGAGGAGCTAAATAGTTATTTTGCATCAGTTTTCACATTGGAAGAAATCAGCTACATACCAGAACTTCAAGAGAGTCAGAGATCAGCAATGAGTTGGCAGTAAGGAGAAGGTATTGGATAAGCTGAAAAATCTAAAGTTGGTAGACCACCTGCACCCAATAGACTACACCCCAGTGTTCTGAAGGTGCTAGCTGAGGAATTTGTAGAGGCATTGTTGGTGCTCTTTCAAGAATCACTGGAGTCAAAGAGGGTACCAGAGGAATGGAAAGTGGCTAATTTAACACTCCTGTTTAAAAAGGGAGAGAGTGAGGAGGAAGACATGAAATGATAGGCCAGTTGGTCTGACCTTGTTTGTTGTTAAGATTTTAGAGTCCATTATTAAGGATGAGATTGCACAGTGTTGGTAAAATAGAGCTCAGTCAGTACGGCTTTGTCAAGGGGAGATCATGCCTGACAAACCTGTTAGAATCCCTTGAGGAGGTAATGAACATCTTGAACAAAGGAGAGCCAGTGGATGTGAACTATTTGGAATTCCAGAAGGCCTTTAACAAGGTATCGCACAGGAGGCTGCTAAATAAGATAAGAGCCCATGGTATTAGGGGTAAGGTACTGGCATAGATAGAGGATTAGCTGACTGACAGAAGGAAGAGAGTAGGGATAAAAGGGTCTTCTAAACTAGTGGACTTCTACAGGGACCAGTATTGTGACCACAACAATTCATATTAAACATTAGGAATATGGATGAAGCAATTGAGGACATTGTTGCTGAGTTTTCAGATAACACAAAGAAAGATGGAAGAATAGATAATGTTCAGGCAGCAGGATGGCTGTAGAATGACTTAGACACGTGAGGCGAGTGGACAAAGAGTGGCAGATGGAATACAATGTGGCAAAGTGTGTGGTTATGCATTTTGGTAAGAAGATTGGAGATGTCGACTATTTTCTAAACAGAGAAATCTTTGAAATCTGAAGCGCAAAGGCACTTGGGAGTCCCAATTCACAATTCTCTTAAGATTAATATGCAGGTTCAGATAGCAGTTAGAAAGGCAAATGCATTCATTTCAAGAGGCCTAGAAAACAAGAGCAGCGATGTACTGCTGAGGCTATAAACACGTTGATCAGACTGCATTTGGAATATTATGAACGATGGTGGGCCCCAAATCTAAGGAAAGATGTTCAGGCATTGGAGAGGATTCATAAGAGGTTTACAAGAGTGATCCCAGGATGAATGACTTGTCATATGAAGAGCAGTTGAGGATTCTGGGTCTGTATTCAATGATTCTTTGAAGGATGAAGGTGGATCTGATTGAAACTGACAGAATACTGAGAGGCCCAGATAGAATGGACATGGTGAAGATATTTCCGTTAGTAGAAGACACAAGGATCTGAGGGCACAGTCTCAGGGTGAAGAACAACCCTTTAAAACTGAGATGAAAAGAAATTTCTTCAGCCAGATGATACGGAAACTGTGGAGTTCATTGTTACAGAGGGCTATGGATGCCAAGTCATTGAGGTTATTAAGACAGAAATAGATATGTTCTTAATTAGTAAGGGGATCAAGGGTTATGGAGAGAAGGCAGGAGAATGGGGTTGAGAAACCTATCAGCCATGATCGAATGGCAGAGCAGACTCGATGGGCTGATGGCCTAATCTGCTCCCATATCCTATGGCCTAATATTCTGATTAATATGCAGGATTTTTAAAATTAGTGAAAATATATATGGAGATGTAATGCAGTCGATTTGGGTGAAGAATTATTCAATGCTTAATGCTAATTAAGTATAGTATAAATAGCAATTAGCAACATTTTTACTGTTATCTAATTTTAACTTACAATGATCATACAGTGGAACTCAGGTGGCTTATGTTTAAACACAAAAAACTGCAAATCTGAAACAAGAGAGCGCTGGAAAAACATAGCCTTATCTGGCAGCATCTGTAGAAAGAAAACAGTTGACGATTTGAGTGCAGTGACCCTTCATTAGAGCTGAATTTATGCTAATGATTGGATGTGAACAGAATACCGTACATGGACACGGTGCTGATATAGAGAGAAAGAGAGAGAGAAGGAATAGGGTGATAAAGAGATTGCAAATGATAAACCAAGAGAGAGATAACAGGTGGATGGGGTAAATGTTTGAAAATGAGTTGTCTGTGTTGGAAGCAACCCAAAAAGGAAAGGACAGGACCTCGACATCTGGGGAAGACAACAAACAAGGGAGAGGGCGATCCATGTTCAGAAATTGTTAAATTCGGAGAAATCCTGTTCTAAAGAAAGATCACTCGATTCAAAGCATCAACTCTGATTTCTCTCCCCAATGCTGCCATACCTGCTGAGCTTTTCCAGCATCTGCAGTACTTTTGGTTTTTTTTTATTAAATTGAGTGATGAGTCATGAAGAATGTAAGATGTCTAGGCAGAAGATGAGGTGTTATGTTTTTAAAATATTAATAAGTGTTTTATGCAATCCCTTTGTTATTATATGATGGAATACTTATATAAATGAGTTTAAAATAGTAAAGGAATTTCAAACAAATGTGTTTAATATTTAAAATGTTCATACAGCTTCATTTTAGATTCAAGTATCTTCTTGAAGCCATTTTTCATCCTGTAGAGTTAGCATTCACAATTTTAATTAAGAGCTTAATATTTTTTGAAATGCTATTCTGTATTCTTCATAATTTCTAATTTTCCAGAGTTTTAGACTGCAAACAAATAATTTTTCAACTCTGTCTTTGTGTCTTCCTCTAAAACAGCAACCACCCAACATGACAGCTATCCAACGTGAGCTTCAGCTACAGAGTACTCGAGTTTGGCTACAAGATATGCTGATGAAGGTAGCCAAACAGTGTGGCTGCCAAAGAAATCCAGGTGATACTATGGAGTCAAATTTCCTCCAACAGTTTTTAACTAATGCTAATGTAGTTTATTATATTATTAGGGCTAGCAGAATCTCTGCCAAACTTGTTGTGGCTATGGTTATGAGCTTTTCCATCACTGTGAATGAAGAGATGGTATGACAAGATTCCACAACTAAAAATTCATAATGTCTGCGTTACTGTAGAGATGCTAAACTATCTGTTCTCACAAATGAGCATAAAAAAGCTATGGCATATTTTCAAGAATATTCTACTTTACTTTATTGTCCAGGCCATGTCATAGAGTATACAACACGGAAACAGACCCTTTGGTTCAACTTGTCTGCACCCAAACATCCCAATCTGACCGAATCCCATTTGCTAGCATTTAGTTCATATCCTTCTAAACCCTTCCTATTCAGATACCCATCTACATTCCTTTTAAATTTTGTAATTGTACCTGCCTCCACCACTTCCTCTGGCAGCTTGTTCCATACACTCACCACTCGGTGTGAAAAAGTTGCCCCCTCGGGTTGTTTTTAAGTCTTTACACACACACACACACACACACACACACACACACACCCCAGCACATCAGCCATGCAAACTTACCAAGTCAGGGGTACATACAGGGTAGGGGAATCGGTCTGGGTGGGTTACTCTTTGGAGGGTGGGTGTGGACTTGTTGTCCCGAAGGGCCTGTTTTCATACTGCAAGGAATCTAATCTAATCTAATCAAACATCCCTGTAAATCTTTTCTGCACCTTCTCAATTTTAACAATATCCTTCCAAAGAGGGGTGACTAGAATTGTACGCAGTATTCTAAAAGTGGTCTCGACATCCAAAAAACGGATAATCAGGCCATTTTGCTTCACTCTTTACTGTATTCAAATTAATGACTGGGTTTCCTACAATAACAACTGCAGTTCAGAAGTATCTAATTAGCTGTAAAGCATTTTGGGAATGCTGTTGGTCATGAAAGACTCAATTTAATGTAAGTCTTCTCACTTTCATCATTGTAATGAGTGAGTTTGCTATTGTAGCTGCAGTCCCATTAAGGTATTGCGTGGATGCTAGGTACTTTCCCACAAGAAGTGGGGAAAACTATATGTAGTTATCCTAGATCTTTTTTTGTGGTTCTCCTAGCAGCCAGATATGAAGTATCATTGACAAAGCAATTGTTTCTCCTTTCATTCTCTTTTATATATGCCTCATTTGCTTGCACTTATTTAACTGTGATACCTTGGCATTCTTGTTTCTGAATCAAGAAGTAGTGAGTTGAAATTCCACTTCAGAACACGAGTACATAATCTTAGCTGATAATCAAATAATTAGGGATTCAGTATGAACAAAGATATTGTTTTCTATCTGCTCCCTCAGGTTTATGTAAAAGTTCCCATGACAGTATGCTTAAGTGATTAGATATATTTCTTCTTGCCTGCTAGTATTTATCCCTCAACAAAAATCACTAAAACAGTTGAATTAGGAATTTATTTCAGTGCTCTTTGTGGGATCTTCCTAATGCTGATGAAAAAAAGAAGAAATGGTTTGTCACAGACAAGTATCCCTAGTTGCTTCAGGTCTTGTATAAAATTAGTAATTTTGAGATAAGTATTTCAATATATTTTTAACAGTATAACTCATACTGCTGCATCAAAAATATAGTAACTTCCAATGAGTGCTGCATTGATTTATACGTTGAAGATAAAAATATGAAAATCAGGTGTGTTGAGTTATAATGTTGGTGGTAACTAACATTTTATCATTGAATGTAGTAGAAAAGGTTTTTTTTTAACTAGGGTTTTCACTGTAATCAATGGTAGTGACATTTTGTTATGGTTAATTCTTCAGTTATTGCCGTTATCAAATGCTAACTTTTATTAGCCATTAATCTCAGATCCTTCACATATTTGGATCTCCTAATTTTATTAATCTATGTTTTAAATTGTAATATACGTACAACCTACATTTGGATGTAAATCTGTAACTTTAGATTCAACGTAGTATTGCAACGTTTGTTTGGATTTCTGTGTTTTGTTGCAGTGATCTGCTTTCTAAATCATTTTTAATCTCTCTCTGCAATCATAATATAATTCTGGTGGAAGTCAGCATGTTGTTACTAACTGAAAGTTGATTTATTTCACTTGTAGATTTCCTAATGTTAAAAAGTTAAATAAAAGTTAGAAACAAAACAAAAACAGAAATTGCCGGAAAAACTCAGCAGGTCTGGCAGCATCTGTAGAGAGATATCAGAATTAACATTTTGGGTCCAGTGACTCTTCTTTAGAGCTGATGTTAGCAAAGAAAAAGTTGGTATTTATATAGGAAGTGGGGTGGAGGTAGAGGAGAGAGTAAACGATATGTTGAGGTGGAGCCAAAAGAGAGAAACACAGTTAAACAGACAAAGGATTGGTTAAACATGAGTCTGAGGCAATGAATAGCTGCTAAAGTGTAGCGGACAATGGGTTGATTGATTGATTTATTGTAGTCACATGTACCTGAGTACAGTGGTACAGTGAAAATGTTTTTGTTTTGCGAGTAGTATAGGCAGATCAAAGCAAACAAAGGCAATCATACTGTACTTACAGCAAGGCATACAAGGCTACAGCTGCACAGGAGGTGCACAAAGCAAGATCAACATTATTTGAATTCAGAGAGGTCCACTCAACAGTCGAATAACGACAGGGAAGAAGCTGTTCTTAGATCTGTTGGTGTGTATGTTTAAGTTTCTGTATCTTCTGCTCAATGAAAGAGCATTTCTGGGGTGGGAAGGGTCTTTTATGATATTGGCAGCTTTTCCGCAGCAACAAGAAGTGTAAATGGAGTCCATAGATAAGAGGTTGGCTTCCATGATGTTTTCGGCTGTGTACACAATTTTTTGTAGTTTTTTTACAGTCCTGTGCTGAGTAGTTGCCGTACCACACGGATAGAATGCTTTCTATGGTGCTTCTGTAAAGTTGGTAAGGGGCCTCATAGCTGCCTGAGGAAGAAGAGGTATTATTGTGCCTGTTTGACCGTCACATCCTCCTTTTGTTCTGAAGTCAATGATCAGTTGTTTTGTTTTGCCAATATTGAGAGAGAATGTTATCATTGTACCATGACACCAAGCACTCAATCTCCTTCCTGTATTCTGATTCATCAGTAGTTTGATATCTGTCCTACGACAATAGTGTCGTCAGCAAACTTGAAGATGGCATTTGTTTGGAATTTGGATGCACAGGCGTTGTTGTACAGTGAGTACAGTAGGAGGCTGAAAACTCATCCTGGCAAGGCATCAGTGTCGAGGATTATTGTGGAGGAGGAGTTGTTGTCGATCTTCACTGATTGCAATCTGTCGGTCAGGAAGCTGAGGATATAGTTCCAGAGGCCAGAGCTGAGACCTAGGTCTCGGAGTTTTGAGATTACTCTGGAAGGAATTATGGTGTTGGAGGCAGATCTGTAGTCAATGAGTAGGAGTTTTATGTAGGTGTCCTTATTATGCAGATGTTCCAGGGATGAGTTTGGGGCTACGAAATGGCGTCCGCTGTAGACCCTGTTTTGCCAGTAGGCAACTTGCAGTGGATTGAGGCAGACTCGAGATGTCGGAGTTGATATAGGCCATGACCAACCTGTCAAAGCACTTCATGATTATGGCGGTTAGTTGTGTGTGGTAGCAGCCTATGTGATGACGAGGCCTGATGTGTGAGGGTAGGACAAGGCCTCAAGCACTAAAATTGTTGAACTCAATGTAAAGTCCAGAAGGCTGTAGGGTTTCCAAGCAGAAAATGAGGTGCTGTTCTTCCAGCTTGCACTGAGGTTTGCTGGAACACTGAAGAAAGCCTGAGACAGAGACGTTGGCCACGGAACATGGTGGTGTATTGAAGTGGCAGGCAACAGGAAGCTCCAAGTATTTTTTGCGAGCATAATGTATGTGTTCCGCAAAATGGTCACTCAGTCTGTGCTTTGTTTCCCCAGTGTAGAGATCACATTGAGAGCAGTGAATGCAGTGGACGAGTTGAGAGAAGTGTAGATAAAGTGCTGCTTCACCTGGAAGGTGTCTTTGGGGCCTTGGATAGTGAAAAAGGAGGAAGTAAATGGGCACATTCAGCTAAACCAAATGTTTCCTTTTTACTTACTTATATAAGCTTTTACTTTAATGTTCTATTTTTGCTAGGTTTGTTTAAATTCATTCACTAGTCAAGGGCATTGTTGCCCTTCCCTGATTGCCCAGAGGACAGTTAAGAGTCAATCATGTTGCTGTGGCTGTGAGTCAGGTAAGAATGGCAGTTTCCTTCCTAAAAGGACATTAGTGACCCAGATGGGTTTTCCTGACAATCAGCAATGATTTCATGGTTATCATTGGACTCTTATTTCCAGAATTTTATTGAATTCAAATTCCACTGTCTGCTGTGGTGGGATTCAAGCCCAGGCCCCCAGAACATTATCTGGGTCTCTAGATTTACAGTCCGGCAATAATACCATAAGGCCGTCACCTCCCCACTGGTTGTATTCACGTTCTATTATTTTCCTTATCAATTTCTTTGGCTTCCTTTGTTTTATTTTAAAATCTTCCCAATCCTGCAGCTGCAGTGCAGTGGACTGACAGTTTTGAATTTTTTTCCACCTTGAAGAAATTTATTATTTCTTTAGCATTCAGTTGGTTTACTTAGTCTAAATATAGATTGAAGTCACCCATGATTACTATGTTGCCTATGCTACAAGCTTATCTCAGGACTTGATTTATACCATACCCCCTACTACCACCACTATTTGATGACCTACAAAAAGCAAAAGAAAAAACATGCAATATGGTGAAGATTAGTGGGAAGCCAGAGGGGTTGGAAGCCTTTAAAAGCCAGCTGGCCAACTGAAAAAGCAATAAGGAGAGAAAAGCTGAAACATGAGGATAAACTAGCTAGTAATGTAAAAGAAGATTGCAAGAGTTTTTTTAGTCACATAAAATGTAATTGAAAGGCAATAGTGGACATTGCACTGGCCCCAGCTGTTTCTTTATTTCTCTATTTGGATTTCATATATCCCTTAGTAGTGTACTGATCTCATATTATCATTGCAACTCCAACTCCTTTTTCTTCTTTTCTGTCTTTCCTAAATGTCGAATACGCTGAAAATGTGTTGCTGGAAAAGCGCAGCAGGTCAGGCAGCATCCAAGGAACAGGAAATTCGACGTTTCGGGCAGAAGCCCTTCTTCAAGGGCTTTCCTGAAGAAGGGCTTATGCCCGAAACGTCGAATTTCCCGTTCTTTGGATGCTGCCTGACCTGCTGCGCTTTTCCAGCAACACATTTTCAGCTCTGATCTCCAGCATCTGCAGTCCTCACTTTCTCCTCCTAAATGTCGAATACCCTTGAATATTCAGTTCCCAATGTTGCTCATCATGCAGCCATATTTCTGTAATAACAATTATATCATAACCATTTACCTCTATTTACGACTTCAGATCATCTACCTTTATGTGAATACTGCACATATTCAGGTAGCATGTCTTAACTTTGGCTTTTTGACATTATTTCACATTTGAAGCAGACTCAATGCTGAGTTTTCTTTGTCCTGTATTACATAACATAAGAACTAGGAGCAGGAGTAGACCGTTTGGCCCTTTGAGCCTGCTCTGCCATTCAGTAAGATCATGGCTGACTTTTTTGTGGCTTCAGCTCCACTTACCTACCCTCTCAATGCAACCCTTAATTCCTTTACTGTTCAAAAAATTATCTGTGTTGGCTTTGAAAGCATTTACTGAGGAAGCCTCAACTACTTCACTGGGCACAGAATTCCATAGATTCACAACCCTCTGGGTGAAGTTCCTCTTCAATTCAGTCCTAAATCTGCTACACCTAATTTGAGGCTATGCTCTCTTGTCCTAGTTTAACCTGCCAGTGGAAATATCCTCTCTACTTGTATCATATCTATTCCCTTCATAATTTTATATTTCTTTAAGGTCCCTCCTCATCCTTTTAAATTCCAATGAATATAATTCCAGTCTACCAGTGTGTCCTAAACTCTGAAATCAACCTACAGAACCTTTTCTGCACCCCTTCTAATACCAGTACATCCTTTCTCAAGTAAGAAGACCAAAATTGCATGCAGTATTCCAGGTATGGCCTCACCGATTTGCCTCGCAGCTTTCTGCTTCCTATTATAAACTACACTTTCTTCCAATTGGATTACCCCTCAGATTCACATCCCCCGATAAGCGAGCTTAAACTAACCCCCAAGTCACCCGGTGAACAGGTTGGTCCCAATCCCATTAAAGTGTAATCTGTCCAGCTTGTAAGTCCTGCATGCCTAGTCCCAATGCCTCAGAAATCTGATGTCTTCTCTCCCACAGCAGTTTTCCAGCCATGCGTTCAGTCAATTAATTGTCCTGTTCTTATGTTCACTGGTGTGTGGCACAGTCATCCTGAAATTACTGCTCTTGAGATCCTATTTTTAATTTCATTCCTAATTCACTGAAATCTACCTTGAAGACCTTATCTTTCTACCTACCTATGTTGTTGGTTCCAATATGAGTCATGATTTCTGGTTAATGCCCTCAGAGAAGGATGTCCTGAGACCAATCTATGACATCTTGACACTGGTACCAGGGAGGCCACACCCCATTCTGGAGTGATGTTTAATGCTCAGAAAAACCTGTCCATATTGAATCCCCCATCACTATTATGCTTCTACTCTTTGTTTTCTCCAATCGAGCGCAGCTCAGCTATCTGTGGTGCCATGAAGCTATCTCTGGTTGCACTCCCCTGAGGAACTATCGCCTTCACTAGTTTCCAAATGGAATACCAATTAGTAAACTCAATAGACTCAAAAGACTACTATGAGGCAGAAGTGGGTACTACAGATGCTGGAGATCAGAGTCAAGTTTAGAGTGGTGCTGGAAAAGCACAGCGGTTCAGGCAGCATCCGAGGAGCAGGGGAATCAACGTTTCATCATTTTCCTGCTCCTCAGATGCTGCCTGACCTGCTGTGCTTTACCAGTACCACTCTACACTTCACTATGTGTCCAGTTCTCTTAAATTGCTTAACAGTCACCCATACCCTCTGCCTGTGCATGACTAATCTCTAGGCCTTATTCCTGTTGAAGGGCTTTTGCCCGAAACATTGATTTTTACTGCTCCTCAGATGCTGCCTGACCTGCTGTGCTTTTCCAACACCACTCTAATCTTGACTGTAATCTCCAGCATCTGCAGTACCCACTTTGGCCATGTCGAATCTCCAGTGTGACCACTGTTTTTATGTGCTAATCATGTAGTCCTCTGTGTTGAAGGAAGAAAATGAATTTGTGGAATGTCTATGAGATGATTTTTTTGGAATAGTTTGTGACAGAGCCTATTAGGGTACAGCAAGTTCTGGATTTGGTAATGTGTAATTAGGAAGCTTAAGGTGAAGAAACCCGGAGGGGACAGAGACCATAAGAGGATAAAATTCACCCTGCAGTTTGAGAGGGAGAAGCTAGAATGGAATATAACTCTATTATAATTGAGTAAAGGTAACTACAAAGATTTGAGGGAGGAGCTGTCGAGAGTTGGTTGGAAGAGACCCTAGTAGGGAAGACAGTGGAGCAGCATTGGCAGGAGGTTCTAGGGGTAATTCGGGAGGTACAGCAGAAATTCATCCCAAGGAGGAAGAAATATATAAAGGGAAGACATGACAACTATAGCTGACAGGCAATATCAGAGACAGCATCAAAGCAAAATAAAAAAAACATGCAATATGATGAAGGTTAGTGGGAAACCAGAGGAGTTGGAAGCCTTTAAAAGCCAGCAGGCTGACTAAAAAAGCAATAAGGAGAGAAAAGATGAAACATGAGGGTAAACTAGCTAGTAATATAAAAGAAGATTGCAAGAGTTTTTTTAGTCACATAAAAAGGAAGTGAATAGTGGATATTGCACTGCAGGAAATTGAGATTGGAGAAGTAGTGATGGGGGAGCAAATAAATAGTTAATTTAAATCAATCTTCATGGTGGTAGCATATCAGAACTTCTATAGAGTCAGGAACAAAGGTGAGTGAAGTGGCTATCACTAAGGAGAAGGTGGTGGGGAACTTGAGAGGTCTGAAGGTGGATAAATCAGCTGGACCAGATGGACTATATTCATAGTTCTGAAGGAGATGGCTGAGGAGAATGTGGAGTTATTGGTAGTACTCTTTCAGAAATCACTGGAGTCGGGGAGGGTGCCTGAGGACTGGAAAATTGCTAATGAACACTCCAGTTTAAGAAGGGAGGAAGACAGGAAGCTATTGGCAGGTTAGACCAACCTCACTAATTGGTAAGATCTTAGAATCCATGATCAAGGATGAGATTGCAAGGTACATGGAAGTGCATGGTAAAATAGGACTGAATCAACACAGCTTCATCAAGCAGAGATCATGCCTGACAAATCTGTTAGAATTCTTTGATGAAGTAATGAGCAAGGTAGACAAAAGAAAGCCAGTGGATGTAATCTGTTTGGATTTCCAAAAGGCCACACAAAAAGCTGCTAAATAAGATAAAAATTCATGGTGTTAGGGACAAAGTGCTAGCACTGATAGTGGATTGACTGATGGCCAAAGGCAGAGAGTGGGGACACAATGACACAAAGATAAGTGGAGGGACAGGTCGTGTTGAGGAAGTGGGGAGGCTGCAGGAGGACTTGAATAGGCTAAGAGAGTGGGCAAAGAAGTGGCAGATAGAATATTATGTGGGAAAGTGTGAGCTTATGTATATTATTGGGAAGAATGGAGGAATGTACTATTTTCTAAATGGTGAAATGCTCATAAATCTGAAACACAATGGGACTTGGGCGTCCTAGTTCAGGATTCTCTTAAGGTTTACATGCAGGTCCAGTTGGCAGTTAGGAAGGCAAATGCAATGTTAGCATTCATTTCAAGAGGATGAGAATACAAGAGCAGAAATGTACAGCTGAGGCTGTATACGGCTCTGATAAGATTGCATTTAGAATATTATGAGGGGTTTTGCACCAAAATCCTAAGGAAGGGTGTGCTGTCCTTGGAAGAGGACCAGAAGAGAGTTACAAGAATGATTCCGTGGATAAAGGGCTTGTCATATGATAAGCAATTGAGGTCTCTGAGTCTGCACTTGACAGAGTTTAGAATGATGAGAGGAAACCTCATTGAAACTTATAGAATACTGAGAGGCCTGGATAGAGTGGATGAGGAGAAGATGTTTCCATTAGTAGGAGAATCTAGGATCTGAGGGCACAATCTCATAACAAAGAGATGAGCCTTTAGAAATGAAATGAGGAGGAAATTCTTCAGCCAGTGGATGGGGAATCTGTGGAACTCTTTGCTGCAGAATGCTATGGATGTGAAGTCATAGTGTATTTAAGACAGAGATAAATAGGCTCTTGATTAGTAATGGGATCCACGGTTCCAGGGAGAAGGCAAGAGAATGGAATTGAGAAGCATATCAGCCACGACCATTTGGTGGAGCAGATCTGATTGACCAAATGGTTTAATTGTGCTCCTACATCTTGTGGTCTTTTGTTGGGTGCACAACAGAGACTCCAGCTGCTGCTCAAGTTCTAAAACCCAAAGTTCAGGTTTTTGGAGCCACTGACATCTGCAGATATGATTGTCAGGGACATATGTTATGTTCTTGACTTCACATTATAACACAGGATATACACACCATTTATCCCAGTTGTCTTGCATTCTGAAAGCGATGTATTTTCCTTACAATAAGTATAAACCTTTTATTAAAAAAAAGTACAGGAAACTTTACTTCACTTAAGTTAACTTTATTTTTCTTTAGTTTAAGTTTATGATTTTATTTTATTTTGACTTGATTTGATTTGACTTCTCTTTTACTTGTGTTCTGTGCTGAGATCCACATAATTTCTTCTTATTTATTAATGACAATATTTTAAGCTAGTAGCGGCTTCTCACCAACCAATGTAATTATAGTTTTTCTTTTATATCACTTTTGGATTTTTGGTCACATTCAGCCCCAGCTACTTTGGCCCTGAGTCAGTATATCAGCCGCAGTTCTTCCACAGCTGTCTCCACTCCTAGATGGTCTCAATTTGCTGGGCTCTGTTTTCTTGAGCCCTCTTTTTAATGGCTGAGTTTTTTGTTTCAGCTTGCATTTTCCAAATCCCGATCAAATCAGGCCTTCAGACAACAGGAGCATCAGTGACTGTCCTGAATTATTAGGGTCATTATTTGCCATCTTTATAAGTTGCTTTTGGCATCCTAATAGTGGAGGAATGGATGGCCAACAGGTTGTGACCCTGTGGCTAACATGACTGGGGCAGTGCAGACATTACTGACTTAGCAACGAGTGCTTGCTGATGGTATTAGCATGCTCCACAGCAGCTTGAATTATTTACTTTGTCCTGATAAAACCTGACAGCTAAGTCCATCCACTGTGCTGATTGGAAGGGAGTTTTTTGATTTTGACCCAGCAACAGTAAATAAATGGCGATATCGTCCCTAGTCAGGATGGTGTGTGACTTGGAGGAGAACTTGCAGAAAACTCCAAGAAGGGTCAATCAAACTAATAGTGTCAATGAGTTCAGGAGTAGCAGAATGAATATTTGAAGATAGAAAGGATTGAGGACGTAATGGGCATATATGGATCATATATGGATATATAATCATATGGATATATCAAAAAGGTATAGATTTGATTGACCTAATGGTCTTTTGCTGCTTCTAAAATTTCTTCAGAATTGTTTAGCTATTTATAATTTTCAGTTTGATTATGAATAAAATCTGAGATTAAATCTTAATTTTTATTGAAGAAATTACCATGCGTAAAAAATTAAAGAATTTTGAGTTTCTTCTCTTGACCTGATTTTGTGAATTACAGTCTACAATTCACTTTTGCTTTTCCATTTATTCTTAGACCTTTTAGTCTCCAAAGGGTGACTTAGAAATCATTCAGTTCATTATTTTGTCCATAACCCACAGCTGGTGACTATTCTGGCCTGTCGTCCGAGATGATCAACTTCATTGATGACACAAATAATCTGGTTTTCAAGGAAATGGATCAGCTACTAGCAAGACATGAGGCAAAGCAAAACGTAACATGAATTTCATTTAATATCTTTGCAACACTTTCAAATGTAAAGTACAAATCTGCACCATCCTGATGTATTAGTTTACTGGCTTTTATGACTCTAACTGATATTATTACTGGATAACTTAGATTCCATACTGGAGTCTGGCTCAATAGATAATTTCTTAAAAATTGAATGTGTTGGTTTTTCACTGAAATACCAGCATGCAACGTTGCAGATCTGATTTTCACAGTAAACTGGAAGTTTATTATGCAAAAGAAAAGATAAAATCTAGGTAGTTCTGCTATAACTTGACTTTCGTTAATGCTAATTAGCTATAACATGATTGAGTGAATAGAGAACACTTTTTCTAAAACACAAACTTCTAAAGTGTGTGTTAGCCACTATACAATTACATCACAACGCATTAAGCATATTTGTATTGCGTGCGTTTTGTATAGTGCGGAGTCACACAAGAATGCAACTACCATGTAATAACAGGGCTATCTGGATAATAAACCAAACTAGTTACATATAACACAATTTGAAAGATTTCATAATGCCATGGCAAAAAGAATAATATATGCTTCCCAACAGCAAACTCTGCTTCTAACTGGAAGCAAGCTCATGTTCTTCAATGTTTATCCTGTCTACATGTAAAACTGACCCAATGCAAATCACATTAGCACTTCAGGAATTGTCTCTCTCATACTGGCCTCAAAAAGACAAGGTTCCAGAAGTACTGTCAAATTAATCATTATATCCTCTCATATACATGCACGAAAGCCCATATGCCACTCATTCAAAATCTAAACTCTAAAATAAATATTAAAGTAGATATCAATCACCTGACTCTGCATCACATGACACATTGTATATCTATTAAAAAAGTAAAGGTTTGATTGACCTAATGGCCTTTTGCTGTTCCCAAAATTTCTTCAGTCATAGAATCCTCGAATCCCTACAGTGTGGAAACAGGCCCTTTGGCCCAGTAAGTCCACACTGAAGAGTAACCTACCCAGACCCATTCCCGTATTTACCCCTACTAATGCACCTAACCTACACATTCCCGAACGCTATGGGCAATTTAGCATGGCCAATTCACCTAATCTGCACATTTTTGGATTAAGGCAGGAAACTGGAGCACCTGGAGGAAACCCATGCAAACACACAGAGAATGTGCAAACTCCACACAGACAGTCGCACGAGGGCCCCTGGGTCCCTTGCACTGTGAGACAGCAGTGCTAATCACTGAATTATCATGCCACCCTATTATCCATATAATTTTCATGATTACAAATAGAACCTGGATTTAAATCGTCATTTTTATTGAACAAATTACCACAAGTATAAATGAAAGATATTTTTACAGTTTCTTTGAAGCTTTGTGGTGTAATGAGAAATTTATTCTTGGTTTGATTTTACAAATTACAGCCTACAATAGATAGATCCACTATGCCATGTGTTGCATGGTGAGTGATTGATATATATTTTACTCTCATATATTTTGGATTTTGAATGAGAGGCATGTGGATTTTGGTCCTTGTGTACGAGGGGATTTAAGGATTAAATTGTCAGTATTTCTGGAGCAATAGCTTTTTGAAGCCAGTGTGAGAGAGTTGTGGGAGTCTTTTTTTCTTAACATGTGCAACAAAATTGTAACTACTATTTGAATGCATTTATCATTTTTGTCAGAGTGACCAGAGCAATTATTGTGCCACAATGAATTCCCAATCAAACATGAAAATCAAATGGAAAGGGCTCATTTTTAACAACTAGAGCACGTATTGGCCTGGACAAGGCTCGAAGAGAGACTGGGTCTTGCGTTCCTGTACAGGTTAGGAATGGAACACATTGCAGTTTGGAATTCTTGAAAGGAAAGAAAAATAACTTAGAGAAATGAGAATAAACTGGGAAAAAAACAAAGGAAGAACTTATGTTTTAGTAAATATAAGAAAACCTTAACGCATTGATTTTTGCATGTTCAAAAATAATTAATTCTGCAATATAGTCTCCGAAGGTGTACGTTTTGTTCTGCTAATGGCTACTTAAATATCATTGATATTTTGGGAAGCTGCAAAATATTAACATATGTGGGCGGCACGGTGGCACAGTGGTTAGCACTGCTGCCTCACAGCGACACTCTGTGTAGAGTTTGCACATTCTCCCCGTGTCTGCATGGATTTCCTCCCACAGTCCGAAGATGTGTAGGTCAGGTGAATTGGCTATGCTAAATTGCCCGTAGTGTTAGGTGAAGGGGTAAATGTAGGGCTCTGGGTGGGTTGCGCTTTGGTGGGTCGGTGTGGACTTGTTGGGCCAAAGGGTCTGTTTCCACACTGTAAGTAAGTAATTTAAACTTCCACCAGACCTCACTGTCCAAACTTCAGAAAAAAACCATACCAACTACCCAAAAAAGAGCAAAAAGCAGTTTTAATAACAACGGAAAATAGTGTGTTAGTCAACAAATGTAGAAAAAAATATAGAATTCTCAAAACTGTGCAAACAGTACACCTGGTTTCAGGAAGATAAAACATGAGGGTCAACAGAAACAAAATCAGAAATTACTGGAAAAACTCACCGGGTCTGACAGCATCTGTGGAGAGAAAGCAGAGTTAACGTTTCAGATCCAATGACTCTTCTAGGACCCGAACATTAACTCTGCTTTCTCTCCACAGATACTGTCAGATCTGCTGAGTTTCTCCAGCAATTTCTGATTTCCAGCATCCGCAGTTCCTTGATTTTTTTGTTGTTTAGGATCTGCAGACCTCAGTTTGAAACCTAAAGCTAGAAATAACTCTGCCTGTAGTCTCTGCATTCCACAATCACTAGCAACAATCACACACTGTATTGAAACATACAATGTTTTTCCAATAAAATACTTGATTAAAGGCGATGTACCATTATGCCATATTATGGGATTAGCATGACTCCAATATCCCCTTCAGTGTATCTTGAGTACAATCCATTGTTGCATGAGATATTCAGACATCCTTCCCAGAATTTGTCTGTTAAGTAATTCTTTTCTGCAGTATCTCTTCTTTTTTTTAAAAAATGACTTTCACCCAAAACCCTAAAGTGTAACATTAATAGTAATTCCTGCTGCAAACACAGAATTTACTACAGTGTGGACTAATGGTGAACATCAATTCTATTAAGTCTAATTCTTTTGAAAATGAGGTCTGCTTTGCCATATCTCAATGAGAATGATAACCTTAACAAGCCCTGATTTTGAAGGCTCTGCATGTATATTTAACTTGCAGGCAATGAATTGGCTAATGCTGTAACGTACCATTTCAAATTCAGAAAAATATTTGTTTCAACATCATTTATTTGATGTTTTATGAGATTGAATTGAGAGAGGCAGAGTGAACATGTTAGTTCCTGACTTGTAATGCATCATCCAAGAAATACTGCGCAAGGGCAGTTATGTCTTCAAGCAAGTGTAAGGTGGAAACTTTAGAGTGGAAAATCATGGACAGTTCCTGATTCTGCTTTGTATCCAACCATATGTGCTTTATTATAAGCAACAATCCAGAAGGAATTGATGTTCAACCTTTTGTGTATTTTGTTTAAAGAGTTGTCAGGCTGGGATGATGAAATGAGGTAATAACATTATAGTAAAGGGAAAAAATATCTCCATGCTCCCCAAAAAGTTAACAAACAATTCTACATTTTTAGTTATTTGAATGTTGGAATTGATTTCTAGCAGATCTGTATATATTTTACAAAAGCAATGCAATTGATACAGGAAGAGTGAAATGAAAATTGAAAATGATGGAAGTACTCAGCAGGGGAAGCAGCATATCGTGATGATGTGAGAAAAATTAACATTATCTGTGAAAGATATTCAACCTGAAATTATACATATGTTTTCGCAGGCTTTAACAGAAGAAAAATTGAACCCATGTAAAATTTTGCACTTGGAAGAACATTCTGTTTTACATTGAATTTATCCTTTTTAGTCTGATCATGCAATAATTTCTGGTTGTCTCAGTTTTTGCAATGAATAGATTGCTATGGTTAATTCTAATAGGAACCTGACTCTGATTTGGCACAAAGCTGTCTTACATGGAGGTCCTCATCAGCAGAATTGATCAGGAGACGCCCTAAATCAGTAGAGAGTAAAGACTTGCACCTGACGATGCGGCGAGGATCAGCATTTCAGTTAACAACAAATGGTATAAATGAAACTGTAGCATTAGCCTATTGACACAGCTCTTGGATTAATCATAATAATGGATTCCTGAGAATACTATTCCCCAAACTAATGTAGGTAGGATTTGACTTGATGAACCACCAACACTGCTCCCCACTTCCAATTGGAGATGTACTTCTGATTCAGTGGATCAGGCACAAACTCACATCACAATTTGTACATGGCATTTTGCTTTGGCTCATCATGCTCAGTCTTGTCTGAACAGGGGTACCATGATTGAATAGCTGTTGCCTCGTACTGGCATTCTCAAAATCGTGAGTTCAGGTTCCACCTGGGCATTTTTGGACTCTCATCAGACAGTAATCACAAAAAGTGCCAGATTGTCAACTCAACTAGTTCACTGATACCTTGTCTATTTTTTTGCTGATTGATGATCAGTGAATGGAATCAAGCCCATAAGAACATAGGAAGAGAAGTACATTGCATGGCCCAAATAGCTCTACAGTCAACCCATTATTGAGTGATCAAAGCCCTAACTCCACTTTCCTGGCCAATTCCCATTCCTTGATTCCTCAAGAGACCGAAAAACTTTTTGTCTCAGCCTTAAAAATGCTCAATGAAAGGAGATCCACAACTTTCTGGAGTTGACAATTCCAAAGATTTTAAACCCTTTCTTTGAAAGAAATTCTCCTCATCTCAGTCTTAAATGATTGCTCCCCTTGACTGTGCCCATATGTTGTAGATTCTCGAGCCAGGGAAACAATCTTTCTCTTAGTACCCATCAGAATCTGCTACGTCTCCATGAGATCACATTCATTCTTTTAAATCTTGCATAAAAGGTCTAATTTACTCAGCCTCTCATCTCAAATGCCCATTGTAAAGCTTTACTGCCTTGAATGCAAGTATATCATTTCTTAAATCTGGAAAGCAAAATTGCACATTAAATGTGGTCTCACCAAAGCTCTGTACGATTACAGAAATACTTCCTTATTCTTTTACTCCAATCTCCTTGCATAAAGGCCAACATACCATTTGGCTTCCTAATTACTTGCTGTTCTGGCATGCTAGCTTTCTGTGTTCCTTGCATTAATAAATCCAAGTCACATTTTTAAAAATCTTTTTCATGTTATTGCTACAAAGTGAATAACCTCATAGTTACCAAAATTATACTTTATCTGCCCCCAACTCACTTAACTGTGTATATCACTTTGCCATTTCTTTGTTCTTTCCACAGCTTGCATTCTCACCCAATTTTATATCATGAGCAAGCATGGGTATTTACTGGATGTAAGTTTGCTCACTAAGCTCAAAGGTTCATTTTCAGATGTTTTGTCACCATACTAGATAACATCATCAGTGAGCCTCGGGTGAAGCAGTGGTGTTGTGGCCCGCCTTTTGTTTGTGTTTAGGTTTCCTTGGGTTGCTTATGTCATTCCCTGTTCTTTTTCTCATGGGGTGGTAAATGAGATCCAAGTCAAAGTATTTGCTGATAGAGTTCAAGTTGGACAAGCCATGCTTCTAGAAATTCTGTCACATGTCTCTGTTTGGCTTGTCCCAGTTGAAGTGGTGTCCTTCCTCATCTGTAAACTCTTGAAAGACACTGTACAGACAACAAGCAAAACGAATGTCATTTACAAAATACATTGCAAGAACTATAAAAAACACGACATTGGACAAACAAACAGAAAACTAGCCACCAGGATACATGAACATCAACTAACCACAAAAAGATATGATCCACTCTCACTAGTATCTTTACATACAGATGAAGAAGGACACCACTTCAACTGGGACAACACATTCATCCTAGGACAAGCCAAACAGAGAATTCCTAGAAGCTTGACATTCCAACCATAACTCTATTGACAAACACATTGACTTGGATCCCATTTATGACTCCAGAGAAAAGAACAGGAAATGGTGCCATCACAGGAAATTACATCACCAAACTAAGGAAACTAAACACATAAATAAAAAGTGGGCCACACCAACAGTGCTTCACCCAAGGCTCACTGATTATGTTACTTAGTATGTTGATGAAATGTCTGAAAATGAACCTTCCAACTTTGCGAGCAAACTTACATCCAGAACCTCAACCTGAGCTACAAATCTTCTCAAAGCTTACTAATAGGTATTTACTTTTGTTCTCTTTGTCTCAGTCATTGATATAAATCATATGTAGTTGAAACTCCAAGACTGATCCTTATGACATTCCATTGGTCACCATCTGCCTACTTAAAAGCTCCATTTCTCCTGCTCTTTGCTCCCTGTCAATTGATTATCCTTTTTTTCAACTAAAAATAACTCCCAATTCCATGACTCCTTGTAAGATACCTTTCAGAATCTAATTATACTATTATTCTCTTTTAGTCATCTTTTTACTTCCACCATTTAATAAATTTATCAAACTATTTCCCTTTCACTTCAGCAAGTTGATTTTGGCCAAACAGACTTTGATTTTTTTTTCAGTGCACTGCAAAGACTTCTTTCAGAATAAATTCCAGCTTTTTCCGGATAACTACTATAACTGATGACCCTTCTGTAGTGCAGTGGTAGTGTCCTTGCTTCTGAGCCAGAAGAGCTGGGTTCAAGTCATACCTGCTCCAGAGATGTGCATTAATATCCCTGAACAAGTTGAATAGGAAATATAATAGGTTAACTAGCCTGTGGTTCCCTGTGCACGCTCTCCCTCCTTTACTCACTAGTAGTTATATTTCCTGACTACGTATCCATTGGGATGGTTCTAGAATCTAAGGAATTTTGGAAACCATAACCAGCACATACATTATCTCTGCAAATATGTTTTTTTTCCCCCAAATCCAGGATGTAAGCCAGGAGGTCCTGGGAATTTGTTGAATCATAGGAGCAAGAGTAGGCTATTCAGCCCGCTGAGCCTGCCCTACTATTAAATGCAATCATGGCTGATCAAACGCTTTAATTCCTTTACCCACCTCATAGGACAGTCCTGCCATCTGGTGAACCTTTTTTTGCACTCCCTCCATGGCAATTAAAACCTTCCTGCAATAGAGAGACCAAAACTACACAAAATAATCCAGGTGTGGTTTAAACAAGCTCCTATATGATTAAAGCAAAACCTCATTGCTGTTATATTCAAATTCTCATGTAATAAAGGCTAATACATCGTGAGCCTTCCTAATAGCTTGCTATAGCTGCACTTCAGCCTTATCAACACTTTACCGCTTTAGAAATACTCTACACATTTGTTTTTTCTACCAAAGTGGGTAATATTGAATTTTTCCATGCCATATTCTGCCTGTCATGTTCTTGCCCATTTACTCAACCTGTCCAAATCCTTTTGAAGTCACTTTACATCTTCCCTAACTCCGAATCATTGGTGTATATTATGAACAGCTGTCCCAAGTGCTGGGCACCTGTTAGACAGAGCTTGCCAACGCAAGAGTGACCCATTTATTCCTAGTCTCTGTTTTCTATCTGTTAGCCAATCATTACCTCCTATCTTGTTAGCTTTAATTTTTCTAACCAACCTCCTATGGGGGACTTAATCAAAACCTAGGTATCCTACATCCGTCAGCTCTTAGTTAATTTTGTTAATAACATCTTTTAAAAAACCCAACGAATCTATGCTAACTATGCCCATTTAGATCATTATCAATCCAGTGGCTATATATCTCATCCTTTATAATAGATTCTAATATTTCCCTTTTACTGATGAAAGGCTAACTGATTTACAGTTTCCAGTTTTCACTCTTGCTCCCTTCTTAAAAATGAGGTTATGTTGCTACCTTCCAAATGTGCCTTCTCAAATAATTTCATTCTTTACTGCCTGCCTTCTCATTATATTCTCAAATCCAATCGCTCTCTACTGATAACTTATTCCACAGTGTTTAAACCCAAAAGTATGAACTTTAAACTACAGCATGATCGTTAAACTGCTGTATAGTTTCTAAGCTGATTTTTTTTCCCCATGTGCTTGAATATATATCTAATTTTAAGCATTTCATTTTACATTAAGATATTAAACTGTGAGGAGTTGTTTTTCTTGGATATATTGACATAAATGGTTTTACAGATGGGGACAATCTGGATTCCAAGCTGATTCTTCCACCACTGAGCAGTATGCAGAGTGAAATACTTGGAGGTTCAATCTGTGCCATCCTTCAAGCAGATTGTGAACAAATGCCTATTATTTGTGAACGGCTGAGGGGAAAGTTGCTTCCGACAACATTGAGAAGGTCCATCTGGCTGGATAAGCTGCTGAAAGTGAAGAAACAAAATCACATTAATACTTCAGGATAGTAAGAAGGATGAGCTGATACCTTACCTTAACATTTTATGTTGATGATTCAATATTTAGCTCGTATGGTTTAGACATTATTCTGCATGATATTAACTTTAGTTTAATACGTTCTTAATGCATTAGTTTGTCAGCTTTGAGAGGTGTTGACACTTTTATTTTAAACAGATTAGTGCTTTTATTAAAATGACAAAGTTATGTGATCCTAATGCATTAAGAATTCTTACACTAATACCACAAGCTGCAATTTTTTGTCATGTTTCTTCCATACAAGTATATTGATAGTCTTGCCTCGATGGTTAGAACTTTTGCAATGTATTAGTTCTTTATCATTACATTTTTCCAAAGTTTTGAAGTTCTTATTTAAGAGTCATTTTTTTTAGCTTCAGCAGAGTCTAGGATTAGAGAACACTGCCATAAATCAAGCAACAGTAAAGCAAAAGCAAAATATTGCAGATGCTGGAAATATGAAATGCAATCATTAAGTGTCAAAAATATTGTGAATGTCTGGTAGCATCTGTGGAGAGAGTAATGGATATAAATTTCAAGTTAATGATCTTTTGTCAGACCTATTTGATTTTAAAATTGTCCTCACAACTCCCTATCCTGACAAATTCAACACAATTCATAACTTGAAAGATATTCATGCCAAATGTCTATTCATACATGTGTAGTACATATTTATCAAGAGCAGCATTGACAGAGGCTCAGGAGTGGATTGTCACTTGGTTCAGAAGTTACAGATGATGTGGACAAAATGTGCAACTGAGCAGAGCAATAGTGAATACAATTTCTTGGAAAAGAAAAACTTCGGTGTTGAAATATCTAAGGGAGAAACCAAAAGAAATTGAGCAGTTGGTACTAAAGATGTACAACAAATTTGTAGAGCATCAATCAATAAATGGCTAAAAGAGTAAAATATAATAAGGGAGACAGCAAATAAGCTTTTTGGTTCTCTGGTCGTAGGAACATAAGAAATAGGAGCAATAGTAGGCCATCTGGCTCTTCGAGCCTGCTCCACTATTCAATAAGATCATGGCTGATCTGTTCGTGGCCTCGGCTCCACTTAACTGCCCTTTCACTGGAATCCTTTATTCCTTTAATGTTGAAAAAATTATCCTATCTTAGCTTTAAAAACATTTACTGAGGAAGCTTCAACCACTTCACTGGGTAGGGAATTCCATAGATTCACAACTCTGGTCAGACTGCACCTCGAAAATTATGCCAGTTCTGGTCATCAGGAAGCAAGGGAAACACTTAAATGCTGGTTGCAATGCAGGAAGAACCAGGTAAGGTATCTAAGCTAATAGCAGAGATTGGAGAAATTTGAACTGTTTAACACCTAGTATAGGTGACATTTAAGAAACATAATCATGGAGAAGTGAGTAAGATTGTAATGGGATTGAAAAAGTTAAAATTAGAGAATTATTTTAAAATCAATTGGAGGGATATGTCAAGAAGACGTGCAAACTCATAAGAGGTGTTTATAGGACTGATTTCAAGAAGTATCTATCAAAGATTAACCAAAATTGAACAAACAAACTATTGGAGGCAAATGCCTTGCAATAATTCCCAAAAAAAAGTTGAATACTGCAATAGGAAAACTTTTGATTCATGCTAGAATTAAGGTGTACCAAATAGCTGCCACACCTGCAGTTACCTTGTGATTGATCATAGCCAAAGAGGAGTGGAAAAAAGAATAAGGGACAGAGGATAAATAGACAAAATACTTGTAATTTTTCACTTTTATTTTAATTTTACATTAGTGGCTGTACTTTTGACTGTTTCCTTTTTCCTCCAAAGTGTTGAGAAAACTATTAGAGAGCGGTTTGGACGGGTAGTTGCACGCAGGGTATCCGAATTGAAACTGAGAAGTGCAACACGATCTCCTATTTCAGGACTGGTGGAAAATGCTGTGGTTGAGGTGAGACACATGTACTTCATTTATAAATCTTAATTATTTTAATTTCCTTTACCAAACAGGGATGAAAATCTCACCTTGACATCAAGTTCCCACATGGAAAGACTTGGATCGATCTCAATGCATCTAATAGTGGGCATTGCTCCACAGGAGTGCTCACTGTTAGGCATTAATCAGTCTTGTGCATTGTTCTCTGTTGAACTCATAGAACTTAAAAGTGTTCTTGTTCCTAACTCTAATCCAGATTTGATCATACATGATTAAAAAAAGTCTCATTCAAAAGCCTTTAGAAAGCTCTCTTAGGCTGTAAGAATCCTTGATTGATCATTTGGACTTTTTTCAATCCAAACAGAAATTTGAGAAGACACCCTGCATGCAGCCGTTTGCCACAAATGAGCAGATGATTCTGGAGGCCAGTAAAGCACTCAATATACTGTATGTTTATGATGGAACATATGAACCCTACCTAATCTACTGGCTCTTTCCTCTCCAGATTGCTTTCAAACAGGCATCAGCAAAGGGTGAGAAACTGAAAAGTTGTATAACAGAGGGAACTCAAAAACATAAAATTAGATTAGCAAATTTTTACTATGATTCAGTTGACAAATGCAATGTGTAACTTAGTTAAACAGAATAAATGGCTCAGATTGACTCTAACTTTGTACTGATTACAATTTGTTTGGCAGTAGGTGCTATATAATTGGACTCTGTGGGTTAGAAAGAAGAAAATCAATGATCATTACTGCTGCTGTTTGTTACCTATAGTAGTGCCTGCTGGAAGGAATAGACATCAAAGTACCAGAAGGCATAATCTCAGAACAAGGGACACATATTTAAGATAGAGACGAGGAAATCTTCTTTCTCTCAGGTATGGTCAGTAAGTGGAATTCTTTACCGCAGTCTAGGCTGGGTTGTTCAATATCTGGAAGGCTAAGTTACATTTTTAACAGGTAAGGGAATCCAGGGTTATTGGGAAAGGTAGGAAAGTAGATTTGGAGATTATCAGATTAGCCATGATCCTATTGAATGGAGGAGCAGATTTGATGGGCCGAATGGTCTACTTCTACTCCCACCTCTTAGGGTCTTATGACTTAATGATGTGAAGTTTGCTTTGTTGCAGTGCCTCCCATTCATGATTCGCTGCCTAGGCAAATTTCTAAAGGATGGTAATCCATGTGAGATGTTAAAGGACAAAAGGTGCCTTTAAATTCTACTAGAGGAGGAGGCAGAAAAATAGATTAAAAGTTGGCAAAAAGAATTAATTGATACTTTTTTTTATCTATCTTGCTTTTTCTATAAATCAGTTATGGTACTGCACAATACAGGAGAATGAAAATATATGGGAAGAAATGCTTGCAGCTTAGAAGGAAAAGAGAAGAGTTCAGACCTTGATCAATATCAATATGATATACAAGAATGAGAAATGACAGGGAGTTAAGAAGCTTAATGCAAGATGACAGCAGCAGAGTTGGGGCAGAATTTGGGAGTGGGTTGGAGGTGAGAGAACTGCATAATCAGATGAGAAGGTATCAGTGAAAAGCCTGACTCTGTTTGATTTAGACAATGATGGGGGTAGCTTGAGGATGGTCTTCTAACTTAGGGGTAAATTGATAATCTTAAATAACAGTAGAAATCTCTGCAGAGTCAGGGAGGGAGTTTCCTAATTGGCCACCCTGTGGTCCATGGTGGTTCCCCTTAATGGTAAGTACCACTTTGCTGAAAGAACCCTCCCAAATCCTTTACAATGACCGCAGTCCTTCTCACAGGGCTTTCCTAACTGTCCTCATTTAGTCTCCCAACACATTTGTTTTCTGGGGCCTCATTAATGGCTGCTGCTCTGAGGCCTTCTGCCAAGTCAGTAGTGGCCATCGCATCCGGTGGTACTGCTGCAACTTAAGAGGTCCTAACCTACACAGCTTGTCTACCCTCTCTTTGTCTGGCAGCTCTTGAAGATGGGATCCTCACCATTAAAGGCACTAGAACCCTGACAGAAAGCTTGATAAGCATCGAATCCCGTTGGAGTCGCTAGAAATGGCTTTTAATCTGGTGGACAGGGACCACAGCTGCAGACAAGAATTTCAAGCGGTTTTATTATTTTTCTATCCTTTGACCAAGAGTATGGACAAGTATATCAAGGCTTCTTCACATTTTGGAGCAATATTCAGGACTTGGTAGTTTTTAGAAAATTAACAATTGTTGAGGCAGAAAGAAATGTTGGCATAAAAGAGGAAATAATTCTTTGGAGCAGCTTGAGTAATAGACAAAAATTAGGAATTTATTTTGGACCAGAAGTGAGGCCATGTATGTTGCCTAATTTTTTAGGTAAAGGTCGCTCAGGTATAAGGAGAAAATACAAATATAAGTACAGATCACCCATGATCTAATTGATTGCCAGAACAAGTTTGGAAGCTAGATGATCTACTCCTGGACCCATATTCTTAAAGAAAGACTCAGGATAAAGTCATAAGTTGGGAATGGTAAATAATCAGTTAGACATGATTTATATGAACAAACTGTTTTTCAAAAACTGAAATACGTGAGATTTTTATAGTCCTATTTATGGGCTGGGAAGAGAATCAGGGTATAATGACTCTGAAGAAGGGTCACTGGATCTGAAATGTAGACTCTGCTTTCTCTCCAGGAATGCTGCCAGATCTACTGAGTTTCTGTTTTTGTTTATGATAATGACTTAATTATTGTGAAGAGGTAGGAGATTGTAAGCATTGTAAGTGTGTAGCTGAAGGAATTTAATGTATGTGGAATGAAATTATCATTAAAAGAATGTACAAATTTGAGTGATTACTGTGGAAGGTCATTCCTAACTAATGGAAGACCTTAAATGATGAAATACTGCATGGATACATATGTTTGAAAGGAAACTAAACAGCCATGAACACAGTTTTGGGATGCCTTACAATGACTACTTATTCAGATGAGCACAGTACCAGACATGTTGCGGACTTTAAAGACAACCAAGATGATGATAGGTAATTTACCAAAGTGCTAAAGAGCAAAATGTGATGGATAGGATTTCTAAATAATTCTTCATACATTTCTGATTTACTTATGTGGATTAACTGACTGCTTTAAAGCTGATTAATACAGGCTAAGAAGGACTCTCCAAACTATCTGACTTGTTCTACACTTGAAACAATGCATATCACTGTCTGATGTACAAAATTTCACTTCAAAGGCATTATTCCTAAGCCAAAACATTTTCTTATAAAACAAACAGAAATCATTCAGCACAGACTGCTTGTAATCAGTCAATTTAAGATGAAGGGGCTGTGTCCATGGTGTATGAAAGCATCAAGGTTAGAAAAAGTGAGAAAGAAGCAGATAAATCAAGAAATTGTGATAACAGGCATTGCATTTTAAAAATGTACAGAATGTAGAGGGAAGGCAAGACAGGGAGGTAAACCATTTTACTGTTTAGCTTTCAAGTGATGACAAAGAATACGTTGGAAGAGAAAATCCTGTTTTTCAGCACACTGAAGTTATCAGGAGAAGGAATACCATTAAGCATAGAGAGTACAAGAGAAGAAAGTTCAGACCAGCAGTGAGCCAGTAGAATTAAAACAGGGACTGCTGTTGAGAAAGAGGTTGATTCCTTTAAAATATATCAAATGATTTATTTTATTTTTATATTATATGTTCTTCCTCTGTTTCCTTTATAAAAGCTGAACATCCATATGAACTGGCCATGTACCTGCATCTGCTCATTTGCAATCTGTTCCCAAGTTGGCCTGAAATTTTTGGAATGGCAGAACAAGTCATGAATCGTCTCAAAAAAGAAGACCCAGAAATCTTCACACACCTTCTTTCTTGTTTCATGAAAAACACCCTAATTGAGCCCAAGGTGAGAGATCATTGAATTCAAAGACTTCATTAGTAAATGTTTCTCTACCAGAAAACTGGACTGAAAAATATTAACATTTTTACCATATATAACAATGCTTCCAGTAGGTGGCCTCACTGGATGCAATTAAGCAAAGATGTCTATATGTAGAAACATGCAAACTAGGAGTAGGTGTAGGCTATTTGGCCCTTCGAGCCTGATCTGCCATTTCGTAGGATCATCGCTGATCCTGTCTCTCACTACTACAATCCTGCTTTCTCCCCATATCCCTTGATGTCTTTGAAACCTTGAAATATACCTATCTCTTTCTTAAATATATTCACACAACACCAGGTTATAGTCCAACAGGTTTAATTGGAAGCACACTAGCTTTCGGAGCAACGCTCCTTCATCAGGTGATTGTGGAGGGCTTGATCGTAACACAGAAATTATAGCAAAAATTTGCAGTGTGATGTAACTGAAATTATACATTGAAAAATTAACAGACAATCAATTTTTCAATGTATAATTTCAGTTACATCACGCTGCAAATTTTTGCTATAAATTCTGTGTTACGATCGAGTCCTCCACAATCACCTGATGAAGGAGCGTCGCTCCGAAAGCTAGTGTGCTTTCAATTAAACCTGTTGGACTATAACCTGATGTTGTGTGATTTTTAACTTTGTACACCCCAGTCCAACACTGGCATCTCCAAATCTTAAATATATTCAGTGACTTGGCGTCCATAACCTTCTATGATACAGAATTCCACAGGTTCACCACTGTTTGAGCGAAGAAATGTTTCCTTATCTTGGTCGAATTTGGTCTACCTCATCCCCTGAGACTGTGTCCATTGGTTCTAAGTATCCTAACCAGAGGAAACATCCTCCCTATATGTAGAATTTTATACATATCAATCAGATCCCCTCTCATCCTCTCAACTCTAGTAAACACAGACTCAGTCAAACCAATCCCTCCTCATAAGACAGTCCTGCTATCCCTGGTATCAATCTAGTGAACTTCTACACTCTCTCCTTTACTCCAAATATTCCCAAGTATTTCCTTTCTTAAGCAGGAAGACCAAAACTCTATGCAATACTCCACGTGTGATCTCACCAAGGTCCTGCTGTTTCTGAATTTAAATTATCTTGTAACAAAGGCTGATATACCATTTCTTAATCACTTGCTGTGCCTGCCTGCCTACTTTCATTGACTGGTTTACAAGGACTCCCAGATCACTTTACATACCCACACTTTTCAATATATCAACATTTATATCATACACTTCTGGTTTTCACACCCAAGTATATAACTTCACTTTTAGCCATGTTGTACTGGAAATCTCCATGTTGTTTGCTTAATATACATGCTAATTGCTTTTTCAATTAATATATATATATGCTAATTGCTTTTTCAATTAACTGTCAGTAAGTTTGAAGTATCACAATCAGGTGTACTGAATTTTTATTGTTGCTAAAATTGGTTATGAAAGTTTTTAAAAATTCATTCACGGGATGACAGTATCATTAACCAGATAAATATTTTTTGCCCATCCCAAATTGCCTTCATGAAGGCAGATCAGCCATACTTGTGAACCACTGCAGTTCATGAAGGAACAATGATACAGTTCCAAGTCACGACGATAGGTAACTTGGACAGGACATGCAGCTGGCTGTGTCTCCATGCATTCACTGCCCTTGTATTTCTCAGTGGTAGATGTCATGTATTTGGAAAGTACTGTTGAAGAAGCATGGTGAGTTGCCACGTTACTTCTTGTAGAAGTTACTTCCTCTGTGTGTAGGCGGAGGAGGGAGTAAAACTTTAAGGTGGTGGATAGGGTGCCAATCAAACAGGCTACTTCATCATGGCTGGAGTTGAATGGTTGAATACAGTTCTGCTGCTGATCACCTTTACTGTCCCATGAGTTTTGAGTTTCTAGATCTGTTTGAAATTTGATCCATTTAGAAATATGGTAGAGCCACAATATGATGGAGGCTATCCTCAGTGTGAAATAAGATTTCATCCCCATAAGATCTGTGTGTTGGTCACTCCTACCAACAAGGTCATGAACATCTGCATCTGTAGTAGATAGATTTGAGAAGAGAAGATCCTGGGTTTTTGCCTCTCATTGATTCCCTCAGCATCTGCTGCAGACTCAGTCATAGAACATTACAGCGCAGTACAGGTCCTTCGACCCTTGATGTTACGCCAACCTGTCATACTAATCTGAAGCCCATCTAACCTACACTACTCCATGTCCGTCCATATGCTTGTCCAATGATAATTTAAATGTACTTAAAGTTGGCGAATCTACTACCGTTGCAGGCAAAGCATTCCATACCCTTACTATTTTCTGAGTAAATAAACTACCTCTGACATCTGTCCTATATCTATCACCCCTCAATTTAAAGCTTTGCCCCCTTGTGCTCGCCGTCACCATACTTGGAAAAAGGCTCTCTCTGTCCACCCTATCTAACCCTCTGATTATCTCTATAAAGTCACCTCTCAACCTTCTTCTCTCCAAGGAAAACAGTCTCAAGTCCCTCAGCCTTTCCTCATAAGACCTTCCATCCATACCAGGCAACATCCTAGTAAATCTCCTCTGCACCCTTTCCAAAGTTTCCACATCCTTCTTATAATGCGGTGACCAGAACTGTACACAGTACTTCAAATGCGGTCGCACCAGAGTTTTGTATAGCTGTAGCATAAGCTCATGGTTCCGGAACTCAATCCCTCTATTAATAAAAGCTAAAACACTGTATGCCTTCATAACAACCCTGGATTCTGGATTAGTGGTGCTGGAAGAGCGCAGCAGTTCAGGCAGCAGCCGAGGAGCAGTAAAATCGACATTTCGGGCAAAAGCCCTTCATCAGGAATAAAGGCAGAGAGCCTAAAGTGTGGAGAGATAAGCTAGAGGAGGGTGGGGGTGGAGAGAAAGTAGCATAGAGTACAATAGGTGAGTGGGAGAGGGGATGAAGGTGATAGGTCAGGGAGGAGGATGGAGTGGATAGGTGGAAAAGAAGATAGACAGGTAGGACAAGTCATGGGGACAGTGCTGAACTGGAAGTTTGGAACTAGGGTGAGGTGGGGGAAGGGGAAATGAGGAAGCTGTTGAAGTCCACATTGATGCCCTGGGGTTGAAGTGTTCCGAGGCGGAAGATGAGGCGTTCTTCCTCCAGGCATCTGGTGGTGAGGGAGCGGCGGTGAAGGAGGCCCAGGATCTCCATGTCCTCGGCAGAGTGGGAGGGGGAGTTGAAATGTTGGGCCACAGGGCGGTGTGGTTGATTGGGTGTGGGTGTCCCGGAGATGTTCCCTAAAGCACTCTGCTAGGAGACATCCAGTTCTTAACAACCCTGTCAACCTGGGTGGCACCTTTCAAGGATCTGTAAACCTGGACACTGAGATCTCTCTGCTCATCTACACTACCAAGAATCTTACCATTAGCCCAGTATTTTGCATTCCGGTCACTCCGACCAAAGTGAATCACCTCACACTTGTCTGCATTAGACTCCATTTGCCACCTCTCAGCCCAGCTCTGCAGCTTATCTATGTCTCTCTGTAACCTACAACATCCTTTGTCACTATCCACAACTCCACCGACCTTAGTGTTGTCCGCAGGCTTTGCCCTTCAGAGCCTGGTTGGTAGTAATTGAGCAACTATTGATGCTGGTCATTGAAGCCTCCCATCCAGAATATATTCTGGGCCTGTATCTCCCTCAGCACCTCTTCTGGTTTATGTGCAGCACAGCGGAGCACTGATCAGCTGAGTGGGTGCAGCAGGTAACAATCAGCAGGAGGTTTTCTAGCCTTGATTTCATTTAATGCCATGAGACCTGGCTATGGAGTCAATGTTCAGGACTCCCAAGAAAATTATCTGTCTGTGTGCTGCTGTGCCATGACCTCTGGTGCATCTGTCCGCTCAAGTATTGGGTTACTCCCTGAGATATTGTCTGTCATTAAGCAGGAAAATGTAATTTTGGCTTTTATTGCTTAGATTTTGGAGTTTAAATATAGGAAAGTCTTGTTACAATTGAACAGTATGTTAGTGAGGCCACATGTGAAATTACTGTGTACAGTTTTGGTCCCCATATTTGAAAAAGAATATACTGGCACTGAAGACAGTTCAAAAGAGATTCACTGTACTGATTCCTGGAATGAAGGGATCGACTTATCAAGAGTAGCTAAACAGATTAGGCCTTTATTCATCAGAAGAGTGGAGTGATCTTATTGATTAAGATTTTGAGGGTTTGACACAGTAGATGTTGAGAAAATATTTCTTCAACCAGTTACAGAATAAGTGGAGATTCATTTAAAACTGATATATAAAGGGATTTCTTCTCACAGAAGATAATGAATAACTGGAATTTTCTACATTAGGCAGCTATGGAGATTAGATCATTGAAAGTATTTAAAGAGGAAGTAGTTAGATTTTTGAAATATTGGGAGTTGAGGGCTGTGACGAGTTGACATGAAAAAGGAGTCGAGGCTACAGGCGGATCAGCCATCATCTTATTAAATAGCAGGACTTGTGTTTGGCCAAATGGTTTACTGTTGCTCCTATGTCTTAGGTAAGGTATGATTCTATGAGTACAAACTTGAGACTATCCCTTGATAACTCTTTCTGCATAGATGCTGCCAGACATGTTGTTACTCCAGCATTTCCTGTTTTTATGTAACTTAGTCTGATCTCCAAAGTGTGACACAAATTCCTTGAAGTTAGGGGAATACCTTTGGTTTCTTAGGTTTGCCAGTGGTCTTTTAGACTGTAGCAGGTTTAATTCAACTGAGTGCAGAGATAGGTTTATATGACAATTGACAATGGTTTTGTGGTCACTATTACTAATTAGCCATTGCAATGCTGGAATTTGAACTCACGGGCTTTTGCCCGAAACGTCGATTTCGCTGCACTTTGGATGCTGCCTGAACTGCTGTGCTCTTCCAGCACCACTAATCCAGAATCTGGTTTTCAGCATCTGCAGTCATTGTTTTTACCTGTTGATTTTAACCATACTGCGAATCCTCTTGCAAGGATGCCTGCCTTGAAGTTTTCCACCTCTCTCTACAAGAATCTCAGGGAGTCCCTGTCCCACTGCAACTCCCAGGTCATTTCCCCTGCCCTGAAGCTCCTACCTGCCTATCTTCTTTTCCACCTATCCACTCCACCCTCTCCTCCCTGACCTATCACCTTCATCCCCTCCCCCACTCACTCATTGTACTCTATGCTACTTTCTCCCCACCCCCACCCTCCTCTAGCTTATCTCTCCACGCTTCAGGCTCACTGCCTTTATTCCTGATGAAGGGTTTTGCCTGAAACATCGATTTCGCTGCACTTTGGATGCTGCCTGAACTGCTTTGCTCTTCCAGCATCACTAATCCAGAATCATGGGATTCCAGATATTAGCCTCGGTCTCAGGATTATGAGTCCATAGACATTACCACTACACCACCAGCTCCCCTGCTTTCCTTTTCATTTCTATTAATCTAATAAATCTGTAAAATGAAAATGTATGTGTTAGACTTGAAAATATAATAAATTATTATTGAATATATGTGAAAAAAAAACCACATAGATTCAAAAAAGTAAATTTTGTGAGGTTTTACTTCAGGAATGAAACCTCATTGAAACATATTTGGATTAAATGTTTAGGAGGTCAGCACACATGATTCGTCATTCTTCAGAATTTCTGACACAGAATCAGAGTCCTACAACTTGGAGACAGGCCCTTTTAATGCTGATCAAAATGTCCATCCACTCTAACCCCATTTCCCTGCATTTGGTCCATATCCTTGTAAATCTTTTCTATCTATGTGTTTGTCCAAATGCCTTTCAAATGTTGCTAATGTACCTGACTCAATCACTTCTGCTGACAGCTCATTCCACGTACGTACTGCCCTCTATGTAAAAAAAAAGTTGTCTCTCAGGTTCTCTTTTAGTTTTTCTCCTCTGATCTTAAATTGATGCAATCTAGTCCTCGATTGCCCAACTCTGGGAAAAAGACTGAGTGCATTCACCCTATCCATGTCTCTCATGATCTTATACACTTCTGTAAAAATCCCCCTCAGTTTCCTACACTCTAAAGAAAAAAGTCCTAAATGTCTAACCTCTCCCAATAACTCAGACCATTGAGTCCTGGCAACATCCTTGTAAATTTCTTCTGCACCCTTTCTAGATTAGTAACATCCTTCCGATAGCAAGGTGACCAAAACTGAAACAGTACTCCCAAGTGCAGCCTCACCAATGTCCTGTTCAACTGTTACATAACTTCCAAACTTCCATATTAATACCCTAACTCTAATCAGAAATACATTCAATGAGGTATACTGTTTCAATCCCATCCATTGAGGCACATTATGGAGAGCAAAGCCCCACATACTCCAATGTTGCTGTTGAAAGTGCAATGTGATACATGTTCTTGCAGTTACCTTTGAAAACCTTTTTTTGTTCTCCCTTCTTTTAGAAAAGGTGTTGATCTGTGATAAGTTAGGGTCCTTGCATCTGTTGCCAGTGGTACATTTCCTAGATAACTATTCTTTACATGACAGTCTTGACAGTAATGCTGACAAACTAATGAGTTAGCTTAATGGGTGCAGCTTAGATTTAACATATTGATACCATGACTAAAAAAAGTTAAATTGTGAAGGCTAGAAGTTTATAAACCTCTTGATTATAGAATATTTAGAGGTGCTAATATTGAGGTGTTTAAGATGATCAAAGAATTTGTGGAAACAGAGAGAAACTGTTTTCCTTAAGGGGAGTCCAGAAGAAGGAGCAGAGCCTTAAATTTGAAGATAAGGTTCAAGACTGAAGTCAAGAAGCACACCTTCAAACAAAGGTAGTGGAAACCCAGAGGTCTCTTACCTAAAAAGCTCTTGATGCTGTAAGTCAAGTAAAAATTTCAAAACTAAGATTGTTAGGTAATGTTAAGCAAGAGTATGAAGGAGTGCAGAACAAATGTCTGTAGAAAAACTTATGGGACAGGTCAACCACAATTGAATTGAATTGAATGATGATGGGACAGGCTGCAGGGGATTAATGGGCAGTTCCTGTTCCCATGATCCCATGTTCCTTTGTTCCTTGGAAGAGTATCACAGATGAGGTTAATCAGGTCTTTATCCAGTGTCCACGTGTCTCTTTCCTGCAAGGATTACTAGATATCCATCAGGATAAAGAGTATTAGCGATTTATTTCCTCCCTTGTCCAGGGTACCAAGACTGAGATCAGCTAATTCAGCACAAAACATAAGTTAGACCACAGGTCATTCATTATATTTGGTTTCACACTGACTTTACCAACTGAAATTTTAGAAAAGCTGACTAGTAGATAACTTGATAACACATTGACTACGTGTTCAGGTCATCACAATCTGTTACAGTAGTGTTTTCTATTTTCTGATAAAGTTGGTGTGAAAAGTTTCTGCAAAAGAGCAAGTCCTGCTCTTGCAACATGCAAACAATAAAATGAGAAATCACCCCACTATCAAAGTATTTAGCAATTTTAAAAATCTCCAGCAAGTCCAGCAATATAATCAAGGTTAGAGTGGTGCTAGAAAGACACAGCAGGTCAGGCAGCATCCGAGAAGCAGGAAAATTAACATTTCGGGCAGGAGCCCTTCATCAGGAATGCTGCCTGACTTGCTGTGCTTTTCCAGCACCACTCTAATCTTGACTCTAATCTCCAACATCTGCAGTCCTCACTTTCACCTGTATCAATATAATGTCTGTGGCATAATATAATCAAAGGCTGTGTCTTTGGCATGTGAATCCTGTATGAATCTACACAGATACACACAGCCACAAATATGGCCACAGGATCACATTTTTATTACATGTTGTATTGAGTTTGCCATTTATTATTAAAGTCTGCTAAATACCCAAGTAGTAGTTTATTTTTCATTTGGTTATTTTAATGTGATATGAAATAAATCATGAACAACGACTCTAGCTTTGTTTTATTGTCTGAACCATGGTGAAGAAAAAGGTTTTAGCCGTTAAAATTTGTGATAATTGTCTTAACAACACCAATTTGCATTTATCATTGATGACATTGTCATCTTCAGTGTAGAAGGCTATGTTTCCAATATTCCACTTCAAAAATTTAGCATACAGTCCAGGCTTAGAATTCAGGGTAGCTGTGTCACTTTGTGGCCTAGATCAGGTCTAAAAATAAAAATGGAGGAAATACACCAGCAAGACTAGTGGCATCAATGTAGAGAGAAGCAGAGTTAGTATTTAGGCATGTGAGCTTTCATTAGAACGTGCAAAAATTAGAACTGTAATAGGTTTCTGAACTCATATTTGAATAAAGCAGTTTTAAATATGAATCCCTGACTTTGTTTAGTCTCATTGTTCTTTGTTATTATCCTCCTCTCTCATTCCTCTTTTTAATTTACTTTGTTTATGGATAGCACCTATTCAGAATCTTGCCATTCATAACTCCTGTGGTTACCATGAAGGACTCTCATTCTTAACGTCTCCCCTTGTCTAAGGTGTGCTGACCCTCAGGTGAAACCATGACCAGTCATCGCTCTCTCTCTCTCTCACATGAGAGAGTTGCCCTATGTTTTGGAAGAATATGGCAACTTTACCTTTTAAACATAGTGTTCTGAAGAAGTAAAATTGGACTCAAAATGATAATTCTGATTCTCTCTCCACACATGCTACCAGACTTACTGAGTTTTTCCAATATTTTCTGATTTTTATTTCAGATATCTAGCATCTGCAGTATGCTACTTTGATTCCTCTAGACATATCTCTTTTGTTTTAACCTTGTCCCAGTACCCTACCTTTGACATTGCAGCATTAAACATTTTGATATTTAATCACTCCTGCTGTCTTCCCTCTCATGGACTGTCCCATATATTCTTTTTATCCTACGATCCCTTTCATTTAATGCTTGCAGGCAGTTATATTTTTAATTTTCCCTGATTCTGATGAAAGTTCATAGATATGAAACAATAACTTTATGTCTCTTTCCACAGATGCTATTAGACCTGGTGAATATTTCCAGGACTTGTTGTTATTACAGATTTCCAGCATCTACACTATTTCGCATTTATATTCAGATCAATGTTAGTTTTTATTTACTGCTTAAATTTACCACTAGAATTTTATTTCATGATAATAATTATTTTCTTTTTAGTTTGGTCAGAAGGTGAGTGTGCAACCTGTTCTCAGGTGCTTGGCAATGCCATGCTATAACAGCCATTGGGATCTGTGACTAATGTTGGAAAGCAGTTAGTCAACCTTGCTGACCTCTCTTATTACATGAAGTTGTCCTTTTAAGAGAAACATGTCCATGCCTGAGCCCTCCTATTTCATGCTATTCCGGTATGAGTTCATTTTTAAAATTTGCTTTTGTTTTGTATTCAGGAATTTGTATTGGAGCAGATTGCTCGGGAGAAGGCACAAGCTGAGGGATTGCATAATATTAAGCTTGGCTCTGAAGAATTACCTCACACTGGCAAAGAATTGTTGAGAAATCCAATACTTGGCCTCAGGAAATGGATGGGAGAGGTAAGAGCAGAAGAGGGGTTTGTTCAATGTTTGGAATGTCCTAATGAACACTATAAATGCAGGTCTTTGACTTTTTTCTTCCTTTTCCCTAAAATCAGTGTCTCACACTGGTTCATTGGTAAATAAAGGTGTGTGTGTGTGTGTGTGTGTGTACGTGTACACACAGCTTCAGGTGAACAGTGCCATTTATTTGAAACAAGGCTAGAAGAAAGTTAAACATGGGACTGTGATACTGTGATATCCTGTCACATAGGAAGACAGAAATGGCCAAGATCTTCATGAATGTTACAGCTGAAGAATAAATCCCAAGTAGCTTAGGAGAAAACTTCAGAAGAATAAAACCGATGGAACCTGAGACATGGAAAACTCATAAGTTTGTTCTGAAAGTATTGAGAAGGCAATATGAAGAAGATTTCGGAAGTCAATTGCACCTGTTCCAACTGAACAACTTTAAAGTGCAGGCAGGTGTCTCTTCATTGAGGTTTGAGTCTCTACAAGGCTCTTGTTGAGGAAAATGGTTTCAGCCTCTATTTCTGATGTTTGTAGTAAAATTATTTCAATCACTTTTCATGTACTTTCTTTTCCTTTTGTGTGTAATAAATGTTTATATTCTTTAATTAAAAGTACATTAGCAGTTCAATGACTGACTACCAGACTAAACAAATAGCAAAGATAAAACATATGATCTATCAAGCTATCCTTCAATTTAGGATCTGTCTTGTCCAGCATTACCATCAGCTCGCATCGTAACACTGGCTACTTTTCAATTGCCTCATCAACTGACTGTTAGATTTATAATTTTTTTAAAAAGTGAGGTCTTTCAGCTATTCAATTGAAGGAGCATCAATAGCAATTCATTCCCTTTCTAACGTCGACACATGTTTTATTCAAAATCTCAAGATTGCAATGAGAAAGACAAAATGTAATATATTTTAATTCCTTCTTCCAAGCTCTGGAGTACCAAGTTTACTTGCTGACATATTACTACTTGTGTCAATGATGCCAAGATAGATAGCTTTGCAAATACTTTGATGGAAACAAGAAATAAGAAAGAGAATTTTTGTCAAATTAAGTGAATGGGTAAGATTGTGGCAAATGAATTTCAATGTAAGCAAATGTGAGATCACCCACTTCGGGTCTAAAAGGGGTAGAACATTCTAAATGAAAAAAATAGAAAGAATTTGGAAAGGTCCAAGTAGATTCATGGGTAGATAAACAAATCATTACTGTGTTATGAACTTAGACAGAAACAAATGTTGTGGAATGCTGACCTTTATATTTAGAAGATAAAGTTACTAGGGGGTTGGAATTCAAACTTCATCTATACAAAGCCTAGTTAGACCAAACTTAAAATACTGTGAACAGTTCTAGACATTATACTTTGAGATAGACTTGGAGTAAGTGTAGCATACAATTACAAGAATTATACCACAACCTGTGGGACTAAATTAAAGGAAGTCTTTTTTACCTTTTTCTAAAAGGATGTATAGGTGTATGCAAATTAAGAGCAAGTGTTGGCTATTTTGTCTCTCAAGTTTGTTCCACTACTTGATAAGAATATGGCCAATCCAATTATGGTCTCAACGTCACTTTCCTGCCTACCTTTCAAACTCTTTGTTCTCTTGTTAGTCAGGTATCTAATCAACTCCCCTGAAAATTTTCGAAGACACTGCTTCCTGCACCCTATTGTAGAAAGGAATTCTGCAAGCTCATAACCCTCCTGAGAGAAACATTTTCCTCATCTGTGCCTCACTTAAAATACCCCTATTGTCTCTCCCAAGGGGGAAACATCCTTTCAACATCCAGCTTATCAAGTCCCCTTACGATTTTATATGTTTCAATAAGGTCACCTCACATTGTCTTAAACTCCAATGAATACTGGCCTAACCCATCCAACCTATCCTCATAAGATAATTGCTTCATCTTACAGATGAATAAACATCCTCTGTGTATGTCTAATTCAGTAATGTACTTTCCTAATTAAAAAGATCAAAACTGTACAGATTATTCTAGATATGGTATCACAATTGCCCTGTACACCGGTAACAAAACTTCCCTATTTTTACAATCTATTCCCCTTTGTAATAAACAGTTATTTATCTTTATAATCATATGCTATACCTACATGTTAACTTTTGGGGTTCATACTCAGACTTGTGGAATCCTCTATGTGATTTGTCCCTGTAGTCATGATTTGGAGATGCCGGTGTTGAACTGGGGTATACAAAGTTAAAAATCACACAACACCAGGTTATAGTCCAACAGGTTTAATTGGAAGCACACCAGCTTTCAGAGCGCCGCTCATTCATCAGGTGATAGTGGAGGACACAATTCTAAGGCACAGAATTTATAGCAAAAATTTACAGTGTGATGTAACTGAAATTACACATGAAAGAAGTGAAACTATCATGGTATTCACACAGATGAAAGACTCAATAGACAATCAAGGTATTTTTCAATGTATAATTTCAGTTACATCACATTGTAAATTTTTGCTATAAATTCTGTGCCTTAGAATTGAAACCTCCACTATCACCTGATTAAGGAGCTGCACTCCGAAAGCTAGTGCTTCCAATTAAACCTGTTGGACTATAACCTGGTGTTGTGTGATTTTTAACCTTGTCCCTGTAGTGATTGTCATGAGGTCATCCAGATGGACCTAATAGAATATGAATTCCCTGATTGGGGCTGTTAATCTTGTCCAATTAGAAGCCCTTGTTGACGAATATAAACAGAAGTGTCAGAGGTTCTGATCACTCTGAGAAAACTGGAGTCAAGGACTTTACACATATGAATAAAGGATGATTTGGTGATGTGATACAGGCCTCTGTGGAGTTTTTTATATCCCCATTAAAATAATATGCCTAAATAATAATGATACAGACTAGTGTTGCATTCCCTGGATTTCAGGAAGTGAAGCACGATTTTATTAAAATTAGGGTAAATGGAGAGAAACTATTTCTTGCGATTAGGCAGTCTTGTATAATGGGACATGACCTAACACATACCGCTTTAGCAGTGAGATTAGGGAACTTCTACATGCAAAATTGGCTGAAATTTAGAAGGTTATTACTCAAAGCTTTAAGGGGCTAAGGAGGGGATATGGAGTGGTTGCAAATTAGCCGTGATCATGTTGACATTGACTAGTGGAACCAGCTTGAGGAGCTTCCATCTGTTCCTATGCAACAAACTCAGCAAAAAGTAAGGTTTGAATTTGTCTGATCTACTTGACTCAATATGATATTGGGTAGTTAGCATACTCACGGTGGCAGTGGATGATCTGAAACTGCAATATATTTTGTATGTCATTCAACATTGTGATACAGGGTTTTGTCAGCATCTTGCATCTGCCAGCAGTGTTGTTGATCTGGGACCAGCTGTTCATGCAAGACTGGAAGCTTCAGGTGATGGAGGATTTCTGCCTGGCCATCCTCATGCTACTGAAGGAGTGTTTAATGGTGGCCAGTGATCATCAAAGTTTGAAAAAGGTAGAACAATACCTATATTTCTAACATTTTAAAAGATGCTTTAGACCCTCCTCAAACATATGGTAATTCCAGGAGACTCTCTTTAAGGCCTGGAGTTTACTCAATGAAACTTTAATGAAAAGTTGCCAAATTGAAACAGCTGTTTATTTGATTCATGATTTAGGTTACTGCATTATTCTAATTGTAATCATTTAGATATATCCACAGTAAGAATTTATCACCACAGTCCAAATAAAGGTTAATAAATCTTGACCAGAAATTATGACTGCAATTAAAAAAACAAAATCACTAAATTAACGTGGTTCTTCGCATCAGATGTCATTGTTGTGCTCAGTTCTTTTGAATGACTAATAAATTATGGTGCAAGGATGCAATGGGAAAATTTAAAAATATATTTGTAAATATATTATTCAAGTGATTATGTGCATTTAATTTATTATAATCTGGGGACTTATGCAACTCCTTGATACTTAATAGACCATAAAATCAAAAGAAATAGAAGCAGGAGTACACCATCCATGAATGATTCATTCATGTGATGTGGTCATCACTGGTTAAACTAACATTCATTGCCCGTTCCTCTTGGTCCTGAAAATGTTTGCGATGAACTGCCTTCATGAATAACAATTTAAATACACTAAACAAAAAAGCAGAAGTATGGATGGAATAAATACTATAACTATTGTTAGGTGGGTATATGAATAGGAAGGGTTTGGAGGGATAATGGCCGGGTGCTGGCAGGTGGGACTAGATTGGGTTGGGATATCTGGTCAGCATGGACAGGTTGGACCGAAGGGTCTGTTTCCATACTGTACATCTCTAAGACTCTAAATGAATGTGGCTAAAGGTCAATAAGTCATCTTGAACTGAAGAGCCACAAATTAGATTACTGAAGGAAGTAGCTACAGAGTTAGTGGAGCACTGTTCGGAATTTTCCAAGAATCATTAGGTTAGGAAAAGTTCCAAAGAATTGAAAAGAACTACAGAAATACCAAAAAAAAACAGCTTTCTCTAGCTTAAGATTGTGATTTGGAGAATGTTAGAGTATTATGAAGGATGTAATAATGGAGCATAATATAAACAAGTCAGTCAGCATGGTCCATGAATGGGTAATTATGCTTGATAAATTTATTACAATTTTTTGAGGAGTCAACAAGCAGGATAGATAAAGTGGAGCCACAAGAAATTTAAACATTGATAATCAGTTGACTTTCTGTTTTCAAATTGAAAATAACATGAAGAGCTTTTTCACTCTTCATACAATTGGAATGATTACCTTTATCGGTTCACATGTTAGAATCCTTTGTCTTTAGCAACTTATCATTCTTGATTTTTTTCATATAGCAATATAAATCACTACAGTGTTATACTGTATTTGATTTTCATAAGTCTTTGGGATAAATGTTGAAGAATCTTTTGTCAGGATACTTAATGATTTGGTAATGTAAATTATTTAATTAATTCAATTATGAAGGAGCCATAAACTGTTTCCCCTCTTCATATTACGGAACAGGTTGGTCTGTAGGCACATAGACTAGGATGGACCAAATAATATCTTCAGATTTGTATTTTCTTAAACCACCCTGAAGCATGTGATATGATATTCTGCCTGCTTCCTTCTATGCTTATGGACATGTTAATTGTTTCATTAGAAATACTGACCAGCATAAACCTTCCTAGTGTTTGGAATGCTCCTTTCCAAATAGACAAAAGAAAACTATCTCTAATAATTACCAATATCTCCATTACTAGCACTCTCATGTAGCCAGATTTGGTTGGTAATGGGAACTTTTAATGATTCCCAAATATAATCATGCAAAGTATGTGTTAAGAAATCAATATGCTTGCCGCAAGGTTGTAGCAGTGACTGAAAGAAAGAAAAGTAGAATTTATAAAGCATCTTCTTAAAGTATCACAGAGTTCTCTGCACATTGAGTAATTTATATAGCTAAAGAAAAGATTTACAAGGATGTTGCCAGGGTTGGAGGATTTGAGCTACAGGGAGAGGCTGAACAGGCTGGGGCTGTTTTCCCTGGAGCGCCGGAGGCTGAGGGGTGACCTTATGGAGGTTTACAACATTATGAGGGACATGGAAAGGATATTTAGACAAAGTCTTTTCCCTGGAATCGGAGAGTCCAGAACGAGAGGGCATAGGTTTAGGGTGAGAGGAGAAAGATATAAAAGAGACGTAAGGGGCAACTTTTTTCACACAGATGGTGGTGCGTGTATGGAATGAGCTTCCAGAGGATGTGGTGGAGGCTGGTACAATTGCAACATTTAAAAGGCATTTGGATGGGTATATGAACAGGAAGGGTTTGGAGGGATATGGGCCGGGTGCTGGCAGGTGGGAATAGATTGGGTTGGGATATCGGGTCGGCATGGACAGGTTGGACTGAACGGTCTGTTTCCATGCTATACATCTCTATGACTCTATAAATAACGGTTACAGAGATGAACGCGTCAGCGAGTCTTCATGAGCAACAGTCCACTTTAAGCTCCCAGTTAAGTGTCTCAATCAGCAACAAGGAAGAAGGATCATCCATTCATTTTTCTTAATTGGTGTGGGAACAAGAGTGGACTTAATTGGAGTGGGAAAAGAATGTGGCAGGATTCTCACCTGAGAACTTCTCTGTCCCCACCATACCACACCATACAAAGCAGAGAGCACTGAATGGATGTGGATTATTAATCCACAACATTTTGGCAAGCACATCCAAGAAGTGGTAACAATGAAACAAAGCTAGTTGTTCAGAATTGAGAATGTCTTGTCTTAAACTGTTGAGTCAGGAGATTTGACTGTGTCCTTGGCTTTAGATTTGGCAGAAAGGGATAATCATTGCAGATAAATTACCCAAATGTAAGGTAGGGAAGAAGCCTCAGTCCCAGACCAGTTCAATGTACATTCATTTGTCACTAAAAATGCTTTGTTCCAAAGGTATTCTTTGTTCATGCCAGCCACCTATACACGTTAGATATTCAAAGATCTTGGATTCATTTGCAACAAGGTGGCCTACCAACTGATATCCCTGGATTGAACCAACAAAAATTGAGGTAAGAATTTTCAGTTTTTTTTATCTGACACATGATGTTAACTAATACCAAGGCAGTGATATTTTATGTCAGGAACTCCTTGGCTCCAGATCATCAGCAAGGCTAGGTTACAAATTCATCATCTCACCTTAAAACTAATGGTATGCACATACATACTTCCTCATAATCTTTGTGACAAAAGAGGAGCTGTGATACAAAAGTACAGTCTCCACAAGACTAAAAACCATGTATATTACTGCTAGTTATTAAAATATCTTATGTATCGTCACAAAATAGAGAGAGGGTTAATCTACAAAGAAGTAGAATAGAATAGGAGGAGTTATTTTTGTTAGCGGGGGGGGGTGGGTGTAGGACAGGGACACGTTCTAAATTTTAGAGCCAGATCTTTCAGGAATGAAATTAGGAAAGGAAACACTTCTTCATACAAAGAATGGTAAAATTTTACAACTCACTTCTGCAAATGACAACTGATGCAAGATCAACTGCTAATTTGAAAACTGAAATTGTTCGATTCGATTTTGAATTGAATTGAATTTATTGTCATGTGTAAGGAGGCACAATGAAAAGCTTTGTCTTGCGAGCAATACAGGCAAATCACATAGTTAGGTAAATAATAGGTAAACAGTGGCAAAAACAAAAACACAGGTACAGGTGAATGTTAAGAGTTTGTGAGTCCATTCAGTATTCTGACAACAGTAGGGTAGAAACTGTTTTGAAACCGGCTGGTGCGTGTGTTCAGGCTTCTGGACCTTCTCCCTGATGGTAGAGGTTGTAGAAAAACAATGTCAGGGTGGGATGGATCTTTGAGAATGCTGGCAGCCTTTCCTTGACAGCCGGGCCTGGTAGATGGATTTGATAGATGGAAGGTTGGCCTTTGTGATTGTCCGGGCCAAGTTCACCACTCTCTGAAACAGTCTCCGACCATGAATGGTACAGTTGCCATACCAGGTAGTGATACATCCAGACAGAATGCTGTCCTGCCTTCAACAACTTCTCCCCGTCACAGCCTGTCAAACAGCTTTTTCCCCTATCTCCAATATGTTTATAGGTGATAAGTTAAAGAGTTCAAAGAAATGTAAAAACACTTTCTTTTAATGCCCCTAATTTTTCTTCCTGAAGCTGCTCACAGAAGCTTCTGGGAAATCATTTTTTTCATCATGAGTCTGTGGAACAATCCTGGATGTTTGTAGTCCTCTTGATGATTCACTCAAGGGCTATAGAGTTTTTTTAAACATTTTGTCCTCACAATTCATTATAACATCAAAATTGGAACCCCCCAATACTGAGATCACTATTTTGTAATGAACTTTAGCTATTCATATGGTGTATAATTTCAGACCAAAATAATGAAATGCTTTGCCAGTAATTGTTTTCATTCAAACAAGGACATAATTGAGATTATTGCTGTCCACTCACTTGAGACCCATGTTATAGGTTTGAGAGAGATCAGTCTAATTATTATTTTCACCTTTCCAGGAAGGTCCAGGGATTTCCCAAATTAAAGATCAATGCCCTAGAAACTGCTGCAAAATCTGGGAGAAAAGTAATAGGGCATCACAGAAACATGGTGTTCTTTTTCATTTACTTTCACACTTGCTTTCTCTTATTTGTTTTGGAAGTATTTTCTGTCTTCCTTATGCATGAGATGAGAGGGTGATTCACTACCTAAAGGAACACTTCAGAAATGTGTAGAAATGAGGTTGGAGATGGAAAGCCATGTAATGAAATTTTCAGAAATGCATCTCACTAATTTTCACAACCTGTTCTGCTAGTCTACCTGATATATTTTTGCCGAAGGCTGGGTCGTGTTTAGTGATGCAAAAGGAGAAAAGGTACTGCTGTATTCAAAATGATTCTAATATCCTAAAGAAGAAAGGTAATGTCACTTGAAACTCAGCCTAGAAAGTGAAACTACAGAAGTGGAAACAAGCCAAGCTGGTCAACTATTTGACTTATATTTGGTCTTCCATTTGAGCTCAGAAGGTGGAGGCTGAATCTGAAAATTAATGGCTCCAGTTATCAGCAAATTCATTATCTGCGATAATAACATATTTACCTTTAGAATAGTAGACACCATTGTGTGCAGAATATTTTGAAATATTTCTGAGAACTGATAAACTGATATCCAAACACAAGTCTTTTTTAAAACATTAACTTTGATAAAAAGTGTCACTCTAAAGAAACGACTGTTTGTGGTACTACTGGTCCTTTGTGTCCTTCAAACATGTTGGAACATTGTACCTCTAAAGTAATCTATAAAATAATTATATGTGTTTGTGATAATGATGATGCAGCAGAGTTTTTCAGCAGTAAATATATGCTGTTGACTCCTGCTTCTCCATTCCATTATACACTCCCACACCATCCATCCATACCCAGCCATCTCATGAAAGATTGACTTACACAATTGATGGTCAGGAAGATGCACTGACACTTAAAGATATGTCAGAGTTCAGTTCTTCAGTCTTATACAGTCTTACAGATGACCAGGACTGTGAGCGTTGGCAGGCTGCTTGACTCCAGTGGGCCTTGCTACTGGTTCCAATACTCAGCTCATGAGCCATTCAACAGTTTTAAGTCTACTTGCCTAGGCCAAACTGGGCAGAAAATCCATTAAAACAAGCTGGGTGATTTATTGATGTGATCCACATGAATTCCATCACTTTGGCCTACTCTTTGGAGTGCAGACAGGAACCACCTGAAACTGGCAGCATACTTCTGTAATTATGTAGCTTCAAACACATCACTGGGCCCCAATTATAATTCTAACTGTATATACTGGAATGCTTTGTATTCTACCTAGTTAAATAATATCTTCATGTCTATTTATCTTCAAGCATGATAGTGCTTAATGATTTTTAGAATTACTCCTAAATTTTCCTTAAAGCGATGTTAATTTTAATTGCAATCATTGAAACCTTTAACCTACAGGACTCTGAATGGAATATTCACAGAGAACAATGGGTCACTGAAAGGTACTATTATTTGTTTTCACAATGTGATGAAGGCTTATAATATATTATTATTTGGAAACTTGGGTTCTAAAGTGGAAGTATAGCTTCATATTTCATTTGTATTTTTACATTGTGTGATAAGAAGAGGGAAGACAAAGTTTTCAGTTTCATTTCAGATATGTTTTGTGAATGACGAAAGGATGTCTGGAAATTTATTGTATGATACGCTGCACTACTGCAGCCTCTGTGCAGCGAGGGCCATTGTATCTTACAAACAAATCTGTTACTCTTCCTCATTTTGTCCATGTGGATGAAGTCCCTGATTTCCAACACCACAGGCTCCTCTCTTGCCTGAGGCTGAGCAGGTATCTGATCTCCGGCAGTCCCCAGAGTGCATGCAGCTTGAAGATTTCTTTGTGAGTCAACTGCAGAGCTCTCCCAGTGAGGTGCTCACCAGGATGTGCTCCCAAGTTTTCTCAACGTGTTGTTCCCACTGAAGTGTCAGTATCTGAGCTGGTGGGGTTGCAGGAGACAGGCTTGTTGATGCTGCTTTGAATGCCTCAGTATTCTCATCCTCAGAAGTCAAGGAGATGGCTTCTGAGAGAGCTGGCCATTTCTCCTTGAAGGTCGTGGACAAGCCAGCAGTACTCACAAGACGAAAGGGAGAGATGTCATCACAGCCAGTGGTTAGAAGTGATATGCAATGAATGGTACTAACAGCAGGGTAACTGTGAGAGTTGTAATAGAATGAAGAGCGGTCTTTATACATTTAGCAATGCACAAACGTTTCAGCATCCCCACATGAGGGATCCCTGGTCTTCTCTCCTCATTAAGGCTGAGGAGTCAAATATTGGGCACCCCTCCACTCATCCAGCTCTCGTTATCCTCTTGTGGGTTATCTTCTCTTGAAATGAGAGAATGGAAGGATTGAGTGAGGTGAAACTGGGTGCTGGTTTAGATAGAGAACAGAGTTTTTCAGAGGGACTGAGTACACAGCTCAAAGTTATACAGGGAGTGAGAGCAAATGAGGGGAGATATTGCAGGCAACACTGAGAATGACAGAGCATGAGCTTGGAGGGAGGTGGGTGCAGTGAGTGTGGACCAGCCGAGAGAAGAGTGTGGCACCTACCCTGATGGAGCAGAAAATGTCATTGACCTCTTCACAATATTGCTAGTCATTCCTCCAGACCATGGAGATGGCACTGATCAAGGTGGTGATCTTGGACCAGGCTAATTGGTAGAATATTTGGAACAGAGGTATATTTACACTGATAAAAGAAATAGGGAATGATGTGAAAAATATCCAAACAATTCAAGAATAAATTAGAAATTTAAAATTTTAAAGTCAATTCTCCAGTAACAAATTGGTTTATATGGAGGTGATTGAAAAGTTAGATAGAATATTATGCTATATTTTAGAAAATAATCAAGATGATTTCTGAAAAGTATTACAGATTCCTAAGTTTATTTGTGTAAATAGACTGTAGAAAACTTTTTGACCATGTATGGTGTAGAGGATACATTGTACATAAAACAACACACTTAAAACACAAACCAGAGAAGTTAGCCTAGGTGAGGGAATATATCAAGACAATGACATTATTGAACCAAATCACAGTACCTCATTTATTGTGATGTTACCAAAACCAGATGGATCACAACAATTGTGTACAGATTATCACAAAGTCAGTATAGTTACAAAGGCAGATTCATATCAGATTCCTTGATTCTATTTTCTGAAGGGATTTTGGCAAGTTCCATTGACTGATATATACAAATAAATATCAGCTTTTGAAATGCTGGAAGGACTTTATTAATGTAAAGACATACCATTTGAAAGGAAGGATGCACCAACAACCTTTCAGCAATAAGGTTATTTGAAGGACTGTGCAACTTTATTGCATATCTAGATGGTGTGGTTGTGTTCTGCTAAACTTAGGAAGCACATTCACAACACTTGTACAAATTGTATGATTGGTCAGAAAGGGCCAGTTTAGTCATAAACTTGGGTCAAAAATTTTGCCAAGGCCAAACAGAACCTAGAGAAGTAGAATTAAGGGTTACATTAGAGTTTGCCATGCCTGAGACAAAATGAGCAATTTCATAGTACAGAGGAACCTTGATTATCCGAACGAAATGGGCGGGCACAATTTTGTTCGGATAATTGATTATTCGGTTAATTGATTTCCTCTGAGGCTCAGAGTTTTCTGTTAAGTCTGCTCCCCGTTCAGGAGACTAGGCAGCAGCACACTGCACGCGAGCCTTTGTCCCTACCCGCCACAAACCCCACCCTCCAACCTGTCCGCAACCCCCATCCGCGCCCCCACCCCATCTGCCCCCAACCCTATCCCCCCCCAACCTCACCCTCGACTCCAGCATTTCTGTGAGCCGAGTTCGTTTTTAATCATTGTACCTGAAACAAAAGACATGATCAGGGTTGAAACAACTCTGATATAATTTTTCTATCAAGACCTTGAGATCTCCTTTGAATAATCCAAAATTCGGATCATTGATATTTGGATAATTGAGGTTCCTCTGCATAAATGTATTTTATCAGACTTTTGTTCAGAATGTCAGTACTCTAGTGGCTTATTTGATGAGTTGGATTGTTTTAAAAATCCATCTGATTCACTTGTGTAGTATAGAGAAGGAAATCGGGTGTCTTTTTCAAGGACTATTAGGGATGGGCAACAATTCCTAGCTTAAAATGAGAAACACTCTGCTGGAAATTCACAGCAGATCTTGTATCATCTTTGGTACTGCAGTCATGTTCAACTTGAAATCTTAACTTAATTTCTCTCTCCACAGATTTCCCCAGACCTGCTGAACTTTTACCATATTTTCAGACTTTATTTCAAATTTACAGCATATACTGTTTTTTCCTTTAAATTGTATGTTTGCAAGCAATGCCCACATCATGCGAAATAATTTTTAAAAATCATCCCGGATTTGTTAAACATCCTTACACAAATAGCTGAAATCAGCAATTTAATGGATTGTCAAAATCATAAGCACAAGCTTTTATTATTTCATTATGAGAGGGTACGCTTTAATTCTTGAACTTCTGTTAGAATTAATGTTTAAATCAGTAATGAAAAGTTTGTTTGCATTAACCACTACACAGACTGTAGTTGGCTGGAAAGTGGAAGGCTGCTATCTGTGTGACTGCAGGGCATTCCTTTATGATAGCAATGAAGCAGCAACAAATATAGTCTGTCCCTGAGGAAGTCTGCATTGTACCACTTTGAAGTGGTGTAAAGTCAACAAATTCTTCTTTGCATGTGCTATACTGTTCCCTTGTGCTTGCTATCTCTTATTACAGGTTGCTTACATTTTGGTGATATTAAACATTGCTTATATTGAAGCTGACTTTATTTTCAAAGTATTTACTACCTCAGTTACTGTTTGTTTTGCTTGTGTTTAGGTATCATCAATGACACAAATCTTAAAAGCACTGTTGGTGAGATCCTTCCTTTTGGACTAAAGAATATTTCAGTGAAACTAATTTTGTTGAAATCCATGTCAGAGGTAATTAATCTCATATCCAAATAAACATGTCATATGTTTTAGAACTGAAACAAGGAAAAAAGGACTAATATGGTTCATCACAACATAGATTCATAGATTCATACAACACAGAAAAAACAACATCCTGTTGCATTAGTTGATTTGTAAGTGTGTTCCCTTTGAACAAGAAGAATAGGGGTATACCTAAAGGATTAATTTAGCCATTTGTTCATCTAGCCCCCACTTCAACAAAATATTCCTCTTTTCTAGCTTGAAAATTTAATTATTCTATATTAATAGTCATAATGAGTTGCAATTAGTTCGAAAACTATAATCACTGTGCAGTAGGATACAAAATTATGACTTGAGTAATGCATTTGTGAATCTTACGTAGCCTCTATGTATCATCTGAAAGTTAATGTTAATTTCCTGAATGTGTGCTACCAATGCAAGAGTCAACCAATGGAGATGCATTTTGGGAACTGATGGTTATGCTAGCCAAGATTTCCCATCTGTTAATTTTAAAAGATAGAAAATTATGAACAGCATGTCTACATTTTTCTGATCTTTGCAGCTGTTTTGTAAGGCTCTACTCAAGAAATTCCTCCCGCTATCTTCTGATATATCTTGCTGTCTCTCTAATTTTAGGCTCTTTCAATTTATGCAATTAATGTAATGATGTTTGATTTATGTTATACCTGCACATTACTTAACATTCTAGAGTGTGGGGTGCTGTAGTTTTTTCAGACGCAGTGTTTATCTTTCTCCTTAGGTGTGGTGGAAGGACTTTAATCCCCTTGATGTGAAGTTAAATGTTTCTGTATTCTATGGCAACTTGATGTTGCACTCAAAGACCTCTCTTTGTAAACCAACTCTCCTGAATATGAATGAAGAACGAACACCCAAGGAGACAACAATGAGTGAAATTGTTCTCAACTTTGAAGGTAGGAGTTGTATGTAAATAGTCTTTTGGTAACAAGAAAACGTGCTTTCTGTTGTTTCCCTGTTTTCTAATTTTTTAATTGAATCATTCTTTGGGAAGTAAGTATCACTGAGAAGACGAGGATTTATTGCCATTCTTCAGTTGCCTTGAGAACTGTTACTTTCTATTTGTGGAATTCTGGATTAGACGTGCTGGAAAAGCACAGAAGTTCAGGCAGCATCTAAGGAGCAGTAAAATTGACATTTTGGGCAAAAGCCCTTCATCAGGAATGCAGGCAGAGTGCCTGAAGGGTGGAGAGATAAATGAGAGGAGGGTGGGGGTGGGAAGAAAGTAGCATAGAGTACAATAGGTGAGTGGGGGAGGGGATGAAGGTGATAGGCCAGGGAGGAGGGCAGAGCGGATAGGTGGAAAAGAAGATAGGCAGATAGGACAAGTCATGGGGACAGTGCTGAGCTGGAAGTTTAGAACTGGGGTGAGGTGGGGGAAGGGGAAATGAGGAGACTTGAAGTCCACATTGGTGCCATGGAGTTGAAGTGTTCCGAGGCAGAAGATGAGGCGTTCTTCCTCCAGGCGCTGGGTGGTGAGGGAACGGCGGTGAAGGAGGCCCAGGACCTCCATGTCCTCGGCAGAGTGGGAGGGGGAGTTGAAATGTTGGGCCACAGGGCGGTGTGGTTGATTGGTGCAGGTGTCCCAGAGATGTTCCATAAAGCGGTCCATGAGGAGGCGTCCAGTCTCCCCAATGTAGAGGAGACCACATCGGGAGCAACGGATACAATAAATGATATCGATGGATGTGCAGGTAAAACTTTGATGGATGTGGAAGGCTCCTTTTAGGGCATTGGATGGAGGTGAGGGAGGAGGTGTGGGCGCAGGTTATGCAATTCCTGTGGTGGCAGGGGAAGGTGCCAAGACAGGAGGGTGGGTTGTTGGGAGGCATGGACCTGACCAGATAGTCACTGAGGGAAGACAGAAAGGGGTGGGGAGGGAAATATATCCTTGGGTGAGGGCGGGATGTGGACGATAGGGCATCTTTAACCATGTGGGAAGGGAAATTGCAGTCTCTAAAGAAGGAGGCTATCTGGTGTGTTCAGTGGTGGAACTGGTCTCCTTCTTTAGAGACCGCATCCCACACCTCCGCCCTCAGACCCCACCCCTCCAACCGTAACAAGGACAGAACGGCCCTGGTGCTCACCTTCCACCCTACCAACCTTTGCATAAACCAAATCATCCGCCGACATTTCTGCCACCTCCAAATGGACCCCACCACCAGGGATATATTTCCCTCCCCACCCCTTTCTGCCTTCCACAAAGACTGTTCCCTCCGTGACTACCTGGTCAGGTCCATGCCCCCCTACAACCCACCCTCCCGTCCTTGCACCTTCCCCTGCCACCACAGGAATTGCATAACCTGCGCCGACACCTCCTCCCTCACCTCCATCCAAGGCCCTAAAGGAGCCTTCTACATCCATCAAAGTTTTACCTGCACATCCACCAATATCATTTATTGTATCCGTTGCTCCGATGCGGTCTCCTGTACATGTCTGCATGTCTGCATTTTTCTGATCTTTGCAGCTGTTTTGCCAAGTCCTACTCAAGAAATTCCTCCCTCTATCTTCTGATTTATCTTGCTGGCACTCTAAGCATTGAGATGCTGTGCAGCAGCCACATTACTGATTCCTGTGTGTGAAGCGCTTTGAGACATTTCTGAGAAGAACACAGGAACTTGAATAGAGGATTCATCAACTCAAGCTTGTTTTGCTGTTCAATTAATTTACTGTTGATCCGTATCTCAACTCCATCCATCAACCTTGGCTCTGATTCAGTAATATCCCTGCCTAGCAAAAATTAATCAATTTCAATTTTAAAATTTTCAACTGGTCATAACTATTAAGTCTTTTAGAACAGGATTTTCAGATTTCCAGAACCCTTTGTGTGAAGACATAACCTTTGAACAGCCTACCTTTAATTTTCAGGTTATCTTTTGTTTTGACATCAAAGGAAATAATTTCTCCCCATCTAATCTGTCAAATCTTTATTTTTCCTGGATAGACATAAAGCCACTATATAAACACAAGTTAATTCTTTAAACATTGAATCAGCGATTAAAGTTATGAATTTTAAAGATAAATAATATTCCAACAATGTATTTTCTCATTTCACAGTTAAAATGAAAAATAATATTTTTAAAAATGTTTTCTGTATCAGAAAAATTTGAGTTTGAGCTACTGGATACATCAAAATTCAAAATCACGGATCCAACTGAGGACCAGCCATTTCTGATTATCAGACTGCTGTATTCTCCTAATGTGAAAGGTACTTGCATGAAGCGATACGATTAAAAACAAAAATACAGTGTGGTGATCCTTCTAAAAGTTTTCAAGTAATTGCTTCACACTTTTCTGCATTTGATTTGTGTCTTTCTATCTTAGAAATTTAAGACTTTCCTTACCTGACCAAATTGCAACTGAACTTTGTTTGACCTCACCATGTTTACTTGCAGCATTGGGCCTTTAATGACACAGAGTAATTTAAACAGAGCTCAGTCTAATCCTGGTTGTACTTCCTTAATCTGGCACTCTGCAGTCCAACACACTCTGTGGTCTGACACCTCAGTATGTAAAGTTCTTTTTTCCTGAGATTCTTATGCACTTGATGCAACTGCAACACACCAACCTCTGTGAACAACAACAACCAAATTTATTAAACACAGTACAATACAAGCTTTTTAGAGGAACCTTTAACACATACTTCGCAGGGCTTATGGGGCTGTGGCAAAAGCTCTCTCTGAACACAGGGAATAGTCCTTCCTTTATACAAGCTCTTTACATCACAGTTAGTAATGCCCACAAGACAACCCCCACCCATTCCCCCATAGTCACATGCCATTCAAGGTACAATGCAGTGACCACCTAACATCCGGAAACAATGTAATGCAAATCATCCCTTAATGGCCAGATCTGGTGTGAATTGTGTTTTTTTTTACTACAGGGCATAATTAGAATTCCAACTGTAATATTTTTATTGATTTCTGAATAGGGGATGAAAATGTAAATAGCTATGAATGGCAAGGAAATGGCCATGTAAATGGTTCTGGAAAATAGGAGATGATAAGATGAATTCTTACAATTTATCTGGAAGTCAGAGGCATCTCACCCTAGCTTCGGGACATCCAATTTCCTGCAGGTTAGCAGAGCAAGTTAACTCTTTCATATCACAAGTATTTCCGAAGGGTCGAGGAGGTATGGAGTTATGGAGTCACACACAATGGAACAGACCTTTTTGTGCAACTAGTACGTGCTGACCATGTTCCCAAACTAAACTAGTCCACCCTGCCTGCGTTTGGTCCATATCGCTCCAGACCTTTCCTATTCATGTAATTATCCAAATGTCTTTTAAACGTTGTAACTGTACTCGTTATAACACTTCCTCTGGCAGTTCATTCTGCACACTAACCGCGCTCTGTGTAAGAAAATGTTGCCCCTTATGTCCTTTCTCCTCACATCTTAAAAGTATGCCCCCTAGTTTTGAACTACCCCACCTTAGGGAAGAGACCTATGGTATTCACCCTATCTATGCCCCTCGTGAATTTGTAAACCTATACAGAGGAACCTCGATTATCTGAATCAGATTGGTGGGCACTATTTCGTTCGGATAATTGATTATTCGGTTAATCGATTTCTTCTGAGGCTCGGTGTTTTCTGTGAAGTCCGCTCCCCATTCTGGAGACGAGGCAAAAGCACACTGTGCGTGAAACCCCCCCACCCATCCCCAACCCCATCTACTCCCACACTGCCCCCTGCCCGCCCCAACCCTGTCCGCTCCCAGCCCCTCATCCGCCCCAAACCCCATCTGCTCCCATCCGCCCCACCGCCCACCCCCAACGCTGTCCAACACTGCCCCCTGTCCGCACCCCCGCCCGCCCCCAACCCTGCAGCCCCAATCCCACTCCCCCAACCCTGCACCCCGTCCATCCCCACCCACCATCTGACCCCCGTTCGTGCCCCCCCCCCATCCATCACCATCCAGCTGGACTGGACTGCTGCTGCCTTAGTGGGGTTAGTCTCCAAATAGAGCGCACACATGCACACACACAACCTTTTGACAGGTTCTACCTTTGTCCTATACAGGACAGTGTTGGAGAGATTATCTGGGGAAGGGAGGTTTTAGGACACTCACCTGTGCAGAATTCCTGGGAAAGTGTGGGGGGAGAGAGAGAGGGTGGGAGGTCAGTCATTTAGAGATGGTGCCTGGACTGTCCAGGACTGTTCTCAGCAGCATTTCAGGGAGCTGAGTTCGTTCTTAATCGTTGTACCTGTAAACGGCTTGAAACAGCTCTTTGATGTAATGTTTCTATCAGGACCCTGAGATCCCCTTCGGATAATCTGATATTCGGATAATTGATATTCGGATAATTGAGGTTTCTCTGCATAAGGTCACCTCTCAATTTCCTATGCTGCACTGAGAAAGGTCCCAGGCTATCCACCCTATCTTTATAACTCAAACCCTCTATTCCCAGCAGCATACTGATAATTTTTTTCTGAACCCTCTCCTTTTTAATAACCCTCTCCATTCCTCTAACAAGGTTACCAGACTGTACACAGTACTCCAGAAGAGGCCTCAAGAACATCCTGTACAACCTCAACATGACATCCCAACTCCTATACTCAGTGAACTGAACAATGAAGGCAGGTGTGCTAGATGCCTTCTTAACCACTCAATCTACCTGTGATGCAATCTTCAAAGAATTGTGTACCTTTCTGATCTACAACACTACTCAGGGCCCTACCATTAATTGTATAAGTCCTGCCCATTTTTGTTTTACCAAAGTGTAATACCTTGCATTTTTCCAAATTAAACTCCATCTGTAAAACTCTTAGCCTATTGACCTAATCAATCAAGATCTCTTTGTAATCTTAGAATCTTAGAAACCCTTCTTCATTGTTCATTATACACTAAGTTTGGTGTAATCTGCAAATTGACTAACCATGGCCCCTATATTCTCTCCCAAATAATTTATATAAATGACAAACAAAAGTAGGCCCAGTATTGATCGCTGTGGAACACCGCTGGTCACAAAAATAAAACACTCCATCATCGCCCTCTGTCTCCTACCATAAAGCCAATTTTGAATCCAATTGGCAAGGTCACCCTGAATCCCATGTTAACTAACTTTACTAAGTCATCTACAATGTGGAACCTTATCAAAGGCTTTATTAAAGTCCAAGTAAACAACTTCTACTGCTCTGCCCTCATCAATCTTTTTGGTTACTTCCTTAAAAAACTCCATCACGTTTGTGAGTCACAATTTATCTCACAGAAAACCATGCTGACTATCCCTAATCATTCCTTGCCTCTCCAAATTCTATCTTTCAAAAACACCTCTCACAACTTACCCACCACCAATGTCAGACTCACAGATCTATAGTTCCCAGGCTTCTCCTCACAGCCTTTCTTTAATAGAGGCACAACATTAGCCACCCTCCAGTCCTCTGGCATCTCACCTGTATTTATAGGTGATCCAACTATTTTTGCTAGGGGCCTCACAATTTCCTCCCTCACCTCCCACAATGTCCTGGGATTCACTTGATCAAGTCCTGGAGATTTATCCATCTTTCTGTTTTCCAAGACTTTCAGTACTTCCTCTTCTATAATGTGAACTGTTTTCAAACCATTAATATTTATTTCCCTTTGTTGTCTAGTCTCCATTTGTTTCTCCATAGTAAAAACTGACATGAAGTGTTCATTTAAAACATCTCCCATCTCCTGAGGTCAACACAAAGATTACTTCATTGATCTAGTTCAAAACTAGGGGGCATAATTTTAAAGAGAGAGGACCAAGTTCTTAAAAAGGACATGAGCGGCAACCTTTTTACAAGGCATGGTTAGTATGTGGAATGAACTGCTAGAGGAAGTGGTGGATGCAGATACACTGAGAACATTTAAAAGATATTTGGTTGAGTACATGATAGCAAATGTTTGGAGGGACATGGGCCAAACACTGGCAAGTGGGACTTGTTTAATTTGTCAACATGGTCAGTATGGACTAATTTGATCAAAGGATCTTTTTCCATGCTGTATAACTCTATCTGACCTTGCAATGAACACCATTGATGATCTGCTAGTATATTGACGTAACCATTTGTCTCTTGGTGGATTATCCAAACTTTTTTATACTTATATTGATATTTCTTTTACATTTATATTTATAGCTCAGTTGACTGGACAGCTGGTTTGCATTGCAGAGTGATACCAACAGCCTGGGGGTTCAATTCCTGATTGACTGAGGTTATAATGAAGGCTTTGTCTTTTCAACCTTAGTTCTCACTTGAGGCATGGTGGCTCTCAGGTTAAACCACCACCAGTTGTCTCTCTCTCTCTCTCTCTCTCTCTCTGCCTCTCTTTCTAATGAGAGAGTGCCCAATGGTTTACTGGGACTCCGGTGACTTTGCATTTGACTATAATTATATATGAGAGCAAAGTACTGAGGATGCTGGAAATATGAAATATGAACAGAAAATTCTGTTATACTAAATAGGTCCTCTGGACAGAAGAACAAAATCAAATGTTTTAAGTCAATGACCAATGTTTCCTCTATGCTACACGGCTGCACTGCTGCAGAATCACAGAATTATCATAGAATTCCTACAGTGTGAAAACAGGCCTTTTGGCCCAACAAGTCCACACCGATCCTCTGAAGAGTAACCCACCCAGACCCATTCCCCTACCCTATTACTCTACATTTACTCCTGACAAATGCACCAAACCTACACATCCCTGAACACTATGGGCAATTTAGCATGACCAATTTACCTAACCTGCACATCTTTGGATTGTGGGAGAAACAATCCTCCTGGAGCACCTGGAGGAAACTCACGCAGACATGGGGAGAATGTGCAAACTCCACAGACAGTCACCCATACTGGGAATTGAACATGGATCCCCCAGTGTAGCCCATCAAGTCTACACTGACTCTCCACAAGCAATATAACTTAATGCCACTCATTTGTTTTTTCCCCATACACTTGCACACTGTTTCTATTCAAATAATCATCTAATGTCCTCCTGGTAGCTTCAATTGACTCTGTCTCCACCACTTCCAGATAATGCACTCCAGACCTGAATCACTTGTGTGAAAAAGTTTTCTCTCACATCACAATACTTAGTTTGCAAATCACTTTAAATCTTTGCTCTGTCCTTTTACAAGCCTGAATAGTTTCTTGCTGTGCATGCTGTCCAGATTTCTTGTGATTTTGAAAACTGCTATCAAATCTCTTAGCTTTCTTCTTTCCAAGGAGAACAGTCCCAACCTCTCTAATCTATCCTCCCTAATTGGAGTTTCTTATTCCTGGAACTATTTTAGTAAATCCCTTCTGCATTCTATACATTGCGTTCACATCCTTCTTATACTGTGGCACCCAGAAATGTACACAGCACCCCAGCTGAGGTCAAACAACATAAATTCAGAATCCTTGTTCTTGGACTATATTCCTCCACCTTATAAAGCCCAGGATACTGAACACTTTATTAACTGCTCTCTCAAGCTGTCCTGACACTTTCAGAGATGTATGCACGTATACTTCCATGTTCATTGTTCTTGTTCTTTTTATCCACTATTTTATTGGTCTGTCCATGTCCTACTAAAATACATGACCTCATAATTCTCCGCATTGAACATCATCAATTGCTTACCTGCTCACTCCACCAATTTGTCTATATCCATTTGGAGTTCTGTGCTATCCTCCTCTCATTTTACAAAGCTGCAAGTTTCATATCATGCATAACCTTTGAAATTGTCTCCTGCATCCATTAATGCATATATCAGGAAAGGCAAAGTTCCCAACACTGACCCCTGGAGAACTTCACTACAAGTCTTCCTCGAAAAATATCCATTGACTATCACACTGTGTTTCCTATGTAACGTGAGATTTTGACAAATGGAGGGTACAATGATCATGAAGTATGGATTATTTGTTTCATTTGCATCAGACCATTTGTTATGGATCAGGTCAAACCCCCTTAAAATATATTCAGCAAGTAGTCTAGACCGTAACTTTTTCTTATTTTAAAGGGAAGTGTAAGGTGTTGCATTCCAGATGCAATTTGATTCGTGAAATTACTCGACATGAAGCAAAAACATACTTTATTTTTACACTACTATTAAAATCCTGACAGAATAAAAATAAAAGAATCTGGCGATTCCTCAGAGACAAACCCAAACAAGCCAAAACAATGCAACCAAAAACTATAGCTACATTACCTTACATCAAAGACATATCAGAAATGATTTCCAGACTACTCAGACCCCTTGGCATCATGGTAGCCCACAAACCTACCAACACACTTAAACAGCGGTGAATGAACCTAAAGGATTCAATAGATATCACCAGCAAAACTAACATCATTTTCAAAATACCATGCAAGAACTGTAAAAAAACACTATATCGGACAAACTAGCAGGAAACTTGCCACCAGGATGCATGAACACCAACTGGCCACCAAAAGACACAACCCACTATCACTAGTTTCTATATATACAGACAAAGAAGGACACCACTTTGACTGGACAACACACACACACACATCCTAGGACAGGCGAAACAAAGACATGCATGAGAATTCTTAGAGGCATGGCATTCTAACCAGAACTCCATCAATAAACACATCGATTTAGACTCTGTTGACCTTCCCTTGAAAAAAAAATGCAAAATGACAACACCTTAAGAAACCAAGACCTATAATTAAAGAGGCGGGATATATCACCAGCACTTCACCAGAGACTCTCACTGATGACATTACCTATTATGGTGACGAAACATCTGAAAGCAAACCTCCAAGTTCAGCAAGCTAACTTACGTAATTGGCTTAACTGTACTTCTATAAAAATGCTTAACAAAATAATACATAGGTTAACTACTACTAATTAACTGTTCTGACACAGTAACATTGCATAAACACACTCTTGGCAAAAGGCAAAATTCAGTAAAACAGATTGTTTCATAGGCAATTCTCCAGTCCATGAGGAAAATCATCAGAGAGAGAGAGAGAGAGTGCAACTGGAAGAGATGTATTGTAGCTTCCAAACCCAGCTTCAAGACTCCAGCAACAACTGCTACCGATAAACTAAAACTAAACATCCTGGCTCTGTGGGAGCTTAACCTATCTATTCAGGCTGCTTCTATTGTTCCAATCTTTATTTTTAAATCCCAAGGCCTCAAAAACTGTTTATTCTAGTGGCTATGAGTAGTCTGCTTGCACCTCTCTCTCTCTTTCTTTACAAAATAAAAACCAGGACAAAATTAATCTCTTAATCCCATCATAATCAAGAATGAACAAGTAACTATTTACATTTGTATGGGGAATAAAGTCTATGATCATAATAAATAGGAGCAAGAACAAAACTCATGAATGTGCGTAAGACTGCCACTTGGTTCTGAAATGTGCCAAGTATCTCAGACTGAAAGGTAAGGTAACTCAAATGTTTGAACTCTTTTTCAGTGCTACTTTGCAGTAGCAACATGAGTAGTTTTGCCAGTAACATGATGCTGTTGTCAAGCTATAAAGATATTTTCCCTATCATGCAAATGAGTAATGTGGTTGATGAATTTCAATGATGGTAGGTATATAACCCAAACATCCCAAAGATCATAACAAATGGGACCCAGCATAATATTCCAGGCATATTTGCCTACTGCAGTCTAAAACTTTAGCCTGACCTCTATATTCTGGTACTGTACTGCTTTCCAATGTGCCTCCATTATGGTAGTGACTACACTTCAAAAATGCACCCTTGACTGTTAAGCGCTTTGGGATATTTTGAGGTTGTTAAAGATACAACAAAAATGCAAATTCTTCTTTCTTTATTGGTATAATTCCCAACAATTTGTTTTGGGCAATTAAACCCACAAGTGTGATGCTTTGAGGTGAGTACCTTCAATATACTGTCAGAACATTTAAGGTAGGAGTAAAATACAGAAAGATACATAATATAGAATCATCTTTTTAAGCTTTAAATGATTTTTGCTTGACAAAGATTTCATTTTTTTGCATTTGTTGAATTATAGAAGTTCATGTTCATTAACTCAGCCTGATTTTAAAAAAATACATCATGTGGCTATGCTTCAAATGGTGCAGTGATGTTTTTTGACTTCTTTCCTAATTCAATTAGAAGTATCACATTGAATTGTGCTGATGTAAAGACCAATCTGATTTTTATTTTGAGATTTCCTTTCTTGGATATGTCTTTTTCACAAATTAAGATATTCACATTAAAAATTATATTCTTTAGACTTTGGACCAGTGGCCTTGGGCTGGGTTAAGATGGACCCATTTTACCAGGAAACCAAAGCTACCAGGTTGTTATGGGCATCCAATCCACAGTCCTTGGTCACTGCATTGAATTCTGGGATGCCTCCTGACAATATTGCTGATGGAGATCCACCATGCAACTATACTAGTAAGTCAAAATACTAACAAAACAAAAAGTACTTTAGTCAATAAAAGTGTTGATGATCAAGAAAAAAACTAATCCTTTTAAATGGCATATACCAGTTTTAATTAATGGAACTTGGGTAAAATTTCAAATTTCAAATGTCTGAATTTTTGTGAGGTTGCACATGAACATACAATGGTATTGAAATTGTTCAACTGTTCAGGCAGATAGTGGCTGTATGTCATCAGGAGTCTGGAAAAAGAGGACTGGGACCAGGAAAACAACAGGTCCCAGCCACACTGAAGTTTCCTGTGACCTTGCTTGGAGACAGGCATTCACCTGTCCCAAAACAGGGTAACTGATTAAGGGAGACCAGGTTGAGAAAGATGAAATCATATGCTGGAGTTTCCACTTTCTGGTGTCACTGGAAATTGGCACACAGTTGCAGGATGACACATTGAATGGCATGAGGCACACCAACCTCCTGAAGGGTGGGAGTGGGATATATTCTGGGATCCAGGCTAAGGTCAAGCCTAGCTGGCAAAAGAAATTTGAAAAGAACACTTTCCTCTCCCATAAAGGAATTGCTGGATCTGCAATCTGTATCACTGTGTGGGAGTGGTAGGTGATCCAAAAACCTCAGTCTTAAAAGCTGTATTTATTGCCCAGCATCTGTATCTTTCGAAGAGAGAGATCTTAAGATTCCACTACTTTGCATCTGGTAAAACTGCTTTCTAATTTCACTCATAAATGACTGGGCATAAATTTTAAATTATGTCATTTTATTAGATTTCCTAGCAAAGGAAATTACCTTACTCAATTTGTATCCCCTTGTAGACTTCAATTAGACAAACAAGATCCTAATCTTGAGGGAATACCAAGCTAGTAAATACAACCTGCCCTTAATTTGTCCTATAACCCTGACAGCATCCTGATTCAGGTTTGCCAACTGTGATTAAATCTATTCCTGCAGGTTTCACCACATGAACTGCCTTCACACTCCAGCCATTTCTCAGCCACACATCTGGCCTGTAATGCACTGTCTTCCAATGCCAATCAGAAAGCAACAAGACTCATTATCTGACTGGATGTTTTTAACATTTGTCAAAACAGCATCCCCACCCCCAAAGACATGCACACACCACACCCCCCACTACATATATTTTTTGGTGCTCAAAACTGAATGCAGTACTCAGATAAGGTCTGACGAAGTCTGTAGACAACTTCAACAGAATTTTACCACTTTTGAATTCCAATCCCCTTTGAAATAAAGGTCAACTCTCCTTTGTGTTTATATTTTAAACCTGGGCATTTTGTTTTAGTGATTTATGTATTATGATACCTAAATGTTTTGCTCCTCTGCAGTTCCTAATCTATCCCATTAAGAAAGCTTTCTGAATCATTTTGCCAGATTCAAATTGATTTACTTCACATTTCCTCATGTTGAACTCCGTCTGCCGTAGATTTACCTAGCCATTGAGTCTATTCTTATCCCTTTGTATGGTCGAACTAGAAGTAGACAATCCAGCCGATTGAACCTGCTCTGCCCCTCATTAAAGTTGTGGCTGATCTGATTTTGACCTCACTCTGTTTACCTTTCGTCCCCCTGACCTTTGACTCCTTTGTTAATCAAGAACTTGTCTAACTTAATGTCATCTGAAGATTTGAAAATATTTTCTATTCTTTCATCCCAATCAGTTAATATACAAGCTGAAAAGCTAAGGACTCCTTTCAGTACAAAGGAAACAGCCATTCACGCATCTTGTCAGTTAGGGAATATTCCCTTCATCTGTATTCTCTCTCTTTTCTAGCAACAGAGTACTGTCTAATAGTTCATATATAACCTGTAAAAAAAAAGTTAAGGAAATGTGGGGAATGTAATGCACAGCAATAAAAGGTAGAATTTGACTGAATCTAATTTTGTCTGTGCAATATTTTTGCAGAACTTGTCCAGCAGGGATCAGAGATAACACTGGCTACTTATGATCCATCCCTGGAAAAGCAGAGACAGAGAGACCAGAAAACAGAGGGGGAGAGGTAGCTTGCCAACATTGCTCATTATTTCACTTAAAATTTAACCATATTAGCTACATCTTAGACCAACACCAATTTTGTGTAGTCAACATTAACATTAGATGTGGACCAATAACATAATTTCTATCTTTCAAGCATTTCTTTTGTGTAGCATTTAGACATTTTTACTACTTAAGTTTGAAGATAGCCCACAGCTGCTGCCAATGCTTTCATACAATCTGCTACTTGGACATGTGCATGAACAGCCTACAGTCTTTTCGCTTGTCATTCTATTCCTGCTTTCTTCTGGAGAAGCGCCAATTACCATATTGCTTACTGCCCACAACTGTAAGGCTGGGATTTGAATTGTGAAAATGATGAAGCTGTAAAAAAGAAATTGCAAATCCTGAGGCATTTGTAGGGAAAATGACAAAAAGAGTTGGAAGAGATACTTTTCTCTCAATCAGGAATCCAAAATAAAGTACTGGTGAACAAATTGAAGGATTTGTTGAATCTGCTAAATCAATAAACACCTAGCTGGCTTTGCAATAATATAGCACTCACATCTGTATTCTGTATAATGTACCCAGTACATTAACTTATACCCCTAACAAACTATACAGGTATACAGAATCAAGAATTAACAACGTTTTTGCAGTATTCAGCAGGCTGTGTGATACAGATCAGTAGTTCTTAAACAGCAATACATTTTCATGCATCTTTGAGAGGGTAGGATGATTAGACAATAGACAGGAGACAATAGGTTCAGGAGTCAGCCATTCGGCCCTTCGAGCCAGCACCACCATTCACAATCAGTATCCTGTTCCTGCCTTATACCCAAAACCCTTGATTTCACTATCTTTAAGAGCTCTATCCATCTCTTTCTTGAAAGTATCCAGAGACTTGGCCTCCACTGCCTTCTGGGGAAAAACATTCCAAAAGATTGGGGAAATTGCTTGGTCTAATGACTGTCGAAATGGTGCCTCCAACAAATCACTTCCTCTATGCCCGAAAAATCACAGACGTTTTAAAAATATAATTCATGTATATGGTAATTCAATAACAGTGACAAAATTCCCCATTTAGACTTTAATTAGTAAGATAGTTTCCCACCTGGAGACAGCATTTATCATTACCTCTGCTGTTACTGACATTTTATTATTCATTCACCAGACAGTATGACAATTAGTGAGTTTTGAGAAGTTTTTAAATCAAAGAGACTACATTGAAAAAGCAAACGCACTACTTGCAGATACCAATGCTTACCAACAAGTGGCGATAGACACAATCCCACAACTAGAGAACCGAATCACAGCCCTCCTCAAAAAACTTCAGAGATCCAGAGAAATAAATAAGATTGACTTCCAAAAAATGAAACCAGACGGATCCAACACACCACGCTTCTATGGAGTACCCAAAATTCACAAACCAGGAGCCCCCCTCAGACCCACAGTCTCGCTACCTGGAAAACCAACTTACAGATTGGCCAAGGAGCTACACCAAAGACTAACACACGTGGTAGAAGACTCATGCCACTCCATTCACTCCACCCAAGAATTCCCGAAGACCATCAAAGACACTAAGCTAGAAGAGGATGGAATAATGGTCTCCTTTGATGTATCAGCCCTGTTTACATCAATCAACATCAACTTGGCCAAGGAAACACTGACTACACTATTAGAAGACCCAAAGATACACACACCAAACACCACCAACTTTATCATCAAAGACAGTATCGTCAAGCTAGTGGACCTATGCCATACCACCCACTTCACATTCAACAACAAAACCTACAGAGAAACCAACGGAACACCCATGGGACATCAGATATCAGGGTTCTTAGCAGAGACAGTAATGCAGAGACACGAACAAACAGCTTTGCCAACCATCCAACCCAAACTTTGGGTCCATTATGTGGATGACACCTTTGTCATCACCAAATGAAACAAATTAGAGGAAACCTTCAAGACCATCAATAATACCCTAACTGGCATAAAATTCACTAAAGAGGAGGAAAACAACAACAAACTGCCATTTCTCGATATCACAGTAGAGTGAACAGCCAATGGGGAACTTCAAACCAGTGTCTACAGGAAAACGACACATACGGACCAGGGATTGAACTACAGAAGCAATCATCCCAACATCCACAAACGAAACTGCATCAGAACGTTATTTCAACGAGCCACCACACACTATAGCGCAGAGGAACTACGCAGAGCAGAAGAAAATCACCTATACAGTGTATTCAAAAAGAATGGGTACCCAGTGAACACAGTCTGCCGATTTCTAAGCAACAAACCCAAACAAGCAGACAAAACACGTCCAGAAACCCTAGCCACTCTCCCCTACATCAAAGACATCTTGGAAATGATTGCCAGTCTACTCAGACCCCTTGGCATCATAGTAGCCCACAAACCCACCAACACATTAAAACAGCAGTTAATGAACTTGAAAGACCCTATACAGACAACAAGCAAAACTAATGTCATTTACAAAATACTGTGCAAGAACTGTAACAAACACTACATTGGACAAACAGGCAGAAAACTAGCTTTCAGGATACATGAACATCAACTAGCAACAAAACGACATGACCTTCTCTCACTGATATCCTTATATACTAATGAGGAAGGACACCACTTCGACTGGGACAACACATCCATCCCAGGTCAAGCCAAACAGAGACATGCATGAGAATTCCTAGAAGCATGACATTCCAACTGGAACTCTATCAACAAACACATTGACTTGGACCGCATTTACCACCCCCTGAGTAAAATGACAGGAAATGACATCATCACAGGAAATAATATCACCAATCCAAAGAAACCCAAACATATAAATAGAAAGCAGGAACTGTCAGTAGTGCTTCATCCAGAGGCTCACTGAAGATGTTACCTAGTATGGTGATGAAACATCTGAAAATGAACTTTCCAGCTCAGCTAGCAAACCTACATCCAGTATGACAATAAAATTCCCAGGGTAGGGGAATCCAAAAATTGAGATCATGGGCTTAAGGTGAGAGAGGAAAGATTTAAAAGGGACCTGAGGGGCAACATTTTCATGCAGAGGGTAGTGCGTGTTTGGTTTGAGCTGCCAGAGGAAGTGATGGAGGCTGGTACAATTACATTTAGAAGGCAACTGGATGGGTACATGAATAGAAGGGGTTTAGAGGGACATGGAGCAAATGCTAACAAATGGGACTAGATCAGTTTAGGATATTTGGTTGATATGGATGATTTGGACTAAGTGGTCTATTTCTGTGCTGTTTAATTCTATGACCAAATAAAGGTTCAGCAGTTAAATGTGCAAAATATGACTGCAGTCTATAAATACATTTCTGTTTATCAATTTGGCTCACGGCATAGCTTAAAAGATGCCATTTGAAGCACTCACTTGAAATCAGGCTTCACGCTGCTACTTGCTGGTGCAAAAGTATACCTGTGGTTCATTAGCATTGCAGGCTCATATAAATACTTCCTTACCTGGGTGATATTATATTGAATAAATAGGATTCAGCCTCGTTTTTAAATGCTTCTTTTTTCTTTAAATGATGCTATCATACAAATTTAGCAAGTTTTTTCAGTCTTTCTTGTGTAAACCTAAAAGATTACCTCAAATAAGAGTTTCACATTTGTGCTTGAATGTATATCCATGTATATCTGTAAATGAGGGATGTATTATTTGCATGCTATTTATGCTGTGAATGGTACTTGCACTATCAATGGTGGGGGGAATCTATTCGAATATTATGACTCCTTCAGTTTGAGTCTTGCCTCTATAAAAATAGAAAAATAGAAATGTATTTCATAGTCCAATTAATGCATGCATTCTCTGCTTCAATTTTCCACTGTTCATCCTGAAATATGAAGACAGTCTCTGTAGTGAGACCTAAGGGCAAGCATGTTGGCTTTGTGCTCTCAACTAGAATGCATGCTTGACAAGAGAACAGAAAGAAGAATCAGTACTCTAATACTGATGATACTGTACCTGTATTTCTGAATGCCCATATCCCCTAACTCTTTTAACATGGTTCCCTACTGGGGGGTTTAGGACTTGTAAGTTCAATTTAAACATCCAGTTTTAGTATTGCTTTTGTTTATTGCTCTCCACCCAATTCCACTATCTCTTTCTCCTTTCTTAGATCTCCTAAAGTCTTGTGGAATACAGACATAGACAGTCCCTGATATCTTGCCCAAATTACAGTTCTTAATTGATATGCTTAGGCAGTGTATGCTGGCAGGAGAAAGTGAGGACTGCAGATGCTGGAGACCAGAGTTGAAAAGTGTGGTGCTGGAAAAACACAGCAGGCCAGGCAGCATCCGAGGAGCAGGAGAATCGACGTTTCGGGCATAAGCCCTTCAGAAATCCAGCAGTGTATGCTGGCAGACATTTAATCATGATTGAGCTTGGACCTATCTCCACGTGCTCAGTGATACATTCTCAAGAATGGGAGGGTCAACAGATAGTCTTCAGGAGTAGGATTTTTGCTTGAATTGGTTCCCTTCCTTATTCAATTGTTTCAGAAGACAATTTGACATCCCTTCCTTCATCTTATCTGAGATCAGTTGACTCAGTACAGAGCAGTAATTGCATTCAGATGGTGCTAATCTGTGTGACTCTGCTATACACTCGCCAGTGTTATTGCTGTTACCTGGAGTTACTTTGTTCAAAAATTTTTTTTTTCTGGAAATATTTACAGCAAAAGTGAGTCATATGTTTTTAAAGGCAGAGCTTTGCTGCTTGTCCTGGTATCTTTTTTAAAGCATGGTCTGATCTGCTAAACTGTCAACTGATGATGGAATTCTTCAATGGAAACCCATCATGTAATTGTACGTGTTTCATCTACCTGCTGCTGACCCTCTAAATGTGTACGTGGTCCTGGGTCCTGATATGAAAGTAAAAGAGCTGCCTAATTGTAATTCTGTCATCAGGAATGGAGCACCATGTGTAAAATTCCACCTAATTTCTAACTTCAAGCATCATAAAGTCAAATTATATTTCGATATCTTCGGAAGTGTTTTGCAATAATAATGGTGCAAACAGTTTTAGAACATAGAATATAGAACAGTGCAGCACACGAACAGGTCCTATGGCGACCATGATACCAATCTAAACTAATCCCTTCTATCTGCAAATGGTCTACATTCCTGTGTTCCCTGCCAGTTCACCTATCTGTCTGAATCCCTCTTCAACATTGCTGTTGTATCTGGTTCTACCATCTTCCCAGCAGTGCATTCTGGGCACCAACCACCCTCCGAGCAAAAAGAACATTGCCTCACACATCTCCTTTAAACTTTCCCCCATTCACCTTAAACTCATCCTCTCATAGTCTTTGACATTTCAACCGTGAGAGAAAGACTCCAATTATCCATCCTATCCATGCCTCTCATAACTTAAAAGACTTATCAGATCACCTCTCAGCCTCCAATGGTCTAGTGAAAACAGTCCAAATTTATTCAACCTCTCCTAAAAGTTATTACACTCCAATCCAGACGACTTCCTGGTGCACCTCTTTTGCACCTCACCTCACACTTGCCGGAATAAACTCCATCTACTGTTTCTCCACTTAACTTTCCAACTGTTTTAGATCCTGCTGTATCATTGGACAACCTTCATCACGATCCTCAATTCCAACTTTTGTGTCATCTGCAAACTTACTAATCAGATCACCTATATTTTCACCCAAATCATATATAAGTATTACAAACAACAGAGGTCCCACATTCATCCTTGCAGAACACCATTGGTCACAGACCTCCAGTCAAAAAAAAAATGCCTCCACAACTATCCTCTGTCTTCTATGACCAAACCAATTTTGTATCCAACTTACAAACTCCCTATTGATCTCAAATGACTTAATCTTCTGGACCAGCCTGAAGTTTATTTAGACTACATCCTACCTTCATCAATCATCTTTGCCACTCTCTGAAAAACCCAATCACGTTTGTGAGACAAAACCTCCCCACACAAATCCATTCTGACTATCCTTAATCCTGTGGGTGGTATGGTGGCTCAGTGGTTAGCACTGCTGCCTCACAGCACCAGGGACCTTGGTTCAATTCCAGCCTTGGGCAACTGTGTGTAGAGTTTGCACATTCTCCCTGTGCCTGCGTGGGTTTCCTTCCACAGTCCAAAGAAGTGCAGGCTAGGTAGATTGGCCATGCTAAATTGCCCAGAGTGTTCAGGATTGTAGGTTAGGTGCATTGGTCTGGAGTAAATATAGTGTAATAAGGTAGAGGAATGTGTCTGTGTAAGTTACTCTTCGGAGGGTTGGTGTGGACTTGTTGGGCCAAAGGGCCTGTTTTCACACTGGAGGGATTATATTCTAATGTCTATTCTTTTCCAAATACAAGTAAATCCTGTCGGTAAGAATCTTTTCCATTAATTTCATCATTTATAGAAATCATGGATCATAGAATCCCCACAATGTGGACTTGTTTGGCCAAATGGCCTGTTTCCACATTGTGGGGATTCTATGATCCATGATTTCTATAAATGATGAAAAGCAGTGGACCTAGCACCGATCCTTATGGCACACCACTGGTCACAGGCCTCCAATCTGAAAAGCAACGCTTCACCGCCAATTTCTGTTTTCTACCTTCAAGCCAGTTCTATATTCAAATGGCTAGATTACCTTGTATTCCATGAAATCCAACCTTGTTAACCAGTCTACCTTGGGGAACCTTGTTGAACACCTTCCTGAAGTCCATATAGATTACTGCTCTGCCTCATCAATCCTCTTTGTTACTTTTTCAAAAAACTCAATCAAGTTTGTGAGACATGATTTCCCACACACAATGCTATGTTGACTATCCTTAATCAATCCTTGCCTTTCCAAATATCTGTATGTATGACTTGTCTGATTCCTCAGCTTGCTGTGAGTTATTGAACCTTATGGACTAGAAAGACACTGTTTGCATTCCAGACTGCACTGAGTTAACTGGTATCAGGTGTGGAGGGACAGTCTTATGAGGAGAGGCTGAGTAATTTGGGCTTACTTACTGAAATTTAGAAGAATGAGAAGTGACCTTATTGAAACATGCAAGATTCCTAAGGGACTTCAAAGGGTAAATGCAAAAAGGTCGTTTCCCCTTGTGAGAGAGTCTAGAACCAGAAGGTGAAATCTCAGAATAAGTGGTTGCACATTTAAGACATAGATGAGGAATTTCTTATCCCCTGGATTGATGAATCTGTGGAATTCTTCACCGCAGAGGGCAGTTGGAGGCTGGCTCCTTAAGTGCATTCAAGACCAAGATAGTTTTTTTTTAATCAGCAGAGGAATCAAGTTTATAGGAAAGATAGAAGAGTGGAGTTGAAAGTTATCAAATCAACCATTATTGCGTTTATGATCTTTATCTGTGATGTGGAGGAGCTGGTGTTGGACTGGGGTGGACAAAGTTTAAAATCACACATCACCAGGTTATAGTCCTAACAGGTTTATTTGGAAGCACTAGCTTTCAGAGTGCTACTCCTTAATCAGGTAGCTGTGAAACAGGAACGTGACACAGAATTCTGCGTCTTACGATCCTATTTCACAGCTGCCTGATGAAGGAACAGCACTCCGAAAGCTAGTGCTTCCAAATAAACCTGTTGGACTATAACCTGCTAATGTATGATTTTGATTTTTATCTGTGATGAGGGTGCTTCAGGAACCAGATGAACAATCCAATATTTCTATTTATATCTGCAATGCTGGTTATACCTACTAAAGATTATAAATGTCAGGTGAGAACAAGCTAGATCTAGGTCATGTGAAAAGAAGTCATACCATCATGAGGGGTGAGGGGAAGGAGGAAGGATTGAAAATCTTCTGTTTCATACTAATCTATTTGCACATTTGCTAAATGACCATGGAGCAACTGAGTATGGGGATATTGACAATCTATACCACTCTAATTGCTACAATAAGATATCAGGAAACCTACTTAAGTTGTAGAAAGATGGAATATGCATTTATATCGCCTTTTTCATGAACTCACAATGTCCCAATTTGCTTTACCAGCAATGAAGACAAAAGGAAATTGGATAGCAAAGGTCTTTATTTTTCTCTGTCTTTGTCTCTCTCTCTCTCTCTTTCCTTGTAGCAAAATACTTGTAAGAACAATTTTATAATGCATATTTCTCTGGACCTGTCTGCTTTGATCTTGCCAGAGTTTTGAAATCTGATGAACACTTTCTTACTACGCCATGGGTTGCCCATAATCCAGCTATTGCATTACCACATCCAACAATGATAAATGAGCCTTTTGATTTGTACATTGACGCAATACGTTATATCCCAGACAATGCAATCATCACCAAGGTAAGACATAGAGAAAGATTACTGAATTTTGATATAATGAGTGAATGAAGGGGATATACTTGCAAAACCTCAGGTTAATTTTCACCTTTGGCGAGCAGTGTGATTACAATAATATCACCCTAAAAGGCCTGAGTCATTCTGATGACTGGGCCTCTTTTGCATTCAAACAGTAATTTGTCATCATGTCAGCATTGCTAGTGGGCTCCAGCGAAGTGGGAGAAGGGGAAGAATATCCACAGATTGCAAGAAGATGGGTCACTTATGGGGACATGAGAATGTTATTGGAGAGGATTAATATTGCTAATCGAGAGCAATTGCACTTATCTTACTTCACAAACAGCATTAAATAAGTTATTGGTTATCTTCCTACAGTGACTTTCAATGATCCCATTAAGAAACAGTGGTCTAATTTTTTTTCTTATTCTGTGTAGTGGTCCACTCCAGGATTCAGTTTTCAATTTAGTTACATCCTATTGATATGATTAAACTCTATTGAGTGATGGTAGTCCTGTCTGCGTAAGGGGAAAGTTTGTTCCTCCGTCTCTGGTGAGTTAGCTTACCTATATTGCGGTTCTACAGATGACCTCAATACCTCTGAATTGACACCACACTCATGACCACTAATATGTTCAGTGTTGGAAGTGCAAGTGTGAAGGTGTTCAGTGAAGACAGGATTGGACTCAGTTGTAACAGGCCATGTAGTTGATTAGAATTTGAAGTTTGACATAAGGGTGAGTGAGTGGAAGCAAAGCAGTTTCTGCAGAACCTTAGTTCAGTAATGAGTTTCGTTAAGAGAGAAAAGGATGGAGACATAGAGACAGTGGATTTGGTTCCATTGGCATGATTCTATTACATTTTGACGTTTTCTTCATTTTCCTTTTTAAGGTGATTGGACGAATACTGCATTCAGGCCACAGTGACCTTCCTGATATCTCAGCTTTCCCAATACTCAATAGTCCAGCAAGGTGCCCGGAGTTCCATTATTGCATGACTATAAATGTGAAGGGCGAAGAATCACTAGATCCCAATGTGTTTGTTTTGTTCAGAGTGTACACAATCGATTTCGATACTGGTGACCTGGTCATTATTGGTAAGTGAAAATAAATTTCTACATTTGGTGATTATTTCACTCAGTTGAAAATAATTGAAACAAAATAACGAGATTTTTGTTTTAAAAGAATGAAATATAATATAGAAAAATATACTTAATCAAAGATTCTCATTTATCCCCAAGATACTTTTACTAATGCTTAAGCTTAAAAACCTTACTATATTGGAAGCTGATCTGACCATTTCACAGGTTTGTATCATATCATGGGGGACAGTAATTTCTACTCAAATTCCCATAATGTTGGTTAATAAGAAACTCAAAAATGCAATGCCCAAATAGTCCCTTGCCAAACCACCATTGTTGAAGTTTACAAATATTTTGTAACCGTAGAACAAGTTTTACTTTACTTTTGCAGGGGCAGGGAGGATCCTCCAGATATTAATTAGGGATTGTAAAAACCTATCTGGCTATGAGTACAAGTAACTTGTAAACATACCCTTTGCTTTTCCAAAACTGATTTAGGTTGATTATTCTAATCAAACATACCTTTGTGTTGCAACCAGCCTCTGGTTGAGGTTCTCTAATTTGTTACAGTTCCTTTCAATGGTGGATGGCTAGCTGCACTTAGATTGAGAAACTCCTCTCTTTCTTTACCTGAAATGCTGAGGTGTTTAATGGCTGTTCCAAGATGTTCACTGTAGACCACTGTGCCATTAACGTATATTGACCAGAGTTGAAATAAGCTTTTAACCCCTATCCACATGTATTCTTGAAAAGGGAAAATACAAATATGTCTCTTGCTCAGACTGCAGTCTTTTCTCTTATCATGTTCACAATCTGAAATATTCATAGGAGACCTTTTGGATCCAAAACTCAGAAATGTTGGAATTCTGGAATTGAAACGAAGTATCTCATTAAAACAGGTTTATTAGCATTTGTAAAGTGATAAAATATAACATTTTTGGATGGTGATGGAATCACTGTGAATTTCCAACATTTTCTAACTTTATTTCAATTGTGAGGTGTCGATAGGAGAAATAGTGACAAAGTGGTAATGTCATTGGACTAGTAATCTAAACACCCAAGCTAATGTGAGAGGCAGTGTGTTCAGATCCCACTGCAGCAGCTTGTGGGATTTAAACAAAATTAATAAAAAGGGCAAGAAAAGGTGAAAAGTAGTTTCACTGTTGATGAAATTTAAATACCTTCTTCATTCACTTGTATCATTTAGGGAAGGAAATCTGTCATTCTTACCTAGCCAGCCCTACTTATGACTCCAGACTTGTGACAGTAAAGTGGATGTCCTCTGAAATAACCTAAAAATCCTCAGTTCAAGGACAATTGGGGATGGACAATAAATGCTGGTCTTGCCACATTTGTCACCTGTCTAGGTTCCATAGAACATTACAGCGCAGGACAGGCCATTCAATGCTGCGCGAACTTGTGAAATCAATCTGAAGCCCATCTGACCTACACTATTCCATTATCATCCATATGTTAATCCAATGACCATTTAAATGCCCTTAAAGTTGGCATGTCTACTACTGTTGCAGGCAGGGCGTTCCACACCCCTACTACACTCTGAGTAAAGAAACGACCTCTGACATCTGTCCTATATTTATCACCCTACAACTTAAAGCTGTGTATCCTCATGCTAGCCATGACCATTTGAGGAAAAAGACTCTCACTATCCACCCTATCTCATCCTGTGCCCATCTTGTATTTCTCTATTAAGTCACCTCTTAGCCTTCTTCTCTCTAACAAAAACAGCCTCAAGTCCCTCAGCTTTTCCTCATAAGACCTTCCCTCCATATCAGACAACATTCTAGAAAATCTCCTCTGCACCCTTCTCAATGCTTTCACATCCTTCCTATAATGCATCGACCAGAACTATATGTAATACTCCAAAAACAGCTGCACCAGAGTTTTGTACAGCTGCAACATGATCCCATGGCTCCGAAACTCAGTCCCTCTACCAATAAAAGCTAACACATAAGCCTTCTTAACAACCCTATCAACCTGGGTGGACACTTTCAGGCATCTATGCATCTCTGCTCATCCACACTACTAAGAATCTTACCATTAACCCAGTACTTTATATTCCTGCTACTCCTTCCAAAATAAATCACCTCACACTTTTCCGCATTAAACTCCATTTGACATCTCTCAGCCCAGCTTTGCAGCTTATCTATGTCCCTCTGTATCCTGCAACATCCCTCCACATTGTCCCCAACTCCACCGACTTTAGTGTCATCCACAAATTTACAACCCTATCCTAATACGCCCTCATAAAAGTGACAAACAGCAGTGGCCCCATGAAAGAATCATAAAAATCTTAACATGGTCAATCCCCAGTTTTGTTAATGTTACCATTCCTTCAACAAAATTATGTTTTACTTTGTTAATGTGTAGTTGAATCATCTATGGTGGTGTACAGGGAAGCTGTTTGAACCTGAAGCTCACTATTCATGTAAGCTGTCTCCTTTATAACTTCTGAAATGTGGTGACTCTGTGTGAGATTCTAGCATTTTAATATTTGTATTAAAGGGTCTACCCTTTTCAGTAAGCTTAGTAACAAATAAGCTTCCGGACTTTCACTAAATATCATTAACTAAGTCTGTCACAATTGGTATTTATTAAAACCAGCGAACCCATTTCTAGCTCAGTAATTAAGTAGATAAAGAGAATTGATGAGTTAATTTTCACAAGGCGGCTGACTGGTCAATCTGTTGGTTTTTTATAGATTATATGTAGGTTTTACATACATTATGGACAGAACTTTCCCCACAGGCTCCAGGATCCTGTTATCAGGCACATATGGGGTTCAGGAACCTGTACTGTGGGGCAGTTTACTCTGTTCTCATTTCCTACAATGCGGCCACTTACCGGCCAGAGGGTTCAAAAGAAGATCTGCAGCCAGGCTCTCAAAAGTAAGCACCAATAGGAAGCTTTGCAACACTGAAGAAACAGCAGACTGTCTTTCTCAGTCACCACAAGATAGAAGCACTCTCTCTTCAATTTTAACTTCAAATTTTAAAATGGCCTCAGTGGCTGATATTTACTGGAGAGATGTTCTGTGGGATGAACTGCAACTGCATCTGAAGAAAGGGAAGACCACTGGGAGCAACCTCCAGGGAATGATACTGTTTCCCAATGCCTCCAGGAACTTGGAAGGAGATTGGAAAATTCCAGTTGTTCTCTAACAATAGACCTGTGCATATGGTGGAGCAGGGAACTGGTATTCCGGAAAGCAACACAATATTCCATACCCACTAATTCCATGCCTAAATGTCAACTTAAAGACATCATCTTCTGGTGATCATTTTGTTGCAGCTACAAAGCTGTGTAGCACAAGTGGTATGATTTTGGTTCATGATGTAATTCATCAAAATGTCAATTTTCCAAACTAATTTTTTCATCTATTTGTGATCTGTACAATGCAGCATTGTTCCAGTCCTAAGAAAAGGCAATCAGTCCTCTTGACTGGGGAATAATTTGCAATTTTAGAGAAGATTTGTAACTCAGATTATGGATCAGGTTGTAAGTTTGCTTGCTGAACTGGTAGATTTGTTCTGAGACGTTTCATTACCATGCTAGGTAACATCATCAGTGAGCCTCCAGTGAAGCACTGGTGTTCTACCTCACTGTCTCACTTGCTATTTATGTGTCTTGGTCTATTGTGGTGTGTGATATCATTTCCGGTTCTTTTTGTGAGAGGTTGGTAAATGGGGTCCATATCGATGTTTTTGTTGATGGAGTTCTGGTTTGAATGCTAAGCCTTTAGGAATTCCTGTGCGTGCCTTTGTTTAGCCTGTCCCAGGATGGATATATTGTTCCAGTTAAACTGGTGTCACTCTTTGTGTCTGGAAACTAGTGATAATTGGTCATGTCTTTTGGTCGCTAGTTGGTGCTTATGTATCCTGGTGGCTAATTTTCTACCCGTCTGTCTAATGTAATGTTTGTTGCAGTCCTTGCAGGATATTTTGTATACGACGTTCATTCTGCTGGTTGTTGGTAAAGGGTTCTTTAAATTCATCAGGAGCTGTTTCAGTGTGGTAGTAGGTTTGTGGGCTACCATGATACCTAGAGGCCGGAGTAGTCTGGTCGTCATCTCCGAGATATATTTAATGTATGATAGGGTGCTAGAATCCCTTGGCATGTTGTGTCTTCTTGTTTAGGTCTGTTGTGTAGGAATGGGTGGACTATGCTTATCGGGTACTCATTCTTGAAAATGTTGTATAGTTGTTTTTCCTTGGCTTTTCATAGTTCCTGGGTGCTGCAGTGTGTTGTGGCTTATTTAAAGAATGTCCTGATGCAGCTCTGTTTGTGGGTAATGGGATGATTACTCCTGTAGTTGAGTATCTCGTCAGTGTGTGTGGCTTTTCTGTAGATGCTGGTCTGCAGCTCTCCATTGGCTTTTTGTTCTATTGTGATGTCTTTTAGGATGTCTGCTGTTGTTCTCTTCCTGTTTGGTGAACTTTATACCAGTAAGAATGTTGTTTATGTGTTTGTGGATTTGTTCTAATTTGTTGCGTTTCATGACGACAAAGGTGTCATCAACATAGCGGACCCAAAACTTGGGCTGGATCGCGGGAAGGGCTGTTTGTTCTAACCTCTGCTTAACTGCTTCTGCTTCTTATTGGTAATCCTATAGGCATCCCATTTGTTTGTAGATGTTTGTGGTGAAATGGGTTGTGAGGCACAGGTCTACTAGTTTGAGGATGCTGTCCTTGCTGTTGGAGTTGGTGCTGTCAGGTGTTTGTGTCCTTAGTTCATCTAGCAGTGAGGCCAGTGTTTCTTTGGCTAGGGTGATGTTTTTTGATGTGAATAGGGCCGTCACATTAAATGAAACCATGATCTCATCGACTTCTACCTTTTGGTGTCTTTGATGATATTAAGGAATTCCTGGGTGGAGTGGATGGAATGGCTTGAGTGTTCTACTAGGTGTTTCAGTTTATGTTTCAGTTCCTTTGCTAGACTGTATGTCGGTGTACTAGGAAGTGAGACGATGGGTCTGAAGGAACTCCCTTGTTTATGTATGTTTGATAATCCATAGAAACAGGATGTGTTGGATCCTTCAGGTTTTATTCTTTGGGGTCTAGCTTGTTAATGTCACCTGCTATCTTGTGAAGTTTCCTCGGGTGTTGTATTATGTTTTTCTAGCTATGGAGACTGTTCCATCACCATATGTTGGTAGGTTTCGAGATCTAAGAGTAGTGTGTGTGCTTTTGCAATGTATTGTGTTCTGTTCAGGGTGATGGTCATACGCCCTTTGTCTGCTGGTAGGATTACAATACTTATGTCTTTTCTGAGTCCTTCCAGGGCTTTTCTTTTCAGTCTGTTGAGGGTATTTTCCTTCTTTCTGCTTAATGTCGGTGCTACTGTCTGTCTGATGGTCTACTGGATTTCTTCCGTAAATCCGTTGTCTTTCAAGGTGGATTCCAGTGCTACTAGGAAGTTCTTGTTGTCTGTATCCCTGTGGTTGAAGTTCATCCCTCGTACTAGGACAGCTTTTTCTGTGTTTGTGGGTGGTCGGTCTGGCAGGTTCTTTATCCCAGTCTCTGAATTATCCGTGTTATTGCTGTGAGGAGCTTGGCCAGTCTTTCTTGTAGTGCTAGTCTTTTCTTTGTCTTGGTCCACTGTTGTTTAGTATTGATGTCTTTTTCTAGTATACTACCAACTATCACTGGTATCCATACACACAGACAAAGAGAGACACAAGTTCAACTGGGACAATACATCCATCTTGGGACAGGCTAATCAAAGACATGCATGGGAATTCCTAGAGACCTGGCATTCAAACCAGAACTCCATCGACAAAAATATCGATTTGGACCCCATTTACCAACTTCTCAGAAAAAGAACCGGAAGTGATATCACCCACTATAACAGACCAAAACACACAAATAGCAAGCGGGACAGAACACTAGTGCTTCATCAGAAGCTCACTGATGATGTTACCCAGCATGGTGATAAAACATCTGAGAATAAATTTACCAGCTCAGCGAGTAAACTTACAACCTGGGTAACAATTGTTCAGAAAGACTTTCAGAAGAAATAATCAGTTAAAAAGATGGGTATTTACAAAAATTATAGTTATGTATAGACAGCTGTGTTTCTTTGATTAGAATTGTAGTCACATTGTTATTGCAGTCATAATGTTTATTTTAATCTGGTCAAATACAGTTAATTCTGACTATTAACAAACATACACTGTAATGCAAGGGAAGTACACAACCTGCAAGATTCTGACAACTATTTATTTGATTACTGTTTGGTTTTTCAGGCGATGCTATGGTTTCCTTGTTCAATGAAAATGGAGAGTTA